>NC_092876.1:223646527-223951527 GCF_028372415.1 Notamacropus eugenii | reverse complement strand
ATGGACTCTCAGTCTTTACACAGGGCAATAAAATCCTAGAAGTCCCTAATATAAATTCTTCATTATTCAAGGTCATACCCTCTTGAAATTAGGACAAAGAGATTGCCATAACTGTTGTGAGGATTATAAGTAAATTTGCAATATTTCATAGAAATAGAATTTCGGAGTTAGAAGGCTACCTCTTCAAACCATACCTCCAAAAGAATCTCCATTTTGTTTGAAAATATTCAATGAGAGGGAGTTCATTATCTCCAAGGTCAAATCAACTCAACAAACATTTATTAAGCACCTACTCTTTGCCAGGAATTGTGCTAAGTGCTAGGGATAGTCCCTGATTTCAACTTAATAAGAGACTAATATCAGTCAATCAACAAGAATTTATGTGCCAACCACTGGAATACAAAGAAAGACAAAAGAAGATCCTCCTCTCAAGGAATTCAGTCAGTTAAAAAAAAATTGGAGATAATCTCAGAGGGAAGGCGCTCATATTAATGGGAATTGGGAAAGAGGCAGCCCATTCAACTCTCAGATAACTCTAATTAAGACAATTTTCATTACAAATCTAAATCTATCTCTTTTTCACTTCTACTCACTGCTCCTAGTATTGCCTTTGGGTACCAAACAGAAAAAGTAATCCTTCTTCCACATGACAGCCTTTCAAGTACATGAAAGTAGTTACCATGTTTCCCATGAGTCTTCTTTTGTCTAAGCCGTACACCTCCAATTTTGGCTGAACCAATCCTTATCTGTCCTGAACTTGAAACCCTTAACTATGCTATTTGTCCACTTTTAGATACACTACAGCTTAACCTGTTCTTCCTCAATTGTGGTTTGCAAAGCTAAACATAATACTCCAGATGTAGTCTTAACTGGACAGAGTGACATAGGACTATCGTGTCCTTTGGAAAGTTGGTTTCTTTTTCTTTTTTTAATTCAGTGTTTTATTTTTCATCAATTACATGTAAAAACAATTGTAACATTCTTTTTTTTTTAAATTTGAGTTCCAAATTCTCTCCCTCCCTCCCTCATAAAGTTCATTTCTTAAAATCAAGTGGAAGACATTTTTTTTAACCTTAACTGATTTTATATACTTCTGATAAGAAAATCCCTCTACCAGTACAGATAAACAATTATCTTGCAACTTAGTTGCATGGGGCGCAGAAAAGTGAAGTGACTGTCCAAGGTCACATGGTAATTGTCAGAGGTGGCATTTGAACTCAGGTTCTCTTATTTCAGAGGCAATGCTCTTGCCACTGCATCACCTTACCCCCCAGGAAAGAGTTGAGAATCTAGCATATTACCACTACTGGCTTATGCACAGGAGATGCTTCTGAAGAGATCATGCCAGAAATGTATGATCTTAACAGATGGGCTGCTGATTTATTAAGAGTGAGAAGTAACAGATGTGCAGTCCAAGTTCTACTGAAGTATCCACAGAATTGTGGAAGCCTCAGCTAAGTCCCCCAGGATATTAGACAAATCCTTGATGGAAGATTTGTGGAAATCCATGATGAAGAATCACATAGGATGAGAATGCATAGCTATGTGGTGATCTGTATTGTTACGGGGAGTACCCACATCAATAAGGTCAGGCATTTAGAGTCTGATCAACATTCCATGTGGGAATATACATGGGACACTAAAGGATGAAATGATGATGATGGAACTGTAGAATTAAGAACCATTCATTGACAGAGGAGGTGATTTGTACAAAAAAAACTCAACTGTGATAGCCCAAGGAGCCATGTTATGGGCTAATATTTTTAAAAGGTTATTTTCAAAAGATAATGGGGAGGAGAGACTACTAAGAGCAGTATACAAGTTGTGTGATCCTTTAAGAATTGAATCAGGAAGGCTAAATCCCAATATAAATTTCGGTTTATAATGCCTTCTAGGAATTTCAAGAAGGGCTTTTTAGGTTACTACGTGTAAGAAGGAAGGGATAGTCCTTTCTTGAATGGAACCAAGGCACCCTGTTTGAGGCTGATGGGATGATTTGAACAGACAGTCAAACACTGAAATCGAGCTGTGCTTTTATTATTTAGGACATCCCTACAGGCATGATGCTCATAACACATCCATGACTGCCTACTGGTCCATATCCTCCCATAAATTCACCACAGGGGTTTCACCAAGGGTGTTGTGAGGCTCAGATAAAATAGTGAATACAAAGTACTTTGCTAACTTTTAAGTATGATATAAATCGTCATCACCATCATCAGTATCATTAATATTAGCTGGAATTCTCCAGGGCTTTATTTTGATGATGACTTCCTCCCCTAAGCCTTCTGTTGCACTTCTCAATAAATTAATAAACATTTATTAAGCACCTACTATGTGCCAAACATTGTGCTAAATGCTGGGGATATAAAAAGAGACAAAAAAACCTTTGCCTTCAAGGAGTTTGCAATCTAATGATAGGAGCTTAAAATTTAATGCGAGTGCCTGCTGAGCTCAAGTAATATTTAACCAGTGGTCAGAGAGGGAAGGGCATCCTCTGCATATATTTTTAAATTTAATCTATATTAACACTTTCTTGAGTCTAGACAAGGGAAACTAGGTAGTGTAATGGATAGAGTGTCTGACCTGAACTCAGGAAGACTAATCTTCCTGGCCTCAGACTTACTAGCTCTGTGACCCTGGGCAAGTCACTTAACCCTATTTGCCTCAGTTTCCTTATCTGTAAAACGAGCTGGAGAAAGAAATGGCAAGACACTCCACTGCCTTGCCAAAGAAAATCCCAAATGGAATCCCAAGAATATGACATAGCTGAACAATATCAAGAGTCTAAACAATCAGCAAAATGACAAATCAAACACTGATTTATGATTAGCAATTTTGGATGTGTAAGTGCCCACACTGAAGTCTAACAGTTTGGTTATCTAAGCCAGTTAGAACTAACTCCAACACACCTCTGGGTTCCACTCAGTGTGTGAAGATGTCCTTGCTTTCTCCCAGCATGAAAAAAAATACAAGCAGAGCACTCAGTCTTTCCACCTGTTATCTACAACCTCTTGTGTGTATATATATGTGTATGTATGTACATATATGTATGTGTGTATATACACATATGTAGAAACACACATACATCTATATATATTTACATAGGCAAACATCTGTATCTATATTTGTATATCTATATCCACTTGTATGGATATGTGTGTATGGGTGTGTGTGGATAGACAGATAGATAGATAGATAGATAGATAGATAGATAGATAGATAGATAGATAGATAAATAGATAGATAGACAGATAGATAGATAGATAGATATACCCAGTCACCTCACTATTTTTTATGCCCTCTGTGATTCTCTTTAATTTCCAGTTTTGGAACCATACTAAAATAAACTCTGTCATTGGTTTTGGAAAGAATGTATCAGTCCTCTCCCTTGTGGCTCCATTCACCATTTCTACAACTATCTAAAACAAAGCCCTCACCACACTTCATTCCCCTCTGTGAATTGCTTTTCCTTAGTAGAATGTAGACTCCCTAAAAGCAGGAACTCTTTTTGCTTCTGAATTTGTATATTTGGTGCTTGGCATGGTGCTTGGTACAAAGCAGGTAGGCACTTAATAACTTAAAAAAATCATTCAGTCAGTCAAAAAGACTTCATTAAACTTTGTATGTGCCAAGCAAGGTGCTAAGCAGTAGGGATACAAAGAAAGGGAAAAGTCTGTTTCTGCACTCAGGGAGCTCATGATCAAATGAGAGAGACTACATGTGAACAGCTACGTACAAACAAGCTCTATGCAGGGTAAAGGAAATAATCATGAGAAGGAAAACTCAAGAATTAAGAGGGATTAGGAAAGGCTGCCTGTCTGGTGAGATTTAGCTGGGACTTAAAGGGAGCCAGGAAAGCGAGGATATACAAATATGAAGGCAGAACATTCTAGGCATGGGGGACAGGCAGTAAAAATTCCCAGAAATTAGAGAGGAGAAACAGTAAGGAGGACCATGCCACTGAATCACAGTGCCTGGAAAAGAGTAAGACTAGAAAGTTAGGTGCAGGGAGCTAAATTATGAAGTGCTTTAGACATAAAACAGAAGGTTTTATTTTTGATCTTAGAGATGATTGGAATTGATTGAAGGGTGGGGGCTGGGGAGTGATATGTTCAGACCTCTTTAGGAAAGTCACTTTGGCAAATGGACTGGAGTGAGGAGAGACTTGTGGTAGGCACACTAAGCAGCATAAGGAGATTAGGACTTGTACCGGAGTGGTGGTAATGTATTAATTTTAATACTAAGGAGAAAAGGCAGGGATATATTTTTAAGAGATGTTACAAAGAGATACCTTGGCAACAGATTGGATGTGAGGGTGAGAGATAGTGAGGAGTCAAAGATGACACCTACATTGTGAGCCTAAGGGATGGGAAGATAGTGGTGCCCTCCACAGTAATAGAGAAACTTGAAAAGGGGGAAGGTTTGAGGGAAAGATAATGAGTTCAGTTTTGGACATATTAAATTTAAGTTGTCTATAGGACATCCAGTAATAGATGTCTAATAGGCAATTAGAGATGTGAGGTCAGGGAGACTGGAGGTTAGCAGAGAGGTTAGCGCTGGATAAATAGAATTGAGATTCATCAGCACAGAGATGATAATTGAATCCATGGGAACTGAGGTGATCACAAAGTGAAATAGTATAGAGGGAGATAAGAAGGACCAAGACAAAATCCTGAGCAGATAGGACCTGGTTGAAAAATCCAACAAAGGAGAGTGAAAAGGAGTGGTCAGATAAGTAGGAAGAGAGCCAGTAGAGAGCAGTGTCCTGAAAAATTAGAGAGAAAGTGTTAAGGAGAAGGGAGTAACAGACAATGCTGAAGGCTGCAGAGAGGTCAAGATGAGGATTGAGAAAATCCTCAATGAAGACTGAGAACAGATCCTTAGACTCAGCAAAAAAAAAAAAAAAATCACTGGTAACTTTGGAGAGAACAATTTTGGTTGAATGATGAGTTCAGAAGCCAAACAAAGAATTATGAAAAGAGTGATAGGAGGGAGAGCGGAGACAACCATTATAGATGACCTTCTTAAGGAGTTTAGGCCCAGAAGACAATATATATGGGAAAATAACTAGAAGGATCACATGAAGATTTTTTTCAGGATAGGAGAGACATTAACATGTTTATAGGCAAAAGGAAAGCAGTCAGTAGACAGGGAGGAATGAAAGAAAAATGAAAGAGTGGAAATCATTAGAGAAGCAGTCTGCTCGAGGAAATGGGATGAATTGTACATGTAGAGGGGTTTCCCCTGGAGAAAGACAGTGATGTGTTATCATGTGAAATAGGGGTGAAGGACAGCATAGTGGCAGAAGGTATCTGGATCAGTGATACAAGGAAGAAGCAAGAAGATGGATGGGGAGAAAGGAAGTCATGTGATGTTTGAGGAGGGATAAAAAGGTTTGGAAGACACATAGCCATTAGTAGAATAGAAGGTTAAATAGAGAGATATGAAGATTGCCTTGTACTAGGGAAGGCCCAATTGATGCTATGAATTTGTAGTGGACCCAGTCATAAAAGTTGAGTGATTTCTTCCACCTTTATCAGCAGCATGGATGTTGGAACAGAGGCAATAGATGGGGAGAATGATGCAAGGCTGAGGTTTGATAGGGTGCAATTGGCAAGATGATGAGGCAGCAAGGGACTCAAGAGAAGAGAAAAATGTACAGCTGAACTGGTCCCCAAAGGGATCAAGATGGGGAAAGAAGGAGAATATGTCTCATACAAGGGTAATGGCCTAGGAGAGAACTGAGGAGTTGAAAGATTGGAAGTGGGGACAAAGACCAAAGTTTGGTAAGGGAAGGCAGAGGGAAGGGAGAAAAGCCAATAGAATTTGATCAGATAAGGGATATTCAGAGTTTGTGACTAGGAACTGATGCATTTGTGGATAATGGTAAGATCAAGGGAATGAACATCTTTGTGTCTGGCTAAGGTGGTGTAGAGGAGTATTTCATGGGAGGTGAGTATGTTGAGAAACTGGGAGGTTAGAGTGTTTGAGGAACTATATGTATATGTAGATATGTGTACATGTACACACACACATACATACACACACAGCAGCAGCAGTTGGGGAGGAGAGAAAAAATGTGAAGCAAGTACTGAAATTCTTGTCATAAATTTCGTAGATTATAACTTTTGCTTCTCCTTCAAAGTCCCTCAATGGTTATATGTTGCAACCTGTCAACACCCACTGTGCACCTCTCCATCCTTAATGTAACAATTATATTCAGTTATTTAGAAACTGTTTCATGTCTCACAGTCATACAACACTAGTGGAATATGGGTATTACAGAGAGTTGCCTTTGTTTCTGGGAAAAGCTTGGAGTCATCAAAACAGGTTTGCATTTCCTGAAGGTAATCTGTCCCACCCTCCTCCTGTTTCATTCTGGATTCATGCTATTGTTCATTAGTATTGTCTATTCTAGACATATAAACTGATGGACAGGATCTATAGGTTGTCCAGGAAACTGTATGTCATAATCTGGACAATAGATATTCTCTTTCCTCTTTATTTTTTCTGTGTGGCTGTTCAGGTCAAGCTCTTTTTAGTGGTTGCAGAGGCTTAAAGAAATTGTAAATATGAAACTGGATAACTGCCTGGTAGAAATTAGGTATAAACTAACATCTCACTCCATATGTCACAATAAGTTCCAAAGGGATACATTACAACATAAAAAGTGACATCATAAACAAATTAGAGGAATAATGAAGACATTCACTTTCAACTCTATGGCTAGGGGAAGAATTCACAACTAAACAAGGGATAATTATAATTATCAAGTTACAGTTGATAAAGTAGACAATATTTGATTATACAGAAGGTTTTTTTTTTACACAGATAAAAGAAGGCTGTTAAAATTAGAAAGGAAATAAGTAACAGGGAAAAAATCTTGACAACAAATTTATCTGATAAAAGTATATGTTCCAGACACATAAGGAACTGATTAAAATTTATAAAAACAATAGACATTCCCCAATAGCTAAAGGAACACAGGACATGAATAGGCAATTTTCAAATGAAGACCTAAGCTTCAACATCCATTTTTTTTAAAGAAAAAAATGTTCTGTTAGTAATAATCAGAGAAATGAAAATTTGTTCAGCAAGGTCTGATTCTTCATGACCCCATTTGGGGTTTTCTTGGCCATAGCACTACACTGGTTTACCATTTCCTTCTCCATCTCATTTTATAGATGAGGAAGAGAGGTAAACAGGGTTAAGTGACTTGCCCAGGGTCACATGGCTAGTAAATGTCTAAGGCCATATTTTAAGTCAGAAAGAAGAGTCTTTCTGACTCCAGGCTTAGTACTCTATCCATTGCACTACTCGCTGCTCAAATGAAAATGAAAACAATTCAAAAGTTTTACTTCACACACATCAGATTAGCAAAATTGACAAAAAAAAGGTAGGGGAATGACAAGTTTTGGAGAGGCTGCAGTAAAACAGGCACACGAATACATTGTTGGAGCTCTGAATTAGTCTAGTTTGTTTTGGAAAGCAATCTGGTAATATACCCCAAAAAGTCACTAAACTCTGCATCTCGTTTTCTATAGTTTTGCCACCACTATTAGATTTGCACACCAAAAAAGATCAATAAAAGAAGGAAAACTTATTCGTACAAGCTCTCTTTGTAAAAGTAAAAAACTTGAATAAAGGGGTTGCCCATCTACTAAAGAATGGCTGAATGAATTATGGCATAAAAATGTAATGGAATCTTGCTGTGACATAAGAAATGATAAGTGAATAGATGGATAGTTTCAGAGAACACTTGACTGACTTGTAGAGGGCAGTAAGCCCTCTACATTTTTCCATTAGAGAAAAAAATGGTACAATAAAAATACAAAGGAAAAAAACTTTGAAAGACTTGAAGAATATGATCAATGCAAAGATGAATCATGATTTAACAGAACTTGAAGAGGAAACAAGATCAACCTACCTCCAGACTAAGAATATCCTCTTTTTTTCATCATCCTTTGTGTATTGTCTCCCCTCATTAGATTGCAAGCTCCTTGAGAGCAGGGATTGTCTTTCTTTTAATATTTGTATTTGCAGTGCTTAGTATAGTGCCTGACACAGGGTAGACATTTAATAAATGGTTATTGAATGACTGAGCAATGGACCTGAGATGAAGAATGAAAGCCATAGTTTTGGACAAGACTAGTGCAAGAATTTGTTTTGCTCAGCTAAGTGTATTTGTTATGCTTTCTTTTTCTCTTTTTTTTGATTACTAGGTAGGAGGTGATAGAAGAGAGAGAAAAAAATAAATGTTTATTTTCATTGTTATTGTTACTATTTATTATATATAATTATATTATTATTTTTATTTCATTGATTTATATTTTCATTTAACCTTTTAAAATGAAATTAAAGATGTCATTAATGAATCTGTCAATGGTCTTTGAGAAATCATAGAGAACAGTAAGAAATGGAAGAGAGCATATTAATGTAGTTTTCTACTATAGGCCTGGCAAAATACTAACAATTGATTGCTAAAGGGATGGTTTGTGAGCAATCAGAATTAGAAGCAATGATCATTATGAAAACAGCATACATTCATTGAGAATAAGTTATACTAGATTAATTTCATTTCCTTATCTGGCAGGATTTTTAGACCAGTTGATCAAAGCCATGCTATAGTCAGAGTATATCTAGATTTCACAAAAAAATTCCACAATATGGGAGCCAAGATGGCAGAGTAAAAGCAACGACTCACCTAAGCTCCTGGACAAACTCCTCTGGATATCTCTGAAAGGAGAATCTGACCAGACTTCGGAGGTGTAGAATCCAGTGGGTGACAGACTTTGACAGATTCGGAGCCCAGGTTGGACTGGAAGGTCCACGGGAAGGATCTGTTCCGCGGGGGTAAGCCCCCAGAGCACAGCGCAGCACGGTCAGCGCAGCAGGGCGGAAGGGACCTGAGAAGCCCGAGAGTGGCGGGCAAAATCAGCGGAGCAGGAGACAAGCCAAACTGAGCCGGTGAGAGCGGCTGAGCACCAGATATCAGCGCAGCAGCCCTTGAAACCTTCAGCCTGAATACTAAACTTCGGTAAGTCACCTACTGGAAATTCCGGGAGCTAGGATGGCGGAGTGATCAGTAAATGCTCTCTCCGCCCCCCTGATGACCGTGAAAGAACCATAAAATTCTTCCCCAGATAAATCCTGGATCAGCGGGAACAGCAGAAGGGGGCAAATAGTCTCATAACACCAGAGGCTAGGAAAATAGCAAAGGGGGATTCTTCCTACTGTGGCGGAGGCGATCTGGAAGGACAGACGACCCAGGGCAGAGAAAATTAGCACTGAGACCCAGACAAGTCTCAGAGCTGGGAGACAAGCCCCAGGAGGGGCGGGAACATGCATTAGCTTCTAGGCGTGCCCCAGCCCTCCAGGGGAAAAGGGAAGACAGTAGGGAAGCTGGGATCACCATCCCCTGACCTTGCCTTTGCCTCAGGTCAGCTGAGGAGATCTCCTGAGACCAGACCACCCCTCCCACACACCTAACAAGCTAACCCCAGGGTTGATGTGGGAAACAAAAAAAAAAAGCCTGCTTTTAGCCTAGAAACACATCAGCTCAACTTAAAGATCTGTACCTTCTGACTTAAAGAACCAGAAGCTACAACACTCAGCCAACACCATGAATCGGAAAAAGCAGACGAAAAGTGAAAAAAACATAGAATCTTTCTATGGGGATAAGGACCAAAACACAAACACCAAAGAAGTCAGAGCTGAGACTGTACTTCCATCTGAAACCTCAGATGGGACTATGAATTTCTCACAAGCACAACTAGATTACCTGGAACATCTGAAGAAGGATATAAAAGAAAAACTGGCCAATGATTTTAAAATTATAAAAAAAGAATTCACTGATGAGAACATCACTCTGAAAAGGAAAATTGAACAAATGGAAAAGGAAGTTCAAAAATTAACTGGAGAGAATAATTCCCTAAAAGGAAGAGTTAATCAAATGGAAAAGGAAACCCAAAACCTAACTGGGAAAATTGGTCGAATGGAAAAAGAAGTACAAAAATTAAATGGAGAAAATAGCTCCTTAAAGGGAAAAATTGGTCAGATGGAAAAGGAGATGCAAAAGCTAACTGAAGAAAACAATACGATGAAGATTAGAATTGGGCAAGTAGAAACTAATGACTCAATGAGGCAACAAGAATCAGTCAAACAAAATCTAAAGAATGAAAAGATAGAAGAAAATGTAAAATATTTAATTGGAAAAACAACTGACCTGGAAAATAGATCCAGGAGAGAAAATTTAAGAATTATTGGCCTGCCAGAAACCCATGATGAAGAAAAGAGTCTGGACAATATCTTCCAGGAAATCATCAAGGAAAACTGCCCAGAAGTACTACACTCAGAGGGCAAAATAGGCATCGAAAGAATCCACCGTTCCCCTCACGAAAGGGATCCAAAACTCAAAACCCCAAGAAATATCGTTGCCAAATTCCAGAGCTATCAAGTGAAGGAGAAAATACTACAAGCAGCCAGAAAGAAACAATTCAAATATCAAGGACACACAGTCAGGATCACACAGGACCTTGCAGCTTCTACATTAAAAGATCGAAAGAATTGGAACCCAATATTCCATAAGGCAAAGGAGTTGGGACTTCAACCAAGGATCAACTACCCAGCAAAGTTCAGCATAACATTTCAGGCAAGGAGAAAGTCATTCAACGAAATAAGGGATTTCCAGAGCTTCCTGACCAAAACACCAGAACTCAATAGACAATTTGATCTTCAAATGCAGGTCTCCAGAGAATCATAAAAAGGTAAACAGAGGGGAAAAAACAAAAACAAAAACTTGCTACTCAATTAGGGCAAACTGTTTACCTCCCTATAAGGGAAGATGATACCTGTTAATCTTGAGAACTGTGCAGCTATTATGATAAAAGGGATATATGTAGAGGGAACGGGCATAAAGTAAATAATGTCATGTCAAAAATATGACTTAAGTATGAGAAGGGATTGTAATAGGAGGTGTGATAAGGGGGAAGCAGAAAATGGCAAATTAAATCACAGGAAGAAGTACAAAACTATAGTAGAGGCAAGGAGGGGAGGGAGATGAGCATTGTTTGAGAGGTACTCTCATCTGATTTGTTCAAAGGAGGGAACAATAATCTTAAGTAGATAATCCTAACTAGCTCTATAGGTAGTAGGAGGGGAAGGGGGAAGAAAGGGGAGGGTGGATAAAATGGAGGAAAGAAGCAATAAGAGTAAAGGGGAGTAAAAGGGAGGGGGGCTAAAAGAAGGAGGGGAAGGCTGCAGGAGGAGGGGGAGAAAAGTGAATACTATTGAGGAGGGGAAGGGAGACTGGAGAGCTAAAAGCACAAATGGTGGGAAAGAGGTTGGAGGGAAATACACAGATTGTAATCATAACTGTGAATGTGAATGGAATGAACTCTCCCATAAAACGGAGATGGATAGCAGAATGGATTAAAAGCCATAATCCAACAATATGCTGCTTACAAGAAACACATTTGAAACGGGGGATACACATAGGATAAAGGTCAAAGGATGGAGCAGAATATATTGTGCTTCAGCTCATGTAAGAAAGGCAGGAGTAGCAATCCTAATCTCAGACAAAGCGAAAGCAGAAATAGATCTAATCAAAAGGGATAAGGATGGAAACTATATCCTGCTAAAAGGCACCATAGACAATGAAGCAATATCATTACTAAACATGTATGCTCCAAGTGGTATAGCATCCAGATTCTTAGAGGAGAGGATGGGGGAGTTGAAGGAAGAAATTGATAGCAAAACTATACTAGTGGGGGACCTCAACCTCCCCCTCTCTGAACTCGATAAATCCAACCTCAAAATAAACAAGAAAGAGGTTAAGGAGGTAAATAAAACTCTGGATGAGGTAGATATGATAGATCTTTGGAGAAAATTAAATGGGAATAGAAAGGAATATACCTTTTTTCTCAGCGGTACATGGAACATTTACAAAAATTGACCATGTACTAGGACATAAAAATCTCACAATCCAGTGCAGAAAGATAGAGATAATCAATGCATCCTTTTCAGATCATAATGCATTAAAAATTACATGTAATAAAAGGCCATGGAAAGAGAAACCAAAAATCAATTGGAAACTAAATAATCTAATTCTAAAGAAGGGTTGGGTTAAAGAAGAAATCATAGAAACAATCAACAATTTCATTCAAGAGAATGACAATAGTGAGACAACATACCAAAACTTATGCGATACTGCAAAAGCGGTTATTAGGGGAAGTTTTATATCTTTGAATCTTACATAAATAAAATAGAGAAAGAGGAGATCAATGACTTAGGCTTGCAGTTGAACAAGCTAGAAAAAGAACAAATTGAAAATCCCCAAGTAAATACCAAATTAGAAATACTGAAAACCAAAGGAGAGATTAATAAAATTGAAATTAAGAAAACTATTGAATTAATAAATAAAACCAATAGTTGGTTTTATGAAAAAACTAATAAAATTGATAAACCTTTGGTCAATCTGATTAAAAAAAAGAAAGAAGAAAATCAAATTACTAATATTAAAAATGAAAGGGGTGAACTCACCTGCAGTGAGGAGGAAATTAAAACAATAATTAGAAACTACTTTGCCCAACTTTATGCCCACAAATTCGATAATCTAAACGAGATGGATGAATATTTTAAAAAATACAAATTGCCCAGATTAACAGAAGAGGAAGTTGAATACTTAAACAACCCCATCTCAGAAAAAGAAATTGAACAAGCCATCAATGAACTCCCTAGGGAAAAATCTCCAGGGCCAGATGGTTTCACAAGTGAATTCTATCAAACATTTAAAGAACAGTTAATTCCAATACTACATACACTATTTTTGAAAATTGGGGAAGAAGGAGTCCTCCCAAATTCTTTCTATGATACAAATATGGTTTTGATACCCAAACCAGGAAGAGACAAAACAGAGAAAGAAAATTATAGACCAATTTCCCTAATGAATATAGATGCAAAAATTTTAAATAAGATTTTAGCAAAACGAATACAGCATCTTATCACGAGATTAATACATTATGATCAGGTAGGATTCATACCAGGACTACAGGGCTGGTTCAATATTAGGAAAACTATTAGCATTATCGATCACATCAACAACAAAGCTAACAAAAACCACATGATTATCTCAATAGATGCAGAAAAAGCTTTTGACAAAATACAACACCCATTCCTACTAAAAACACTGGAGAAGGTAGGAATAAAGGGAACTTTCCATAAAATAATAAGCAGTATCTATCTAAAACCTTCAGCAAGCATTATATGCAATGGGGATAAGTTAGATGCATTCCCAATAAGATCAGGGGTGAAACAAGGTTGTCCATTATCACCACTATTATTCAATATGGTACTAGAAATGTTAGCTGTAGCAATTAGACAAGATAAAGATATTCAAGGAATAAGAATAGCCAAAGAAGAAACTAAGTTATCACTCTTTGCAGATGATATGATGGTTTACCTAGAGAATCCCAGAGATTCAAGTAAAAAATTACTTGAATTAATAAGCAACTTTGGCAAAGTTGCAGATTACAAAATAAACCCACACAAATCTTCTGCGTTCCTGTATATTAGCAACAAAGTCCAACAGCAAGAGATAGAAAGAGAAATCCCATTTAAAGCTAGGGTAGACAGTATAAAATACTTAGGAGTCTACCTGCCAAAACAAACCCAGGGATTATATGAACACAATTACAAGACACTTTTTGCACAAATAAAGTCAGATTTAAGTAAGTGGAAAAACATTAGTTGCTCATGGGTAGGCTGTGCTAATATAATAAAAATGACAATTCTACCTAAATTAATATACTTATTTAGTGCCATACCAACTAAACTATCAGACAATTACTTTCTAGAGCTGGATAAAATAATATCAAAATTCATTTGGAAAAACAAAAGGTCCAGAATATCAAAGGGACTAATGAAAAGAAATGCTTGGGAAGGTGGCCTAGCGCTACCAGACCTTAAACTGTACTATAAAGCAGCAATTATCAAAACCACTTGGTATTGGCTAAGAAACAGAGAGGTAGACAAGTGGAATAGACTTGGCACTCAAGATGCAGTAGGCAAGGAATATAGCAACCTTCTGTTTGATAAACCCAAGGACCCCAGCTTCTGGGATAAGAACTCATTGTTTGACAAAAATTGCTGGGAAAACTGGATAACAGTGTGGCGGAAATTAGGCATAGACCCATACCTGACACCGTACACAAGAATAAAGTCCAAATGGGTACATGATTTAGGTATAAAGATTGATACCATGAATAAACTGGAGAAGCAAGGAATAGTGTATTTATCAGATCTATGGAGAAGGGAAGAAAATTCTTTACTAAAGGAGAGATAGAAAGCATTATGAAATGCAAAATGGATGACTTTGATTACATTAAACTGAGAAGTTTTTGCACAACCAAACCCAATGCAACCAAAATCCGGAGGGATGTAGTGAATTGGGAAAGAATTTTTACAGCTAAGCTTGGGGATAAAGGCGTCATTTCTAGAATATATAGAGAACTGACCCAAATGTATAATCATACAAGTCATTCCCCAATTGATAAATGGTCAAAGGATATGAACAGGCAATTTTCAGAGGAAGAAATTAAAGCTATCTACAATCATATGAAAAAATGCTCTAAATCACTATTGATTAGAGAGATGCAAATCAAAACAACTCCGAGGTACCACATCACACCTATAAGATTGGCAAACATGACAGAACAAGAAAATGATAAATGCTGGAGAGGATGTGGGAGAGTTGGAACACTAATTCATTGTTGGTGGAGCTGCGAGCGCATCCAACCATTCTGGAGAGCTATTTGGAACTATGCCCAAAGGGCTACAAAAATGTGCATACCCTTTGACCCAGCAATATCGCTACTAGGACTATATCCCCAAGAGATCATAAAAATGGGAAAGGGTCCCACATGTACAAAAATATTTATAGCAGCACTCTATGTAGTTGCCAAAAACTGGAAGTCAAGGGGATGTCCATCAATTGGAGAGTGGCTGAATAAATTATGGTATATGAATGTAATGGAGTACTATTGTGCCATAAGAAATGATGAACAAGAAGACTTCAGAGAGGCCTGGAAGGACTTATATGACCTGATGCTGAGTGAAAGGAGCAGAACCAGGAGAACTTTGTGCACAGCAACGACCACAGCGTGTGAGAGTTTTTTCTGGTAGACCTGGAATTTTGTAATAATGCAAAAACTTCTTATAAAAAAAAAAAAATCCCAAAGGTGGTTCTCAAGGCAAAATGCCTTCTACACTCAGAGAAAGAAATATGGAAGTCACTCACAAAATGTAGCAGATCATGTTTGTGTATGTGTATGTGTTTGTGTATCATGTTCTGATTTGTTATACGATTTCTTTCATTTATTTTAGTCTGACTACATAGCATGACTATAGTGAAAATATACTCAATAGGAAAGTATATGTAGAATCTATACAGAATTGTATGCAGTCGTGGGGAGGGAGGGGGTAGTGGGGGTAGGTGGGGGGGATAAAATCTCAATTGTATGGCAGTGATTGTTAAACATTAAAATAAATAAATAAATAAATAAATAAATAAATAAATAAATAAATAAATAAATAAATAAATAAATAAAATAAAAAAAAAAATTCCACAATATCTTTCACAATATTCCTGTGACCAAAACAGAGACATGTGGGCTAGATGGTAGTATAGTTAAGTGGATCAAAAACTAGCTGAACTACCATTCCCACAGTGTGATAGTAAATGAATAAGTATCAACTCTGAGAAAGATCTCCAATGAAGTGTTGTATCTCTCCACTCAATAAAGAATGAATCTCCAATTCAAATCAATGATTTGGATGCAGGCATAGTTGTCATGCTTATCACATGCTTAATAAGCTTGTACATGAAGACAAAGCTGTCAAACCCCTACCACAAAAGCTGCTGACTCCAAATTCAATTTTCTTTCTATTTCATCACCAAGAAGCACAGAAGTTTATCCATGCTAGAAACCATTTTAGAATTTTCTGGTGATGATGGTCTTCTCTCCCCTGAGGATAGGGAAGAATAGGATATATTTCAATCAATTAATAAAATATTTATTATGTACCTACTATGTGCCACAACCTGTGCTAAGTGTTTGGAAATACAGAGACCAAAAATAAAAAAAAAACACAGTCCCTGCCCTCAAAGAGCTTATAGTCTAATAGAGGTAACAACATGCAAATAAATATATGAAAAGCAAACTATATACAGGATAAATAAGAAAAGGTTAGCAGAGGGAAGGCACTGGAATGAAGAAAGGCTGGGGAAGGGAAGGCTACCTGTCAAAAGGGGGGTTTAGTTAGAACTGTAAAGAAGCCAGGCAGAATTGTGGAAGCTGGAGTCAAGATGGCAGATAAAATGGAGTAACTCTCCTGGGCTTCCCCCAACCCTCTCCAAATACCTTTAAATTATGCCATAAATAATTCTTGGAGTGGCAGAACCCACAAAAAGAAGCACTTTTCCAGCCAAAGAAAATTTAGAAGGTCAGCAGGAAAGGTTTGTTTTACCTGGGTGAGAGTGGAGCACAGTCCAGCGCAGACTACGCCAGCACAGAGCAGACCTCAGCAAATCAAGAGTAGGACTGGGAGTGACTGAATCAGCAGCAGCAGCAGCAGCAGCTGTTTCCAGGAGATTCAGGAGAGATAATTTTAAAATTATTGGACTCCTTGAAAGCCATGATCAAAAAAAGAACCTAGATATCATCTTTCAGGAAATTATCAAGGAAAACTGCCCTGAGATTCTAGAACCAAAGGGTAAAGTAGAAATTGAAAGAACCCACCAATCACATCCTGAAAGTGATCCAAAAATGAAAACTCCCAGGAATATCATAGCCAAATTCTAGAGTCAGAAAGAAACAATTCAAGTATTGTGAAGCCACAATGAGGATAACACAAGATTTAGCAGCTTCTATATTAAAGAATCAGAGGGCTTGGAATATGATATTCTAGAAGGCAAAGGACTTAGAATTACAACCAAGAATCACCTACCCACCAAAACTGAGTATAATAATTGACATTCAATGAAATAGAGGACTTTCAAGCATTCTTGATGAAAAAATCAGAGCTGAATAGAAAATTTGACTTTCAAATACGAGACTTCAGAGAAGTATAAAAAGGTAAACAGGGAAGGAAAATCATAAGAGACTTCCCCTATGTAGGAAGATGATACAACTCCTAAGGACTTGTCTTCTCAATAAGGGGGGTAGGGAAGGAAGAAGGGAGAGAATTTGGAACTTTAAGTTAAAAATGAATGTTAAAATTGTTTTTACATGTAATTGGAGACAAATAAAATACTAATAAAAAATTTTTAGAAAAAAAAGCTGGGTAGGTCAGAAGACAATAAAAGAAGGAGGGCATGCCAGGCATGGCAGATAGGGGAAAAAATACCTGGAGCTGAGAACTGGAGTGTTTTGTTTGTGTAACAGCCAGAAGGTCAATGTTACTGAATTGAAAATTTTGTGTTGGGAAGTAAAGTAAAATAAGAATGGAAAGGTAGAAGGGGGCAAGGTTATAAAGGGCTCTCAATGGCAAACAGAACATTCTATATTTATTTTTAGAGGAAATAGGAAGCCACAGTAGGGGGTAGGGTATTATGACATAATGACACTTTTGCTTTAGGGACATCACTTTAGCTGCTGAATGGAGGAAGAATTGGAGTAGGGACACAACTGAAAATGGCCTAACAACAAAAAGTCCATATATCCTTCTTAGGAAGGTACTTAGTTGTTGTTTCTTTGGTTCAACTACTATTCCATTTACCTTAGACAAATATTTCATTATTATTTGTTGTTCAGTCATGTCCAGCTCCTCATTACCTCTTACACCAATTGTCCATAGGGTTTTCTTAGAAAGAATACTGGAGTGGTTTGTCATGTACTTCTCCTTTTATGCAGGCAGGTGTTAAGTGACTGCTCAGGGTCACATAGCTAGTAAGTATGTGAGGACAGATTTGAACTCTGGTCTTTCTGACTCCAGGCCAAGTGCTTTTTTCTACTGCACGAACTAGCTGCTGCTACATTCTTATACTTATCTTACAAATGTTATCAACTTTTCTGAATCTTAGAACAAGTTTGGAGTTGTTTGGAGAACATACTCAAAACTTCTCTCTTTAAATCCTAACTTGATGACTAACCCAAACTAATCCAAATAATCTATGACATATGATTAACCCTGTCACCTACTCTTCCCATAAAAGAAATATCTCCTATTCATACAAAGTTGGTATGGGCGCATTCTCAAAATGGTGCATACAGTCACTTGACTCTCTTTGACATTAATTGGAGTCACGCAGCCTATGTCCTGCCTTGAGAGTTTATCCAACTGTAAAATGGCATTCCACATAGTTTCATGAAAGAAAATGATGCATGTCACTCTCAAAGCCATGATATGTTTCCTATAAATTGCATTGCTAAACAGGTTTTCCAATGGATATCCCATTTCTTGCCTTGGTCTTAACCTTGATTATGTTCCTGAGAACAGCAAGGATGCTTATGGTGCAGTAGGCATGGTCTTCTTACTGAGTCTGAGCCTGTCCTGTGCTACTCAATCAGATGCTGAAGGACTTATGTCTAAATAACTTATGTTGTGAGAGAATGGACATATTATTTGATTTGGAGCAAAGTTAATCAATAGCAAGCAATTTGATATCTTCTAATTGAACAGTTTACTGGACTGACTACATTAAATGCTCCATAAAATGATACAAATACATTATATTGTTTCTGTGTGTCTTGCTATTTCACCTACCTGTTAGATGTCAATCAATGGTATAATTTTAATTGAATAAATTTTCTTTTGATATGATATATAGTAAATAGATGGGATAGAAGCAATTATATATATATGTATATATATATTATATATATATATACATATATATATATACATATATATATACATATATAGTCTAAGCAACTGTGAGCTACCACTGCATTAGAAAGTAACCCAGTAAAAATTGCAATCTCTTCCCTTCCCTTCCTCTTCTTTTTCTTTCCCTTTTTCCTTCTGCTCTCCCCTCCTTACCTCACTTTCATTTTCCATATTTCCTTTTCTTTTCTTTTATTCTATTTCCTTTCTTTTCTTTTCCTATCATATTTTCTTTTCTCTCCTTTTCTTTTCACTTTTTTTCTTTTTTTTTTTTTTAAACACTTGGATGTCTGGGAGCAGAGTGTACTATTATTTGTTTGTTTTTCACTTCCAAACATTAGCCATACTATGAAGAGGGTGACATTTACATTTTGGTAGGAGAAAGTATTTCTTTGAGATTGTAGAAAAATTTTTACATGTAAAACTCACATATCAGGTTATAAAGGATCTATTTTTTTTCTAGTTGGTTTTTACACTGTCACAAAATTTGGTCCAGATAGACTACAAATAGATAAGCTGTATGTCACATTGTCCTCAGCTAACGATCATAAAGCTTTTATACCTACATAATACTAACCAGAGGTGCTCTCCAGTTGTTAAGAAGCCAAAGTGATTCAGAGAACTTCAATCTCCTATTTAGTAATTGAGGGTACTAAAAGTTACACTTAATTATTGCATTTTTAAAAGCCTATATGCATATCAGAGATTTCTGCTCTCTGGAAAAAGATTTCCTGAATTTCTTTTGGTTACATAGAGAGGAATTCAGGGCATGTGTGAAAGTGTTTTTCAAGGGAGCATAGGTTTTCCTCATCATTCTGACTTTTGCAACATATTGGTTTGAAAATGAATTATGTTATGAATCCTAGAAATTTCTCAGATTTTCTTAACTTTAAGTTACTGGGCTGTATGTAATATGGATTTTCATTTGGCTATTACCCTGTTTTCCCCATAAACTAAAACATATCAGTTATCTCAGTGATAGCAGCTTAAAGTAGCAGATCAGGACAGACTGGAAAAGTGGAATGAAAAACTAGGTGGCAATGCCTAATTGATGCCATGCCATCACTTGTTCAAGTCTCACAGAGTGCCAGAGTTATCCAACATATTACTTGGCTTTGCTGATGGCTCTCCTTATTGAATATCTCATTCATTTGCTGATATTTACTTTGGTGAGTTGGGAAGCAATGTAAACTACTTCTGTCTCTGACCGACCAGTTTATCTTAAGCCAATGTTTCCCAAAAGTGCTCAGCTAGAGACTATTAAAAAGGTGAAATATGAATGGTAGGAGGAATCAGGACTTAGAAATAGGAGGGGTAGTTCTTATGAAAATACTGCCGAATATTTCCATGAGGGCAAAGTCATGTCTTTAATTTCATTTGTCTCCTCCATAATTCCTTGTTCAATCCTAGGTGCATAGCAGATATTCAGTTAAACACACACACACACACACACACACACACACACACACACAAATTTATTGAATATTCATTCATTGAATTTCTTAGACAATTATTTTTCTAAGACTAGGTTTAAGACCTTCAATTCCTTCAATAATAGACTGGTTTTGAAAATTGCTAATAAACGATATTTAGATGAACATCAGAGGGTCATACAGGCAGCTATATAGTATTGTGAATAGTGTGCTGTGCTTAAGTTATGAAGACTGATTCAAATCTTGCCTCAGACATTTACTAGTTTTATGACCTTGGGCAAGTCACTTAACACACTTAACCTTTCAGAGTTTTGATTTTTTCATTTGTAAAATGAGTGGGATTTTAGCACCTACTTCAAAAGGTTGTTGTGAGGACCAAAAAAAGTATCTATCATGTTTAAAGTGCTTTGACAATCTTAATGTGTTATAAAAATACTAGAAATTAGTAGTAGTAGTAGTAGTGGTAGTAGTAGTAGTAGTAGTAGTGGTGGAGGTATAGGAGTCAAACTTCGTGGACAATCTAATTCAACCAGATCAATATACAGCTGAACAAACTAAGACTTAAACCTAACTGATTTCCCAAGGTTACACTGCAAATAAGCATGATAGGTTTCAGAACCAAAGACCTTGTAAAAACCTGACTAATTCTAGGAGTTCCTATAATTCTCCATCAAGATGTTGCAACCTATTCAGGTTGACATTAACATCTGACCCCACTCTACTTTTTTCCAGAATTCTTCATCTCCCTTAGAGAAGTGCCAAGGGATTTGAGTGAAACTAAATAACCTCAGGAATGGAATTTCAAACATGCCTTTGACTTATAACATTCAACTCTGTCAATTATTTTCCACTGGATGAAATTCTACTATTTGAAGTCCTCCATGAGTCAGATAACTCAGCCTTATCTGTCCAACTTTATATTGCATTGCTTTCCAACTCATACTATATACTTGGCTTCAGTGCAGCTAGTCTTCTTACTGTCTCCCCATCCCAGATATTCCATGTTCCTTGCAACTCTTGGTCCCTAGATTTTCTAGAAAATTCTCTCCTTCATCCACTTCAATTCTTCTAATGCTTCAAATTTTAGCCTTAGCTAAGAAGCTTCCAGTAAGTCTTTTTTTAAAAATCATTTCTCCTTTTTGACCTCATACAATACTGTCTTTGTCACATAATTAAGTACCTATGTATATTCCATCTTGTATTGTCTTTTAATTGTTTTTCATAAGACATCTTTAGAATTTAACTGTAAACTCTGCAAGGGCAGAGACTGTTGTTTTAGTTATTTTATTTCCCCATAATATCTGGAACCACACAGGGTTTTCAATAAATATTTGTGAATTGAATCCAGTTGAATTTTTATGGGGAGGAGAGTTCAGGGATAGAGATAATAAGCTTAGAATTAGAATCATGCTCAGGGTGGCAAGATCACAGATTTAGAGCTAGAAGGGAATTTGGAGGTCATTAAGGATAACTCCCTCATTTTATAGGTAAGAAAACTGAGGTGATGAGAGATTAAATGATTTGCCCAGGATCATGTAGTTAGTAAGTGCTTGAGGCAAGATTTGAACTCAGAAAGAAGAGAACAAGGGACAAGCAACATTAATTTGAGGCAAGAATGCAACTCAAGTCTTCATGCTATCAAGTCTATTTTTCTATCCTTTGTGACACCTAGGTGACCACCTCAGAGATGATCATGTCCAGACCTTTCATGTCACCTGGAATCCATCAAGTGTTTATTAAGTGCTTAGTATTTGTTGGACACTGTCCTAGGTACAGGGGATACAAAGAAAAGAGCTAAACAGTTCTGATCCTCAAGTAACTTGCATTCAAAAGTATAAATAAATTCTGTAAGCTATGATGGAGATGGAGTGTTGTGTAGTTGATAAAAGTCCAGCCTTAGAGTTGAGAAGACTTTGCTTTAAGTCTTGGTTCTTCACATGTTAATTGTATTATTATGAACAAATCACTTAACCACTATGGCCCTGGGCAACTATCTAAGATGGTACATTACAAAGTAGTTTTCCTTATGAATCCATGGTGGAAATCTCCACATTAGGACTTCTGAGAATTAATGAAACCACAAATGAGAAGGGGGGAAATGATGAAGGGGAAATTTTCATAATAAACTTGAAGAGCATGCAAAATTGAGTCAGGTTAAAGATAGTAAAGCCCAAGAAATGGTTAAGAAACAAAGAAAAAGCCTTTTTTTCCCCTAACTTTCTAGAACCTTTGTTCACTTTGTAATTGATACAAAAATGTGCAACATTGCCTGGCTGCATACACCATCATCAACTAAGTCAGAATCCTAATGCTTTCAGTCTCACAAAAGCCGACTGTCTGGTGCCTTCAATCTCAGGAGATGAGGAAGGCAGCATGATGAAGTAAAAAGAATATTGGGCTTAAAGTGAGAAGGCTGGAATTTTCCACCTGACTCTGTGATGTCAAATAAGTTATTTAATCCATCTGTTAATAAATTTTTTCAGCCATAAAAGGATCACAAGGAGATCTGCTCTGTCTTGGAGGGATGTTGTCAGATGTTATGAGACTTGATGTGACATGCCTTGAAAGGTGCAAGGTACTCAAAAATCCTTGATTTTGGTGTAATGGGAAGAATGTAGAACTCAGAGTCAGAAATGATCAAACTCAGACTTTCCCATGTCCTTGCATGTGACTCTGGCCAGGTCATTTCACTTTTTGGTCTTGCATATTTTCTATAAATTGAAGAGGTAGGACTCTCAAAGATCTACTTGGGTTGAGGGAGATCTCTACAATCTCTAGGAAAGGTTACATATCCTAATACTGTTATTTCATTGTCATTTTACTACTGATTTTTCTTCCAAATCCAAGGCTATCCATGAACTTGGGGAGAAAAGAGAATAAAAATGGTTAATAAAGAGCCAAAATTCAAGAAGGAAGAAGGATTGGCTTTAAAAAAAAACGTATCTGGATAATTAGGGTAACATGGAAGCCAAAAAATAATAATATTAAGGTGATTTTAGGCTCCACTAAGAAGCAGTGTTCAGAATACAGGCTTGCTGCTCTATCCCTGCTTAGCCCCAAAATGGAGTATTATGGTCAGTTCCAGATGCCATAGACAAATAGGAAGCTATCCAAAATAGCATCACTCGGATGGTAAGGGGGCTTGAAACTGTAGCACTGAGAATCAATTAAAGTAACTGAATATGTTTATCCCAGGATAGAAAATCTATTGGTAAGAGTAGGGAGAGGTGGAAAGATAGTTACTTTCATGTATTTAGAGGTCTTTCTAGTGGGAAAAAAAGAACAAACTTATTGTGCTTGTCCCCAGAAAGGCAGAGCTGGGAACAATAAGTTGGAAGTTGCAGAGGAGCAGATCTAGACTTGATACATGAGGGAAAAGACTTGCCATTTGGGAATTAGTGAGCCCCACTTTAGAGGCTAGTGAGACCTTCCCACTTTAGGTCTTAAGGCAGATGCTGGGGACCTACTTGCTAGTCATGTTGTACAGAGAACACTTGCTTTGGATTAAGTGGATTCCAAGGTCTGTTCTAGCTCTCAGTCTGTGAAATATCCTATAGAGATTCTTAACCTGGGAGCCCTAAATTTGATTTTCTAATAGTTCAAAACTGTCTCAACATAATTGGCTTCCTTTGTAATTCTACATGGTTAATTTTGTGCATTTAAAAACATTATTATTAGAAACATACCATAAGCTTCTTCAAATAGCCAAAGGGGATTATGAAACAAAAACAACAACTAAAAGATTTAGAGCTTCTACCTTAGGAATCAACCATCTAAAACATATGATCTGAGATTTTTGACAAAGTCATTCCGACAGGCTTATCTTGTCCCTACCACCAATAAATCGCCCATGATAGAGAACTTTCCGAAAGATTATATTTAATGTGACCAAAATATAGTACAAATATGCAGATCATGTTTGTGTTGGGAACTGACTTTTTAATACCAAACTCTAAACACCAAACCATGGCTATAGTATTTAAGATGGCAAGCAGAGTAGGATCTTTTGCTGTTTTTGTTTTAGTATAATTAAGTACCTCTGATTGAAAAATGTGTTTAAAGAAGATCTTCCTCACCCATTAATGGGTCTGAGAAGATTTGTAGGAAGGCCCACATCTTTTGTTAAGGAAGCACTGGTTCTCAA
Organism: Notamacropus eugenii; assembly: GCF_028372415.1. NCBI lineage: Eukaryota > Metazoa > Chordata > Mammalia > Diprotodontia > Macropodidae > Notamacropus > Notamacropus eugenii. The sequence continues at coordinate 223,927,065 of NC_092876.1, read as the reverse complement.
GTGTTCTGATGCTCTCTGGCTCTCAAAAGTGTATAAAGAATCTGAAGTATGGTTTTACTTTGTGGTTTAGTTTTTTGGAATAAGCTTTGTATGCCAGATGAGACTCTGGGTAGCCACAAAGAAGCCCCCTGGTTTTGAAAACCAAGATTTTGGTTCTTCCTTCTCTGGTAATTATATATGTATGTAATGGTCAGACAGTTGGATGTTTCTGTTGAACTATGTATGTATTGTTTATGTCAGACATTTTATGCCTGTTGATTTTGATTTCTCTGTATTTTCTCTGAAGTGTAATGTGCTAACTTTTTCTCCTGAACTAAGTGAATTATATATGTGCTTGATCAAAGTGATTGTTAACCCCACAAATGCCTTTCCTTGTAGAAAAGCAGATCAAAGAACCTGTGGTAGCAGGTCCTCCTGTGTGTGCCAGAATGCTTTCTGATACAAGTATACATACAGGAAACATGAAATTGCATTTATCTCATTGTACTTAAAAAGCTTGGGGGCTAGACCTAGAAATTTGAAACACATGTGTATTGTTAATGTATTTTTGCTTAATTTGAAGATCTTTCCCACTCATTGATAGGACCATGTAGCCTACTTAAATCACATGGAAGCCTAAGTCACATGTGCTGGGACAAGTTTGCTGAAAGGGTGGAACAGGAAGGGTAGAGCAGAAATGAGAAGAAGTTGGTGAGATCAGTTAGAGTGGAGGAGAGAAAGGACAGGAAGGTAGACTACTAGGGTTGTGAATACTTGCTTGTGGAAAGGCCCTAGCAGTGGGGAAGGCTTGGAATGGCATTGTCCTGAACAGAGCTAATGTGTTTTGACTTCTTGGTTACTATGATGGATTTGGCTTTCTGGTGTTGGGATTTGGCTTTTTGGTGTCTGAATACATGTTTTTCTTCTGCCTTTTCTTATACTTTGCCATTCAGAATTATGCTGGAATACTTATAGTCACCATGAGTGCTGTGAATATTGCCTTGGTGATACAATATGGTACTAGACAATCTTAAAAAGAAGCCCACATGATGAAAGAAAAAGAATGGAGAGTGAAAATATTCATGGTACCTTTCCTTTATATGGGGATGGATAGTGGAAAAATGGAGTGACCTGTGATATATGGGCTTCTGGTCATAGTGAGGAGAGAGAGACAGAGACAGAGACAGAGACAGAGAAGAAGAAGATGAAGAAAAAGGGAGGAGGAAGAAGAAGAAAAGAGAGAAGAGAAGGAAAGGGAAGGGAAGGGAAGAAAAGGGAAAGGAAGGGAAGACAAGACAAGACAAGACAAGATAAGACAAGACAAAATAGAATATCATGTTTTTCTGGTTCTTAAAGATCTGAAAGACAGATCACCTACAAGAATAGCACAAATTGATGGTCAGAGAGAAAAGTGATGTACCATACTCATTCCCTGGCTTATGTATCTACACAAGATTCCATTTTACATTCTGCAAAATGAACTAGGTATCAGGGTTATATATATGGATCAGGGGCTTATTCACCATCTGAGAAACATTCTAGTACCTATCCAACATCATCTTCCTAACAGCTTCCATTTCAGACTTTTTTTGAGTGGAATAAAAAGTAATTTTAATGTTTGATTAGAATTTAGACTTTACTCCCAAGTTTTTCCTTCAGGTTTAAGGGGAAACTATAGGTGTCATTTTCTAATCTCTATTCTAGGTTAGACTATCACCCAAATTTAGGGTTCGGAAAATCCAGAAAATCAAAAGAAGCCTACCTTATTATTCCATAGGAAGCTGTTATTCCAGTCTAATCATCCTACCCAGTGGTGCCTACTTTTGGAAAGGAGGTTAAAGGGTTTGGGTGCTAATGTGCCATTAATAATGCCTTTTGGAATAGAATGCAATCAGATATTGATTGCTAATTGAAATATTGACATATTAAATATAAAGGCAAGCAGGTTTTCAGTTTTAACAGAGTATCATGCAGTTTGGCTCTGATAATTTTTGCCCAAGGGAAAAATGAATTCAGGTGATGAATATGTAGAAATAATTTCCACAAACAGTTTGCACATTGTTAAATGCTTAAAAATATTCACTGTGTTAATTTCCATTTGCTTCACTCATCACTCAAGTCAAAATAGTTTAAAATGGATGTTTAATATATGTAGCAAAATGAATTTAGGTTCTTAGTGATGCTCTCTGGAACTCTGATAAATATGTTTCTGTGGGGAGGATAGGAGAAGTCTAATACTAATCAGCAAATGCAATTATTTACACCTCATTGGAAAAAAATTTGAAGAGAAATAGTTATATCCTTCAGTAAGAAAACTAGTAAAAGAACCAAATGCTACAAGTTAAGGACAAATCTGTCTAGAAAACATAGAACACTATTCAGATTCTCATATCATCACTCTTTTCATTACAGAATCACAGAATTTGAGAGTTGGAAGGGACCTTAATAATAAACTATTCCAGCATCATAATTTTAAGGTTTGCAAAGTCTTTCAGACTTCAAATCCTGAATTCTATGCACTGTACCACCAAACAGATGCCCCATCATAATATACCCAGCAAAGAGTTATTCAGACTCTCCTTTAAGATTTTCAAAGAGGGGAAGGGCAGAGCCAAGATGGTGGAGTAGAAAGATGCACATATGCTAGCTCTTATCCCACAGCCCATAAAATACCTGTAAAGAATAACTCTCAACAAATTCTAGAGCAGCAGAAGCCACAGAACAATGGAGTGGAAGAGATTTCTATCCCAGAGTATCCTTAAAGACTGATGGGAAAGGTCTGTCCCACCAGACCTGGAGCAGAGCCCAGTCCAGCCTTGGCCAAGTGGCATTGAGAGAAGCAGATCTGAGCAGGCTTCATGGACAGAATCTCCAGTGGCAGCACAGATTCCTCAACCCACAGGTGCCAAAGGTCAGTGAGAGGGTCTTTTTGGCTGGCCAAGAAGGGAGCAGGGTGTCCCCATAACTTGGGCCTCTTCAGGTGGAAGCAGTGGAAGCAGCAGTGGATGGGGCTCCCAAAGCAGCCAGTAGCTCACATCCATTGTTGAAGGTTTCATCATAAATCCCCTAAGGGAACTGAGCCCTGTGTGGTGGCCCTGTCTCCACCTGAGCAGCTAATCCTAATCTCACAAGGAATAGCAGCCCTGCCACCCCCCTCACACACACACCCCACCCTGCCTAAAGCCCTTGAGGGATTGGAGCAGCTCATTTGAATCTCAGCCCCAAGTACTGGCTTAGTGGAACTGGAAGCAAGGTAGTTGTGGAGAAAAAACTCAGAAGTAAAGTAACTGTCTGGGAAAATGCCCCCAAAAGGGAAAAAAAATAAGACCACAGAAGGTTACTTTCTTAGGGAACAGGTATCTCCTCCCATCCTTTCAGATGAGGAAAAACAAGGCATACTGTCAGAAGAAGTCAAGGCCTCTGCCTCCAGGGCCTCCAAAAGGGAACTTAAACTGGACTCAGGCAATAGAAGACCGTAAAAAGCAAGTTAGCAGCTTACTAAAGGAGAACCAAAAAAAAATGCTGAGGAAAATAACAGCTTTAAAAAGAGGCTAACTCAATTGGAAAAAGAGGTCTGAAAAGCCAATGAGGAGAAGGAGGCTTTAAAAAGCAGAATTAGCCAAATGGAGGAGAAGGTTCAAAAGCTCACTGAACAAAACAATTCGTTGAAAGAGAGAATTGAGCTCAGGGAAATGAATGACTATGAGATAAACCAAGCAGTTAGTAAACAAAACCAAAAGTTTGAAAAAAATAGAAGATAATGTGAAACATCTCATTGGAAAAACAGCTGACCTGGAAAATAGATCCAGGAGAAACAATTTAAAATTTATGGGACTACCTGAAAGCCATGATCAAAAAAAGAGCCTAGATGTTATCTTCCATGTAATTATTAAGGAAAACTGCCCTGATATTCTAGAACCAGGGGGCAAAATAAATATCGAAAGAATCCACCGATCACTTTCTGAAAGAGACCTGAACAGAGAAACTCCTAGGAATACTGTGACCAAATTTCAGAGTTTCCAGATCAAAGAGAAAATACTTCAAGTGGCTAGAAAGAAACAATTTGAGTATTGTGGAAATACAATCAGGATAACACAAGATCTGGTAGCTTCAACATTAAGGGATCGAAGGGCTTGGAATGGGATATTTCAGAGGTCAAAGGAACTGGGATTGAAACCAAGAATCTCCTACTCAGCAAATCTGAGTATAATACTTCAAGGGAATAAATGGTCATTCAATGACATAGAGGACTTTTAATCATTCATATTGAGGAAAAGACCAGATCTGTGTAGAAAATTTGACTTCCCAAGATAAGAATCAAGAGAAGCATGAAAAGGTAAACAGGAAAGAAAAATCATAAAAGACTCTCTAAAGCTGAACTGTTTACATTACTACATAGAAAGAAAATATTTATAACTCTTGAATCTTTTCTCAGTATTTGGGTAGATGGAGAGAATGTACATACATACACACACACACACACACACACACACACATATAGATAGAGAGTACAGGGTGTGTTGAATCAGAAGAGATGATCTATACCAAAAAAAGATAAAATAAAATAAAAATTAAGGGGTGAAAGAGGAAAATACCGGGAAGAGAAAGGGAGAAATGGAATGGGGCAGGCTATAACTTATAAAAGAGATAAGAAAAATCTTATTCAATGGAGGAGAAAAGGGAGAAGGGGAGAGTGGAAAAATGAAGCTACTCTCTCCACATATGGCTGAAGGAAGGAATAACATGCTCACTAAATTTGATATGAAAATTTATATTACACCACAGGAAAGTAGGAGAGGAGGTGACAAGTGGGGTGAGGGGAATGTTAGAAGGGAGGGCAAATGGGAGAAGGGAGGCACTAGAAATAAACACTTTTGGGCAGGGATAAGGTCAATTGTGGGGGAAAAAATAAGGGGGATAGAGTAGGACAGAGGGTAATATAATTAGTATTACACAACATGATTATTATGGAAGTCTTTTGCAAAACAACACGTATTTAGTCTGTATTGAATTGCTTGCCTTCTCAGTGGGGCTGGGGAAGAAGTGGGGGAAGGAGAAAAGTTGGAATTCAAAGTATTAGCAACGAATGTTGAGAATTTTTATTGTATATAATCGGGAAATAAGAAATACAGGAAATGGAGTGTAGACATTTATCTTGCCCTACAAGCAAAGAGAGAAGATGGTGATAAGGGAAGGGTGGGGTGTGATAGAAGGAGGGTATATTGAGGGAAGGAGTAATCAGAATGCAAGGTATTAGGAAGTGGGGGTAGGGGAGTGATGGGGAGAAAAACTGGACATGTTACAAAGTGAGGTAAAAGCAATTAGTATTAAAAGAATTGACTGAATTAGTTATTGAGAATAAATCAATGACATCTTTAATTTTGGGAAAAGAATTTTAGCCTAAATTTCCTACAGGAAGGTAACCTTGGGTAAAATTTGGCATTGATAGAAAAGTTCAAGTTTTAATGGTAAATTTGATTTTATGATCGCTATTTAATCAGGAACTAGAACATGCATAGAAAGGCATGTAAGCCACTTAAGACTTGCCTCAAAAGATGATCTTTAGCTAAAGTGAAATTATAATCATATTTGAAACCTGGCTATTGGAACTTGCCATTTTTAGATGCTATGGGACTATTAAGTGACTGTTCTTCTGAGTCTAACTCCAGGTATGGATAGCAAGAAAAGCTATCTGAGCCTCCAATCCATGATGCCAGTAAGCTGGTGAGATGCTGGTATGAACTGCAAAAGGTGATCTCATGGGAAGGGTGGGAGAGCAGCTGTTCAGCCTGGGCTGAGGTAGGATTCTCCTGATTCAATTTCCCCACTGACACCTGGCAGACTTTAAGCCTGACTGAATGCAAGTGGACAATCTAATCCTGCCTGGAACTGACATGAAGTTGGGGAGATATTGTATCCCTGCAATGTCCCTACTCTTGGTGGCAATTTCTTATAGTCAAAAGGGTTGTAAGCTTAATACCAGATCTATTGAATTATAGATTATTGGTAGGGGAACATCCGAGGTTAAGTCTAAAATTAAGCTATTAGGCATAGGACTTTAGACCAACAACAATAAGTTAGGGTCCTTTAATCCTTAGTAATACAGTGTAGACAATTAGGTCAAGAGCTTGTGAAGTTAGCAACATAAATATTATTTGTGTTTCCATTGGTTAATGTTTAAAAAAAAATTCTTTTGTGGTCCATATTATATGCTTTAAAAAGAAGTACCACCTGACCAAAAGTTTGAATTGTTCTATCTATTATAAACTGTGTTAAAAATGAAAAATAAAATTTAACCAAAAAAAAAGACTTTCAAAGAGGGGGAACCTACCGCTATCTTTAATAGAGCATCTCACTTTTGAAAAGTCTTAATTGTTAAAACTTTCTTCTGACATCCAGTCTAAATCTGCCTTTAGACAACTTCTGCTTATTGCTACTGGTCTTGTCCTCTAGGATTAAATGGAAATCAAGTCAGATGGAACAGCACTTATTAAGCACCTTCTATATGCCAGGCATGGTGCTAAGCACTAAATATGCTTGTAGAATGGTGGGGGCAAGGGGAGAGAGAGAGAGACAACATGCAAATGATTATATACAAACAACAGATATACAGGATAATTTAAAAATAATCTCAGAGGGAAGGCATTAGCATTAATGGGTATTGGAAAAGACTTTTTGTACAAGGTGGAATTTTATTGTGGTTTGTCCTTAGTTCTCAAAAAGGGCCATGACATCAGGGAGATGATGTCAACTTGGATGTAAGTGAGGGAGGGCTGTGCAGAGTCACCAGCCTCACTCTCTCCTCTAGAGCCATCTGGATCCAGTAGCAAGATATAATTTAGAAGGCCTGGAGATGGCCCTGGATGCAGCAGAAGACCTTGACCTTTTTAAGCTAAGGTCTGGATCTCAGTTTGTCTGAGGCAATGCCCATTCAGTTAAGGCTAGGTAAGGAATGAGGCAAAAATGCTCTCTTTTACCTAGTCAAAAATAAATCAGTCTGGGAAGTGAATATCCTTGGGGTTTCTAACTAAAATAGAAACAATTGTTATTTACACTCACTCTGAGCAATCAAAACTCAAAAAATTACCAAGTGAGGCTTCAACTGGATTGTATTGTTGACCAATCAGTGACAGCCAGAGTGATCTGGGTTTAAGGCTTGGTCAAGTAGCTTGATTTGAATCCCAATGAGTTTTATCAAAGCTTGGTTTTCCAATACTATATTTCAAGAAGACATGAAGGAAGCCAGGGAAGCCAGGAGGCAGAGATAAGGAGGGAAAACCTTCTAGTCATGGGAGATAGCCAGTGAATATGCCTCAGAGTTAGAAGATAGAGTAGTTTGTGAAAGAAAGTGAAAGAAGGGCAATGTTGCTGAGTCATGAAGTGTTTGGCAAAGGGCAAAAATATTAGAAGGTAAGAAGGAAGAGGTTAAAAATGGCTTCAAAAGCCAAATAAAGGATTTTCTATTTGATTCTAGAAATAATAAAGATCCACTGGAGTTTATTGAATGCAAGGAGGGGGTAATCTGTATATTAGACCTTTATGTTAGGAAGATAATTTTGATTTGAATGGAGGATGAATTGAAGTGGAGAGAGACTTGAGGAGGGGAGAATAATCAAAAAGCTACTATAATAATCTAGCTTTGAGGTGACAAGGGCCTATACTAGAATGATGGAAGTGAAAGAGTATGGAAAGGGAATTACAGTAAAACTATTATACTAACAGAACTGACAAGACTTGGCAACTGGGTATGGAAGGATAATAGAGAATGAGGAGTTGAGAATAATGTCTCAGTTGTGAGCTTGGGTGACTGGGTGGATAGTGATACCTTCTATAGTAATATGGGAATTAGGAAGATGGAAGGGTTTTAGAAGAAGTATAATGAGTTCCATTTTTTTGTATACTGAATCTACAATGTCTATAAGACATCTTAAGTCTTTTAAACATATCCAATGGGCAGTTGGAGATGTAAAAGGGAAGATCATGAGAGAGATTATGGCTGGATAAATAGAGCTGAAAATCACTTACATAAAGAGAGGTAATAATTGAATTCATGGGAGCTAATGAGATCATCAAGCCACCAAGTGAAGCAGTACAAAGGGACAAGAGAAGAGAATCCAGGACAGAGCCTTGGTGGACACCCCATGGTTAGTTTTTCCCCTCCTCCACATGACAGACTTTTTAATATTTGAAGACAGCTACTGTGAGGTACACCCCAATACACATACAAACACCTATATTCACTTTCTCACCAATCCCTACAATGCTTCCTTGAAGATCTTGGCTCTGTACCAAGAAGGTAGACCAGTAATCATTTCCAAGTTTGTTTGTTGAGTTGACAGACCAAAAGAATTATATTCCCCTCCAAAAACAACAGGCAAAGCAAATAATCCAGCTTGGTGCCAAGACCCTACCCCTGGACTACCTGAATTGTTATTTGTAATGCTAATAATGATTTCTTGTTTATCCACATGTGGCACACATTTCTCCCCTATGTTTTAATCTGGGTTACCAAACAATAGAAGCATTGGTGTCATTTTAAAGAATTAGGAGAAAAAATATATAATTATTATGCAACTTATCAATTCAAAATGAGAAGACAAAAAAATGCTAAAATATTTTATGCTTGTCAAAATATTTTTATTGAGATGGTTCATTTTCATTTTAAGAGACAATGTCTTTTCCATTTTTCTTGTTACTACTCTTGAAATGATGATGATGATGATGATGATGTTTCATATTAAAATTGCACTTTAAGTTTGCAAAGCATTTTAATAGATTATCTCATGCTCACAATAAGGAGGGATTTTTATTATCCCTGTTTTATTGATGCAAAGAAAAGATGCTTATGTCCATTTTAAAGATAATAAAAATAGTGAATAATAGGTAATATTTATATAGTACATTACAAATCATTTTACATATATATTTCTAATTTTATCCTCATGACAACCTTGTGGAGTAGAGACTGTTATAGTTCCCATTTTACAGATGAGGAAACTAAGGCTCCAAGTAAAAGTAACTTGGCTAGGATCACCCAGCTAGTAAGTATTTGATGAAGAATTGGGAGTCGGGCAAGGATGTGCTAGAAGCATCTTGAAGTTGCTTAAGTAAACTGTTTTTCAACATGAGACTTTATAGGAATCCAGGTAGCCCAGTGACTGGGGCACCAGGCCTGGAGTCAGGAAGACTCATTTTCCTGAGTTCAAATCTGGTCCCAGATTTTCGTGACCTCGGGCAAGTCACTTAACCCTATTTGCCTCAGTTTCTTATCTGTAAAATGAACTGGAGAAGGGAATGGGAAACCACTCATATATTTGCTAAGAAAACCCCAAATGGGGTCATAAAGAGTTAGATATGACTGAAAAAAACCTGAATCAGGATGAGGCTTTACACCTCTGAAACTGGCAAATCAGGGTTTGCTTTATTGTTTTGTTGATTACCTAGATTCTAGATTTGAAATGATGAAGAAAATTGTAATAATGTAGGTTAAGCCTGAAAATGAGCCAGTTATTAAACATTTCCCAGTACACCATTGTACTCAGGTCTTCCTGACACCAAATCCATCACTCTATACCTTGCTACCCCCTAGCTACCTAGCTGCCTGAGCAAACTGTGAATCAGAGTCAAAATCAATTACCCAGGGTCACACAGCTAGCAAATGTTTGCAGTGGAATTTGGACCTAAAATCTTCTCAGTTCAGCACTCTTGCTTCCCTAAATATGTCTAATAAGAACAAGCACGCTATCCTCTTACATAATATATGAAAATACGAAGACTGTTAAGTCATAGAATCAGAGAAGGGATTCCCTTGTTCCCCTCCCCGCCACCTCCCATTGAATTTAGAGTGATTTAGGGAATTTGCAACTTCATAATTATAGTTTGCAGGAGGGGCAACCAGAGCATTTTGTTACTTTAACAAATAGCTAGGTTGTTTAATACCTGGGCAGTATATATTAGCTTTTATGCATTAATTAGATTTCAGTAATATATCATCCATGCCTGCTGAAAGAGAAGCCATTTGGTGCTGCTGAGATGCAGAACCCCCAAAGTTAGAGGCCCTAGTCTTCATAAAGAACCGTAGATATGAAAAGGAATGTTTAAACATAAGTATTTTGCCTTGGAGGCTCACTAAATTCTGATCCCCTAAGGATTTTGCTCCATGTGGCATCCGTGCAAAAAATATATAATTAAGTCAAAATATTTGACAGCCATTATTTCTTTATTCTTCCTGGTATCCTTAATTGAGAGACAGTCCATATGATAAAGGGTTACAGAGTACAAGGAGAAAAGCTTTTTCCACCTCTTAAAAATGTTTTGTAGGCCAGAGCAGTGATGTTAATCTCAATAGAAACAGGTCCACTAAATAATACATAAGGGTCCCCATGGATAAATATCAAGTTAGAAAACCACATATTGACATTATCTATATTCCATTTTATTTTAAAATTTTATTTTCTTAAATATTTCCCATTATATTTTAATCTGCTTTAAACAGCACTTTAAGATTGCCACTAGCCTCATGTGGCCAGCGGACTATGTATTTGATACCTCCATACTAAAGCACCATGGTAGCTGCAGGAATTGCAATGTAATCAGAGAATGCTAATTAAATTTCCCCAAATCTCTTCATATTCTAGGGATCTGTGGAGTTTGTACAACTGTGGACAAATATTCAAATCAGTTCCACTTCTGAAAAATGTGGCCCTAAAGCAAATGTGGTCATCATTCAATAATGCTGTTGCAGTTGCCCATATGCGGTTTACACATGGGAAACAGTTATTATTTTTGGTATAATAAGTCTGCTAATTGGAAGACTGTCATGTTCCAAAGGCTCCAGATAGAGAAGAGATAACTTTTACAATCTGATGTACACCCTAGATTTAGAAAAAACAAATGCCAACAAGCCCAGCTTAGGCCTATGACCTAAAATTCTGTAGGTGAAATCAGTCTGAAACAGGATATTCTTTCTCTCTCTCTCTCTTTCTCTCTCTCTCTCTCTCTCTCTCTCTCTCTTTCTCTTTCTCTTTCTCTTTCTCTCTATCTTCCATTTCACTGGAAGGATTAGGGTTATTTACTCCCATATCATCCAATAATTATGGATAGTTTTGTCTCTTGATTGATTGCCCTGTGAAATCTGCCCTATGAGACATGGTATTGGTGATAGGTTCTTGCTGGGCCTTTCATATGTCATCTGAGTGGCCCCAGTGGTGTGAGAAAGAGCCAAGGAAAGACAAAAGGAGAGGGCATCCTACTGGTGATTCCAAAGTTACCTAAGCATTTGGAAGGCTGTATTAGACAGAAATAGGGAATTTGGGAAGCAAGGAAAAAAAGATGATTGAAATCTTCAGATCTCTGTGGAGCTGGTTCCCCAAAGGCCAAATTCTTTTCTATGGGAACCCAGGGATCCTTACACCTCCTGAAGACAGAAACCAGAGTTATTGCCACAGAGAGGGGAGGTACAGATACTGAAAAGGTCTTAATTGTCCTTCAGGGCAGCGGAAGCTGCTTTCTGGTCTAAGAGGTGAGCTCCCCATTAAGGGATTCTGGAAGGCTTTTTTTTATAATTTCTTAGCAGGGTCCTTCCTGCATGCCTGAAGATTCTTTAGTACTACATTCCAATTCTGATGAGAGCGATGTGCTCTAGAAAAATTACCTGAGATGAGAAATAATAATGAGAAAAATGATAAGAATGAGAAAAAAATAGATACAGGGAACATATACAATAAAGTGTTCAATAAATATGTATTGATTTGGGTAAAACAAAAAGGAAGTTAGGTGGCACAGATCACTGAGCCTAAAGTCAGGAAGACCTGAGTTCAAATCCAGCCTCAGTTACTAGCAGTATAATCTTGGACGAGTCATTTAAGCTCTCTCTGACATAGTTTCTTCAATTATAAAACTGAGAAGCTAATAGCATTCATCTCCCATGAATGTTGTAAGGATCAAATGAGATCTGTAAAAACATTTAGCACAGTGCCTGGCACACAATGGCTGCTTTATAAATGTTTCCTTCCTTCCTTCCTTCCTTCCTTCCTTCCTTCCTTCCTTCCTTCCTTCCTTCCTTCCTTCCTTCCTTCCTTCCTTCCTTCCTTCCACAAGGAGCAGCAATGAGATTTAGCTCCTAACAGATAGCTTAAGAATAACTATATAGTATTATTTTTCTCTAAGACAGAATAACACAAAAATAACTGCACTCTTATCTAACCACTGACCTTTTCCTTTGCCTATCTAAGTTTCTAGTACAGTAGAATACAATGCCTCTTAAATTTTTTGTGTATTATGGACCCCAGTGGCCATCTGATGAAGACTATGGATAACTTCTCAGAATATTGGTTTGTTGGCTACATTCAAAATTGAAGTAGATGCTAAATTTCAGTTAGAAGTTAGAGGAAGTAAAGATGCCATTTTACCCATGTAAGTTCACAGGCTCCCAAATTCACAGACCACCATGTTAAAAACCACAAGTGCAGTGAGCGATTCTAGTGTTAGCCCAGGAGTCAGACAGTGTACTTTCTGGTTCCACTTCTGCTGCTAACTGGTTGTGTGATTTGGAGCAAATCTCTTCATAAACTTTGTGGACCTCAGTTTCCTTATCTGTAAAATGCTACTGTATTTGGTGGCCTCTTTGGTCCTTTGCATCTCTAGTATTTTATGATCCCATGAACTCTAAAAAGGGGAAACACAGCCAGATGTCTGGATCAGTGAAATGGAAAATATCCAAATTTCCTCTGCAGTCAGTCTTCATGCATGATACCCGGGCATTGAGGCTCTGGCTCTCAAACTTGTACCTGCTAGTCCTAGACTTTTGCTCAAGTCTTCTTGCCCCAGGTGAGAACCTGGCCTTGACCTTAAGGCCCCCTGGCTTCAGGTTTTAACTCTGGCTTGCTCTGGATTCTTGCCCCACAGACATCTTAGTGTTCTCAGTCTGATTTCTTCGAAGGTGTCCAGATTATTCCTTTGCTCTAAGAAGGCATACCCAGATCAAGTCTTTTCTCCCCAGCTACTATCTGCACAGTCTTTTTTAAAATTTCCTCTTAGAATTGTCTCCAGGAAACAGGTCAGTGTTTTCCCCTCCTGTTTCTTCTTTCTATATCCCATGATGTCTGAGTCAATCAATCCAGTGTTTTTTGAGCATTTACTATGTCCTTAATACTGTGCTAGTCATGTGGAGTGTGCCATGACACAATGAATATGGATTTTAGATTTCAAATTAATACAATTAAGAAATGACTTTGCTAAATTAAGTGAATTGGATAGAGACAGAAAACTGAGAAATACCTAAATATCCCTATTTCTAACACAATATAGATATATGTAGCATAGGAGCTCAAGGACCATAAAGTTAAATTTACTCAGAAATGGGGCAGGATAAGTTAAAAGGCTTTCTCTTTAATTAAGTCTGCCATTTATCCCATACTGAACTTACTAAGTATGTTTAGTAGAATTGGATGAATGAATATATCTGGTTCTACTCACGGTATTTTAGAATAAGAAGGTACTTTAGAAATATTCTAGTCTAATCTCAATTGATTTATGAGGAAAGTGAGGCCAAGAGAACTTTGAATTTCCTAAAATCATATAGGTATTAAGTAGCAAAGCTTGGGTTTGAATGCAGGACTTGCTGTCTTCATGCTGGGCCATCACCAATCATCCTGACCTATGTCATGCCACTGAACTCTGATGACTCTGGAGGAGAGAATGAAGCTGATGACTTTGCACAGCTCTGCCTCACTTAAATCTAATTCACTTCTATGTCATGGTATCACCTTCCTGATGTCATGGTCCTCTTAGAATGAAGAAAAAAACAACAATAACAAAATGAATTCTCTTGTTCAGGCATTAGCTATCTCTCTTTTTTTTTTTTTTCACCTGCACATTTGATAAACATTTCATCTATATCTTTAGCTAAGATATGATAAAGATGTGGATTAAGGCAAAGAAGAGTGCTCACTGGAGCACTCCATTAGAGACCTTACTTTAATCTGATATTAATCCATTAATGACTAGTTTAGGGATACTTATTAAGCCAGGTCAAAACCCATGTACCATCCTCATCCAATCCTCCCATTTCTCCATCTTGTCCCCAAGGACATCATGTGAAATTTCAAATGCCATTATATTTTGCTGAAAGTCCATTCTAGTATACTTAAATAAATCTGCCATCTTGTTCATATAGGTACTCCCTCTTTCATTCCACATGCTTACCCCAGCATACTGTCTCATCCTGTATGATACTTACTTATGTCATTCCATGAATTCTCCATCGAGGATCCATCTATGATACAAACTTTGCTCTTGTTGCTTTCATTTTTTGTGGAGTACTAGATAGCTATATTTTATTTCTTACTCTTGCTGCATGACTACTTCATTTCCTTTTCCAATCTTATATTCTAAATGCTGCTTATATACTATTGCCTACTTACACCCTTCAAATATTTTTCCACTGCCCTTTGGATTGTGTCCAGTTTTGATTCATTTAAGATTGTAGCGTTCAATGACATTTAGATACTGTCACTAGGAAAATATTAGTATTTAGAAAGTGGGATTTTGTAATAGCAATGACACAAATGGAATTTTCCAACAACTTGGGATCATTGCAAAAGACTGTCCAATTTCATTGATGTAATCCAGCCTAATTTCTTCCCTTTATGCAATTTTGGATTCAATTTACTGTCCTTATGCAAAGCCTATCCAAGATATGTGTGTATTAATAGATTCACACACACACACACACACACACACACTACTGATGAATTAACTAAATGGGTCACATCATGTCACATCTGTGGAATGTAATTTATTCATGACTTTATCATCCTACTATATTTATTTAAGCCAAACTCTTTCAATGCAAAAGTTTTTATTGAGGATGCTTTGTAGTATCCTAAGAATCATTTCAATTAGCAAATATAATATTGGTTTTGAGTAGGGACATTTTAAAAGGATCATTAACAGGAAATCCTTTTTTGTTTTCTTTTTTCATTCCCTCAGGGCATCATCCACAATACTAGAAAGCATCTTAGGTAAGAATGTTTCTGTTTTATGCCTCAAGTTATGTTAATTCTTAGCAGATTGTTGAACCAAGCTATCATCTTGGTCACATCTGTCATGTAATTGTAAATGATTTTACTATTTGTGATTTTATTATATCTATTTTACTATATGTGTTTTATTTACTATATGCATATGGTTTTTATTGTATGTACTTGCTTGACAAAAGCATCTAAGGTTTGTTTATTTTTTAACTGAGTATAATACTTTTTAAAAAAGACCCTCAGCAAATGAGATAAAATTGGATCATATGATTTCTAAGCCTATCAGTCAATTATATGATATTATGGAAATGTGGTCTGCTATAGAGAACCTTGTGTGTAAGACAGAATATATCTTGGTATATAAGGATGAGCTCTCTGCTAAAGGGGTGATAGAATCTAGTGATTTTTTCAAAGAATAGTTGAATAGCCTTGTAGATAATAAGAAAAGAACCAGTGGAGGTGAGAGAGTGAAGATTTGAGGAAATAGTGATGGATACTTGATGCAGAACATGTAAGGGAATGGGATCAAGTGTACATATGTAAGAATAAAGACTTTGTCCAATAGTTAAGGGGATATGAACAAGTCATTTTCAAAAGAAAAAAGATAAGCTATCAAAGGGCAGCTAAGTGGATTAGGTGTGGGCCAGCAATCAGGAAGACTCATGTGTGTGAGTTCAAATCTGGCCTCAGACAGTGACTAGGTATGTGGGTCTGGGCAAGTCACTTAATCCTGTTTGCTTCTGTTCCTCATCTATAAAATGACCTAGAGAGGGAAAGGGCAAACCTTTCCAGTATCTTTGCCAAGAAAGCCCTGAATGCAGTCACAAAAAGCTGAACCTGACTAAAACAACTGAACAACGACAGCAAAGACAGTTCCAAATCTCTAGTAATATGAATAATTCAAATTAAAACAATTCTGAGGTTACCTTTTACATCTTTAAGATTAGAAAAGACTAAAAAAAAATGAAATTTTCAGTGTTGGATAAGACATAGGAAGACAGGCACACTAACGCAATGTTTACGGAACTAAGAATTGGTCCAATCATTCTGCAAAACAATTGCTGATTACATCTAAAGAGGAAACATGACATAGGGGACAGGGAGCTGACTTTGAAGCCAGGAAGGGCTAGGTTCAATCCTGCCTCTGACATAGACTGACTATGTGACCCTAGGCAAGTTCTCTGCACTCTCAGTAATTCTCTAAAACTATAAGTTGCAGAAGATGCACTAACGGTAATTGGTTAGCATCTTATAATTCGCTATATCAATGAAATAAAAAAAGTCACCAAACTGTATATAACTTTGGCCTTAGTAAATCCATACTAGACATATATTTCAAAGAAGTGAAAAAAGAGAGAGAAAGAAAAATCTCATATCAACTAAAATATGGATAATGACATTTTTCCAGGAAAACTCCTGGAAACTTATAACCAGTGATTGAGAACCATTTGTACAACATGTGGTACATCAATGTAATAGGATGTTATTGTACCACAGAAATGGAAAATAATAATTCAGAGAAACTTTGGAAAGACTTGTATGAACTGAAGAGCAAAGGAAAGTTGAACCAGGAAATAGGTATGGGTGTTCATCTTTCATTGCTGAAGAAGACCATGCCATCAGAGAAATAATGACATGACTTGCACTTGACTTTGTTTTGAGTGAGGGAGGGCTGTGCAGGTCACCAGCCTCACTTCTCCTCCAGAGCCATCTGAATCCAGTGACCAGATATTCATCAAGATGACTGGAGATGACTTAGGATGAGGCAATTGGGGTTAAGTGACTTGCCCAAGGTCACACAGCTAGTGAGTGTCAAGTGTCTGAGGTGAGATTTGAACTCAGGTCCTCCTGACTCCTACACTGGTGCTCTATCCACTGCACCACCTAGCTGCCCCTAACCAGGAAAACAGTCCACATAAATGATTACAATGATGTAACGGGAAAAAAAAGCTTTAAAGGACTGATGGTGAAGCATGCCTCCCACTGTTCTTCAGAAAGTTTTTGGACTGCAAGTATGGAATGAGGCAAATATTTTCAGATAAGATCAAGCTGTTGATTTCTTTTACTTGACTATATTTATTTGATAAAAGCAGGGTTCCATGTTAGAAAAAAAAGAATGAAGTCTATGGGAAATAATGATGAAATTAAAAAAACAAAAAGAACGTCAGTAAGGAGCTTTTTTGACAATGAAGCCTCAACATTCGAATTACAAGTGTGAGTGTGAAGAGCAGTCAAAGTACTTTCAATATATCCATGAGCTGGTCATGTGTATCATTCCATAACTTGATGCTACCAAAAATGACTCAGAGAAAGCATTCAATGAGAAGACATCAAGCAAAACAAATAATTTTCTAGTTGTTCTGAACTGAATTCATAAGGTGAATAGGAAAACTGATGAAACATTTATTTTAAAATGGGGATGAAGGTAGTGTGGTGCAGTAGAAAATGTCTTTAGAGTCAGAAGACCTGAGTTCAAATCCCACCCCTGATGTTAACTATCTGTTTGACCTTGGACAAATTCTTATTCTCCCTGGATCCCTGTTTTATCATTTGTAAAACAAGAGTTAAACTATACAGCTCTGGGATCCTATCCATCTTTATATCTATGATTCTTTAAAATATATGTGACTAATGATGGGACATAGAAACTGTAGAAATGGAAAGCTCTTTGTACTTCTATTTAACATAACTTTTTAATGCATAATTAGGGAAGTGTGTAAATACATTCCCCCACTGGAACAGTCAAAATGATGCTGTGGATTCCCAGACAGATTCAGCTCAATAATATTTATTAAGTTCTTATTGCATGCCATTGCTAAGCAAAGAGGATACAAAAAGAGGTCCGGCCTTTGAGGAGCTTACAATGCAATGGAGGAGACAATATGAAAATGCATATATAAAAAACAAACTATATACAGCATAAACAGCAATAGTTCAGAGATACATACTCCAAAATATACTATCCAGCATCATGATGGATGTTCTAAAGACAAGGGCTCGTTCCGCCAAGAGTCAAAGAAGGGTATTTGACTCTAATTTTAGGTGAGTGCTACAGTCACCATCACAATGATTTAAAAAATCCCCAAAAGTTTTGTGACCTTATGGTATTAAGTCAAGGTTTCAATCAGGTAGACATGAGCTATATAGTTGTCTTCATAAACTCTGTTCTGGCAGCTAGGTGGTACAGTATATAGATAGAAGGTTAGACTTGGAGTCAAGCAGACGAGTTCAAATCCTGTCTAGACATTTACTAGCTGTCTAACCATGGACAAATCATTTAATCTCTCTCAGCTTCAGTTTCCTCATCTGTAAAATGGGGATGATAATAACACCTACCTTGAGAGTTGCTGTAGAATGAAATGAGACAACTTATAGAAAGTGATGTGTAAGTCTTAAAACACCATATAAATTCTAGCTATAATCTTTATCATCCTATGGCATGTGGAAGAAATGTTTTAGGAATTCCAAGATTCCACCATTGTTACCTTCTTCAAGAAAGCAAAAGGCAAAATTGCATTTGAAGAGGTAGGTAGAAATCAAAACAAAACATCGTATATAGATTAGTGATTCATCCATATCCCTAGCTTATTCATACTCATTTTGTTTTGTGCTACAAAATATCCTTTTGAAGTTGACTGGGGCTCTATACCTTGAAAAGTGGCATTTGGAGATGGTGGAACAGCATATATCCTATTGAAGACTGAACGAACTAATGTTTCAGATTCTATAACGTCATTATCAGAGGTGCCAATAAGTCCTTACTTACAGGAATGATACAGTGGACTGACATCTCCCTATTCCCATGGTTACACTAAAGGAATGTTGTAAGGTAGAAGGTTAAACAAATTAACAGAAGCCTCAAAGCCACCACTAAATCAGATGTTTTTGACAGTAAAAGAAAAAGTGGGGAAAAGCTAAAATGCATCTATTTATTTTCTAATCTTCACAGTAATCATATTGTTAATTCCTAAGTTATCAGTGAGTTTTTTTGAAAAGTCCATAATATAATATAAAAAACTAAAATTCTTTGAATCTAAGATGGACAAAATACTGGGGAAAAACAGAACAAATCAATGAACCCTTAGAAGTCATCATATTGCAATGATGCTATTAATAAAAACAGAAAAATAGATAATAGAGATTGCTGTTCTCTTGAATGTTGAATCTCACACAGCTCTTTGCACACAGGAGGCTTAAATGAATAATTGTAAAATCACACTGAATTGAATTGAAATTTGCTGTTAGGCAACAATGTTGTTGAAAACAGTAGAATACATGAATGTGTTCACTCATAGTGTCATTTATAGTCTACTTGACCGAAGAATCAAAAGTACTTTTATTTTAGGACATAATAGGGCACTGACAATGAGAGATTTTGCTTATCCTTAGAGGGTTGTAATTAAAATATGCATTATATAATATTGTAAATGCTATTGTGGTATGTGTGTATATTCAGTTTTAAATGTGATTCTTTAACAGAAAGATTTCTCCATGTCAATCTGAAGTTTGAAATTTGGACCTCATTTTTGTCATCTGAAAAAGAGGAAAATGAACTAGATAGTCTCCAAGGTCATTTCTAGTTTTAAATACTGTGATTCTATAGTATAAAAAACAACTTAAGTTTTTATATGTGAAAGGGGAGTAAATGGAGATGCAGACAGATACAGAGAAACATGGAGAGGAAGACAAAGAGAGAAGGAAGGACAGATGAAAGGAAGAGAGGGAGGGAGGAAAAGAGAAAGAGAAAGAAAGAAAGAGTGAGAAAGAAAAAGAAAGAGAGAAAGGAAGGAAGGAAGGAAGGAAGGAAGGAAGGAAGGAAGGAAGGAAGGAAGGAAGGAAGGAAGGAAGAAAAAGACAGAAGGAAGGAAGGAAGAAAAGAAGGAAAGAAAGAAAAAGGAAGAAAGAAGGAAAGAAAAGAAAGAAAGGAAGGAAGGAAGGAAGGAAGGAAGGAAGGAAAGAAAGAAAGAAAGAAAGAAAGAAAGAAAGAAAGAAAGAAAGAAAGAAAGAAAGAAGGAAAGAAAGAAAGAAAGAAGAAGAAAGAAAAAAGGAAAGAAAAGAAAGAAAAAGAAACAGCCTGCGGTTGGTTAATAGGGTTTGAAAATGAAGCCTATATGCATGAACATTGAAAACATGGTAATCCATACCCAGCCGTGCGGGAGATCTAGTAGTGGGCATTATCTAGACTTGACTCATTTTTCTTTACTTGTACCTTTATATATTTTGTTGGCTCCAGTGTGACCTGTTGTAGGTTTCCTAATAGATCATGGTGTTATTAGACTTTCTAGTCTAATATGCTCTTTAACTTCTCTCTCCCATCTCCTTCCCTCGAGGATGCACTGAGCTAAATCACTTTCGCTATAGTTACTGAGTCTTTGCTACAGGATATGAATTTAAGAATATTTGAAATTTACCATGTCATGTATAAAATGAATTCCAATGTTATACCTTCTCCCTGATATAAAATTTTAGTGAATTATAAAATGGGAAGTGGGGTAATTATAAGAATGCATTTCAGGGATGGAAATGAGTTTGTCTTTTCTCTGTACTATTGAATATGAAATGATTTCAGTGAGTATTCAGCTATCAAATATTGTGCTTTCTACCCCTCAAAGATCTCTGATGCAGGTGGCATATTGAAATAAAATTCAGTTTAGATTAAATGTTAATAACATTAATATAATTACACTGATTTGTAATGGTGTAGACTATAGCAGCTACTCTAGCAACTGACAGTTATTTTAGATATGTCATATGAAAATGTGAATTTTATGGTTCTGTACATACTTTCTTGATGAAATCAGCAAAATTGAAGTCATGAAATGCTTTGGAAAAAAGAAAATGTATCATTTTGTTTTGATATTTAATATCAAAAACACTTCAATCTCAGAAACAATGGAGATCTCCCTGCTATGTCTAAATAGCACTGAACATCATTGTGAAAATTAGAAAATTCTTTTCCATGTGACTAAAAACATTTCAGTATTTAGAGAACCTAATAATTACAGTTTTCCTTTTTCTTCCAAATAGTGATAATATAAGTTGTCAATGATACATCATTTTTCTTGGATCTTTTTTTTTTACTTGAATCTAGTCATTTCAGAAAATTTAACCATTGAGTCAATATGATTTTGTAAGGATATGCTTGATTGCCTGGTTATATGCCAAGAAAAATTCCCCTAGATTGCCTTTTGGACAACAAAGTGAATAGACATTCTGGGCCTTAGTTTCTTCATCCATAAAATTAAGGGCTAGTGCTAGATTGACTCTAAGGTCCTTTCTACCACCAAATCTATGATCCTATAAAAGACAAATCTTAAATATGACCTCTTTCTATAAAGGAATACACAAAAGCACATTACTTACATTTTCAAAATGTAATATAAATGTAATAAATAAAATGTAATATAAAATTAATATATGTTATATTATATTTTATTTTTCCATCAAAGTCATTTCTTGAAATAGCCTTTCCCAATCCTTCCCTGTTCCTTATCCAGCACCACCAAGGAACTGATTCCATCTTTGGATCAAAGAAAAACATTTTAATTAAAACCCCCCAGTTAGTGACCATTATCAGATAATGTATTATGACCCAGTAGTCCTCTCCTACTCCACTGAGAAGATGTAGGGCTATTTCATTTTTATGCTCTCTGGGATCATAATTAGTTTTTCTAGTCACTCAGAGTTTGGCTTTTTTTTTTTAATGATCTTTTTATTGACACTGATTTAGTCATTATGCATATAGTTTCACTTCTCCTGATTATTTTATTTCACTGTGCATCAGTTCACACAATTCTCCCAATGTTTCTCTGAAGTCTTCATGTCATAATTTTAGCCACATTTCTTTTAAGGCAGCATTGTAGTATATTTAGTATCAACTTTTAACTTTCATATTTTTCTATAACATTTGATGCTAAAATATCCCAGTATTCAAGCGCCTATGTCCTATAGAAATAAATACAAGTAAAATCTTCCACAGACAATCTTTTAGATTAAATATATTCCGTAAATCCTTTTGTAGTTCAATTGTTCGGAAATGACAATAATGAAACAACATGCCCGAGTTTTGAGAGTTTTGAGTTTTGAGAGGCGGCCAATGTAAACAGGGAAAATGAATTTCTTCAAACATTGTCAACAAAAAAAGAAAGGAAAAAATAATTTAATGAATTAGAATAATATTTTTTAAAAAACTGATAAAGTACCAAATTAAATATGTTGAACTAAAAAGAGAAAAAAAAGAGAAAAAAATCATAGAAAAATTTTTAAACATTGAATTGATAAATAAAACTAGAAACTTTTTAAAAGCTATAATAATAAAATAGGCAAAACATATTATTGTTCAGTGATGTCTGACTCTTCATGACCCCATTTAATGTTTTCTTGGAATGGAAGCTAGAGTGGTTTGCCATTTCCTTCTCCAGCTCATTTTACAGATGAGGAAACTGAGGCAAACAGGTTGAAGTGATTTGTCCAGGGTTACACAGCTAGAAAGTGTCTAAGGTCTGATTTGAAAACAGGTCTTCCTGACTCTACATCTGGTGCTCCATCCACTTTGTCACCTAGATGCCTATGATAAATCATTAGTTAAAAATAAAACAGGTAAACCAAATTATCATATTGAAAATTAAGATAACTAACAATGGATAAAAAAAGAAAAGAAAATATTAGAAACTGTTTTTTTCATTGTATGCCAACAAAACCAACAGACAAAATGCATAGCTTTATAATATACAAAAATCTGCATTAACAGAATTAAAAAATTTAAATATAAAATACCAACTCCTTTTATAAAATAAATGAGGTTCTGATACATGAAACAAAAAGAAAGAAAACACACAAAAAACTATACACCAGACATTTTAACCCAGATTTATTTTTATAGTATATTGGCAACTTTATTCAATGTAACTGTTTTTCCTCTGTAAGTCGATTTTTAAAATTTCATTTCTTTAAAAATCATAATTCTGGTAAGGAAAGAGTTAATAAATTTTATCAGACTGCCAAAGAGTTCCATGACACATAAACATAAAAAGAATTTTTGCTATAGACCAATATCACCAATGAATATTGGTGTAAAAAGTTTATTAGAATATTAGCAAAAAAAAATTCAAGACATCAAAGAGATTATACACTATAACCAAACTGGATTTACACCATGCTTGTAGAGCTGGTTCAATACTAGAGAAATTATGAACCAAATTTACTCTGTCAAAAATAAAATAATAAACATTATGCAATTATATAAATAGATACACAAAATGCTTTTGACAACACACTACCCATATATGTTAAAAATATAACATATATGGACATTTCTTTAATGGAGAAATCATATGTTAAATCACAACCAAATGTTATATGTAACAAATACTAGAAAATGGTACCCTAGAGTTTGATAAACCCCAATACATGAATTAATAGAGTAAGAACTAGAACCATTCAAAAAATTGGAAAGAAGTTGGATAGAAAGTAAGTATAAATCAACATCCTGTATCATGTACCACAGTATGCAACACAATATTGTATGCACTTCAAAACTATTGCTAGAGAGAGACATGGACACAGACAGGTATAAATACCTGTTGTCTTTCCTGAGAAAATGCCAACTCTTAAGAATATGAAATGTTTTACTCTTTGTCCTGGTATCGTCAGCCTAGCAGATAGTGGGAACTGTATTAATTTATTGATTATTCTTAAAAAAGAAACTAAGAATTCAAAAAGTTCATATTTGTTTGAATTCATGTAGCATGAAATAAACAGAATCTAGGTAACATATACAGGACCATAATAGGAATGCAAAATAAATGTACTAAAATGAAAGTGTACTCTTAGTTACTGAAAAACCACCGAAGATTCCAAATAACTGGTAATGAAACCTATCTCTTCACCCTCAAAAGCAAGGTGAGGCACTACTGGTACTATACATGTGTAAGCATGTACATACACACATACATATGAATATGTGTATATACATATGAATAAATATGTATATGTGTGTATATTCAGATATAAGTGATGTATAAGCATATTTTATCTTTTATTTTTACAAGGAAGGATTCAGAGGAAGGAATATTGAAATGTCTATGAGGTGAAGGCATCAGTAAATTTTTGAAAATTTAAATATGAAGTATAACTCCAGAAGCTTTATATACTTACTGCTAAGTCCTTAAAGCAATAGTCACTTAGATCATGAAGATTATAGTGACTATTCCCTTAATTCCGGAAGCTCCATAGAAACCAGAAATCATATCTTTACCATCTTTCCAGAGGAAAAAGGACAGTGCCACAAAGAGTTTAAGACAAAGCCCTACACATTTGCAACATGAAAGTTTACATTTTAGGTAAACTAGGAGTAGAAAATGAGGATTGTCTTGGACTAGAAAGTACCTCTGATGGAGGAAGGTCATTGTTACGGTACATCCACTGGTTTGTTATGGTCCATGACATGTCATATTTGGCTGTTCCTGTAGGTTCTGGTTATTCTACAAGCTCAATGATGAAAATCCTGTAAAGTTACAGGTTGCTGTGTTCCTCCTTTGTTTTCGAGAAGACCATGGCATCAGAGAAATGATGACATGACTTGCACTTGACTTTGTTTTGAGTGAGGGAGGGCTATTCAAGGGCACTAGCCTCACTTTATCCTCCTCTGGAAAGTTACAAAACCTATGTCAGACCACGCAGATGAGGATAAGCATTGGAGAGTCTTTTGGCACTACTGTATGCAGAGACAGTTTTGACACTTTTAAGGCAAGTTGAATGACAAAGTCTAACCCTGAGAGGTCTTTAGAATTTCTTGTCCAGCTGTACAAAAGACTAAGACATCAGGGGAGAAAGCAAACAAAGGATTTACCTGGTTCACATAGCAGGTAACCAAGTGTGGAACCCATACCACTGGGGGCCACCTGGCCCAGTCAGGCATCACAGTGCAGGCAGTAGAGGGCAAGCCTGTATTTTTGTTTTGGAGCCCCAGGGCAGCAAGCTCACCAGTGTGTCTGGTCCTGAACTCAGAATGGAAGAGGGGAGCTAATGGGAAGGTAGCAAAGGAAACTGCTAATGGAGTCAGAGACCTCAAGTGCCTAGTGAAAGAAAGTACTGGGATGGCCCTGATCCAGGTTTTAGTTTGGATATGGGGCCTGGGATACTTGGCTGTTTAGTTTGAAGCAGCAAATTCCATTGCATTGGCAGATCTGAGCCATACTCTCTCCTTGAATTGGGGTCACAGGGATGAAGCTGAAACCCAGTCCCACCTGTCCTTTCCTTCATTACCATAAGAACCTAAGTTCACTTTCTTTGGAGAGAAAAATTTATAAATGTGCAGAACATGCTCAGGGGCTGAAAAAGAACAGATCAGCACACTGCTGGCCTTAAGGAAAGTCAAAAAGGCCTTGTCTCTGTGAGTGAGACATCAATCATGTATCTATTAAGCACCTCCAATAAGTCAGGCATTGTGCTAGGCAATAGGGATACAAGACCTAAGCAATTCCTGATTTTAAGCAGCTTCCATTCTAATGGGGGAGGGGAAGGGAACAGATTTCGTTAAGCATCTACAAATTATAACACTTTGCAAATGTCTTATTTAATATTCACAACAACCCTGTGAAGGAGGTGCTACTATTATTCTTATTTTACACTTGAAGAAACTGAGGAATATAGAAGATAAGTGACTTGCTCAGGGTAGTCCTAGTAAGTGTCTGAAATTGTACTTAGAGTCAGGTCTTCCTGACTCCAGACCAAGCAGAAATAAATATATATAAAACATATATACATATATATATATTATATATATGTATATGAAATGAATGCAAAAATTTACAAAGGCGTTAAATACCAACTGATTTTGGGGAGAGAACTTTAGCATTTGGAGGAATAAGGAATGGTGTCGTGTAGAACATGGGGCCTGCACCTTATAAGAGAAAGCATCTAGAAAATTGATATAAGAAGGTAGAGAATCCCAAATATGAAAGAAGGGGGCCATACAAAGGTATCAGGTGAAGGAAGGAGTATGGTGTGAGTACCAGAGAGAAGACAAATTGGCTGGATCATAGAGATTAGGGGAGGGAGTAAAGTAGGTTGGATCCAGGTGGTATAGGACTTTAAAAGCTAAAGAGAAGAGTTTAAATTTTTATCCTCTTGGTCAGGACTTTTAACTTCAGAGTTCTATCTTACTTGGGGGGCAGGGTAGAGATAGAGGAAGAAAGAAGGAATATTGGAGGGGTTTGGAAAAGATTCTTCCTCTAGATCATTGTTGGTGGAATGAATCAGTAGAACCATTTTGGGAAACAATTTGAATTTGTGCAAATAAAATCACTAAATCATCCAAAAAAAAAAAACCCCAAGTTCTAGAACTGAGTGATCAGGGATTTATCCCAGTGTGCTCACATATGGGATGGGGAAGGGAATATTTCCTCTCTAATGCACTCCAGAAACTGAGATAACTTTGTTTTATATCTTGTGGTCACGCACTAAGATGTAATGAACAAGATGACCCCTCTGCTTTACATGGCCTCAAGCCACAAATTCCAAGTTCCTGGTGCCTTGGCGTCCATCTTCCAGGACTTGCCTACCTTCCCGATATTTTTTTGTCCCAGATTAAAAAATTCCTAGTTACAACTCTGGCTCCTTCTGATTCTGTTTATGAAGGCATTTTTTCCAGGGTACTCAAAGCAGCCAAACACACAACAAAATGACATAGATCAAGAACCAAATGGAGTACATCATGTCTTTCTGCTGTAAGTCGCTTGTACAGAAGGACTGCAGACACTCTACCTTACCCTGGGCAGACATGCTAAAGAAAAGTCCTAGGAGCAGAAATATTAGCAGGAAGGAGAAATATTGGATCAGTATTGTGGAACAAAGTAAATGAACAGCACACAAGTACCTCCATAGAAAATATAGCTTGGTACTCATGTGTCTATGTGCATCATCAATTAATATCACAGATAGATTGGCAGCTTAGAGGCCCAATGGATAAAGAGCTAGTTCTGGATCTAGGCACAAATAAGACATTTCCTAACTCTGTGACCCTAGGCAAGTCATTTAACTTCTTTCTACCTCAGTTCTCTTATCTGTAAAATGAATATAAAAACAGCACTTCATTCCCATGGTGGTTGTGACGATAAAAGGAGAAATTCATGAAGTGCTTTAAAACCTTAAAGTGTCACATAAATGCTGTTATTGTTATTAGGATAGTGTTTTTAGAACTAGTGGACATAATTATGCAAAAGCAAAGTGAACTAGTGCAAACACAAAAGAGAATGCCTTGGAAGGTGGCAATCATTAAACATGTGCTAGAGTCAGCTCTCAATGGCTTGCAGAACCAATTATTACATTTTCAGTGTGAATATTATAGGATTGAAATTAGAAATGACCAAAATTAAGAGTCTGACTTATTTTTGATTGATTTCTAGAAAGTTTTAATAATGTCAATTAACTGTGTGTGCACACTTCTACACCCATTCTCAGAAAATCTCACTTTTAAACCTTTAATAGCGCATCTCTTTATAGCTCTATAAACATTGCTTGAGCTTAGAGGAGTGCAATAGAAGTCTCAGAATAAAGTCATCACCAGACTGGAGGTCTTGTGTCTGTATGATAGTAATGATAACAGCAATCCCTACTAGCATGTACGTGTACATGTGTTAAGGTTTGTAAAGTCCTCCATATAGATTAATTCATTTAAATCTTACAACACCCCTGCTAATATCATTGCAGAAATCTTTCAAGTTATGGATTCCTATCCTTCTGTGTAAACTTGAAATTCTTTGTGCATTACCGTGGGGTTCCCTGATTAGAGAAGACACGCAGGTAATTTTCCCATATGTCCATTTACCTGCGACATCATCTCACTACTGATCTTGTCTGGTGGCAAGTAGTACAAGACAGGAAACAGTTATTAGGGCGATTGTTCATTAATGAGATGAATGGTCACAGATTCAGCAGCATGCTACCAGCTTGAAGTTTCCTTCTGAGTATTCCATTTCCCTGGTGTGATTCTAATTAAAATTTCTACCTAACAAATGGGCTTGCCATGTGTGTGTCTTCTCTCTTTCACAGCCAATCTCCTGGTAAAAGCTGTCGATGCTTTTGCCACCACTACCTCTTCTCTCCCTTAGTCCTCAGTCCTTTTCAATCTAGCTTCCAAACTGATCACTCATCTGAAAAAGCCCCTTCCAATGTTATTGGTGGTTTCATTTGCCAGATCTGTCTTCATCCGTCTAGCTTTCTCTGCAGCTTCACCACTGTTGACCACTCTCTCCTCATGGTTAACATCTCTCTGTGGCTTTTCCTGACATCATTCTCTCCTGCTTCTCTTCTCACCTGTTTGACCATTTCTCAATCATCTTTGCTGATTCATCTTCCATATATCCACAGTAACCTTCACAAGCATACTCTTCTCTCAACTCCTACAGACACCAACCTGGTTTAAGACTTTTTATCACCCACCTATTGCAATAGTCTGCTTTTTGGTATCCCCATCTCCAGTCTTTCCCGATCCAGTCTGTCCTCCACAAAGCCACTAAAGAGATATTCCTGAACTGCATGTCTGACTATTTCAGCAAGGAGCTCCATTCGCTCCTAATATCTTTAGGATCAAATATAAGCTCCTTTTTTTGTGGGATGGGGGGGCATGAAGGCAATTAAATCTCTTAATAATCTGACCCTTCCCTTCTAATATTCTCCCCTTCATTTATCCTTCAGTCCTAATTTATTGGCCTGCTTGCAATTCCACATAGATAATACCAGATTTCTTTGCCTTTGTACAAGCTGCAACTCTTCTTCCTTGCTACCACCTCTGAAATACCTTGTTGTTTTTTTTGTTTCTTTTTTAAAATTAATTTATTTATTTTTAGTTTTCAGCATTTACTTCCATAAGCTTTAAATTTTCTCCTCCCCCTTTCCAAGATGTCATAAGCTCTATGTATGCATTCTTATTAAACATATTTCCATGTTAGTCATGTTGTATAGAAGAATTCTTGTTTTTTCTTAAAACAGTTCAAGTACCACCTTTGTAGGTGAAATTTTTCCTGTTGCAACCTATTTCCCTTTTTATTTTTTTCCATATAAGCCTTTTAGCAGGGTTTCTTAACCTTTTATTATATCATAGATTCCTTTGTGCCATGGAACTTTTCTTATAACAATATTTTTAAATATAAGTCTTTGTTTGGAGTCTTCTAAAAGGCACTTTCCAGAGACTATGGGCATACCCATTGATATCTTGCTATCAGCAAGTGTCTTTCTCATTAGGATACTGGGAAGTTGATGATTAACTGATGAAATGGGTTGGGAGGTAGTCTTATCAAAGGAGCCATACTTTGGTCTATAAAATTGTGAGACCAGCACACACATCCCCATGAGAAAAAGAAGAGGATTATTCACCTAGTTTCTTTGAAGAATCCTACTTTTAGAATAAAGCAAGTACAGTACTTGGATAATACAAATCTAGTGACAAAGGACTTTCATTGCTTGCTCAGTAACCCCTAAAGTATATTTATATTTCAGAGGGAACCTGAACCAAGGTGCTATAGATTTTAAAGGGATTATATGAGACTCTAAGAGGAAGAGGAGCTCACCAAAATGGTGAAAGTGTGGCAAATGCAACACCAAATTCAGTCCCTTTCTAGGGAAACTTAATAGACCACCTAAGTGGTTTCTGTGTTCTCAGTTTTTATGGGATTCTGGGAGTGTCATATTTAAAAAAAAAAAATTCTGTGGAGTAAAATAAAGTCTGTCCTTTACCTAACATACATTTAGTACCTTGAGTCCTTGTACAAAGGTGGAACCCCCCATTTCTCACATTTAGGGAAATGCAGATACAAGTCATACCCTTGGTATATAAGGGAATTTTTCTAGAGTATCCAAGTGGGGAAATCAGCTAAAGAGAGATGACCTTTTTAGATTCAGCCCCAAGTATCAAATGTAGTCTATATGAATGAAGACTCTTGGAGGAAGGGTGACACTAAACCATGAATTATAGGAGGAAAATCTTGGCACCAATAATTTAGGAAAATGGAATAAGCCATATTCTAGAGCTACTATGCTTTTACAAGCAAATATATCTTGAGCACTAAATTGTTTATAATATTGCTATTCAGGCTACATTACTACTGCATAAAATCTACCATTTGTTTATATATATATATATTCAATTGCTTCAATTTAAAAAATGGAAGAAATTTCAATGGAGAAATAAAATGCTGCATTATTGAAGTGCTACCATAGACATACCTGTAGACATAGAGCTTTATCAAGTAATGTCTTAATCTTTCTCGATGGTACAACCAACCAGGATCCTGGAATCTTTATAAAATTTAATTAAAACCATAATGTAAATTTAGAAGTTTGTGAGGTTTTTTTTAACTTTGTATGAGAATTGTTACAATTTTTAGAAGTTAGTGCAGTTATGAGGCCATGAATGTGCACAGTTTAAGTGAGAGAGCATGATGATTTATTTTGCAAAGCATATATTTCTCTTGAAAAAATAGATATTTTGGAGGCATAGTGGGTTATAGAAATCTGATGTTTTACATGGGGAGATATGTTATGTAACAGGAGTTGGTACCCTTTGGTACATTTGCCAGAGGGTAAAGCACTAAAGCTTCCAGTTTGGCACATTGACTCCTGGTCCAGACTGCCACCAGTAGGCTCCCTTAAGTCCACTCTGCTATACAACAACCCTGTGGCTATATGGAATTGCCTACAGGTACCAACCACTTGGTCAGAAGAGTTAAAGAGATAGCAGAGAGAGAGTGAAAGGTATACTGGTTCAAAAGTGAGATCACCATACTAAGAATAAGATGACATGACTCTTCTAGTTCCAACTTAGCCCCTAATTTTTATTTATTCCTTTTATTTATTTATTTATCATTTATTCCTTTAAGGACTTAGTTTTCTCATATGTAACCTAAGGATTAAAATACCTGCCCTACCTCCCTCATGGTTTATGAGGTTGTGAGGATCAAATGAAATTTTGTGGATTAAAGTGCTTTGAAATGTTGTTATATCAAAATTAAGCAATAAGCATGGCAGATGCTAATAACAATAATAACCAGCGTCTATACAGTACTTTTAGATTTTGTATATTTATCTTAATTGATCTCATAAAAACCCTGAGAGGTAGGTGCTAGTATTATCCCCATTGTATAGGTGAAGAAATTGAAAGTGAGAGTGGTTAAATGTCTTACCCGGAGTCACACAACTAGCAAGTGTATGAGTAGAATTCAAACTAGGGTGTTTGGGGCGCTAAATTGAGGACTCTATCCAATATACTACCTAGATGTAAAAAAATCACTGGTTGATTTATGTATAACCTGTATCATCAGTATTGTAATAGGATAATCAAAGGTGTTGCTGCTATCACATGTTGCTTCAAAAGTCATGATCTACTGGCTATGTTGATGCAATGCCAAACATCTGGATGCAAAGTCAGTCAACCATCTGGATAGTTCTCTATCTACAGGTGTTTAGCCTAGTGCAAATGAAACACAAATGATTGCCTGATTTCTTCACTTTCTGTTCAGATGTTCAGGTATCATGGTAACAATGATGCAAATGAACTCAATACATTTGTCTCACCTATCCTTTCCCTTGTTTAGTATACCAAGTATGCAGAAACTGACAATATGACAATTTTATCTACCAAATCATTCAGTCTAAATCACATCCACTTAGGGCATATACTTTAGTAAAGATTAAACATAGTGACATATATTTCATGAAAAAAACAATTAAGGCAATCAATCAGTCAATATCAAAGAAGCATATTGCCAGTGTGTTTTCGTTCCAGGACAGTTTGCTATGGATACATGCTGAGAGGGCTTGAATCAAGCCACTTGGCTCACTTTAAAACTTGCATTTTTAAATAAGTGCCAGACGTGTGAAGCCATAATGAGTTTAATTAAAGTCAATGGAAGTCAGTAATATAAGCCTTAAAAATGTAATTTGGGAGCAAACAAAACCCATAAGTCAAAATGTGAAAAAAATTTTTAAATAACAGTCATATAAGAAAATCACCAAGTACATTGTAGGGTGGTGAAGTGGAAAGACAATTTAACTGAAAAAATAGGAGATGCAGAATCTAATGCCACACTTACTACCTTGGGCAAGTCACAACTCTTTTAGCACTCAGTTTTCTCAACTGTGCAATAAAGGGATTCAGTTTATAGGGAGATGGAAGGATTCCTCACTGGCCAAAATTAAGTACAAACACCAGGGTTTTATATTGTTTCTTTTGCTTGCAATATGCAAAATCTAGGTATTGGTCAAAATCCTCTGCAGTCTGCTTTCTGACATCATCACTCAACTGAAATTCTTCTCTTTAAAATTACCAGAGATATCTCAGTTTCTAAGTATGATTGTGTTTTCTCAGTCCTCACTTTTCTTGACTTCTCTGCCGCATTTGCTTGATAATCAACTTCTTTTCCTAGCTACTCTCTCCTTTCCAGGTTTCCATGATTCTTCTCCCTACTACTACCTACCTGTCTGATTACTCCTTGCCTTGCTTCTTACCTGCATTTTTATCCATACCAACTTGTTCAATTTAAAGATTAGAAACTGATGCCTAGAGAAATAAGTTTAATTTCCTGAGGTCATGTAGATCGACAGTGGCAGATCTGGATATAAAATTTGATTCTCTGACTCCAAATCTGGTGGTAAGTTTTTGTTTTTGTTTTGTTTTGTTTTTTTACTGTCCTACAATCTATGTGCTATAGTGAAGGCTCAAAGGCTCTAGGTCAGTAACCATCCTAATATAGCTACTTTCTGGGGGAAGGGGAGTGCAAGTTGTTAGTGGAATTTGAGCAAAAGGCATCCATAGGATAGTTCATCCAAAAAACTAGCTAAATGAGGCTAGCTACCTCTTGACCTCCTAGCTTAAGATCTAAAGGGACATTTGGTTTATTGAGTGTAACAAATTAAATTATGAGACATTATTTGATCTCATATACTTTTCCTTGATGCCTCTGGTTTCTAGTTTTTGTTAACTCTCTTTTGACCATAGATCGCTAATTCTATTTGTTCCATGGATCTTGGTGACACCTAGTTGTTGAGTTCATCATAAACTCTATGTTGTTATTTTCTTCCTACTTACAAAAATATACCCTATTCTCTGGCTATTCACATAGTCAAGAGGCATATTATACCTATTTGTACTAGATGCTGAAGTAAGCCTTAGAAATATGAAGAAAGACAAAAATAGTGCCTGTTCTCAAGTCTAATGATGGACAACTATGTATGAATAAAAAATATTCAAGATACTAATATTAAGGGGGACAATGAAAAGCTTCTTCCAGAAGGTGATTTCTAACTGACAACTTGAAGAAAGCCATGGAAACCAGGAGTCAGATGAGGGAAATAATTCCAGGCAAGGAGAACAATCAGTGAAGATGCATAGCCAGAAGATAAGAGTATTTTGAGGGAGAAATACTAAGTTGGCTCATGTCACTGCATCATAGAGATCATGAAGGAGAACAAGTTATAAGAGTACTGAAAAAGTATGAGGAGACCAGGCCATGAAAGACTTTAAAAGGTCAAGAACATCAAGGGGATTAATGAAAAAAATACAAATAACGGTGACCTCGCAGTACCAGATCTCAAGCTATATTGTAAATCAGTAATCATCAAAACCATCAAATGCTGGCTAAGAAGTAGAGTGGTAGATCAGTGGAACAGTTCAGGTACAAACAACAGAGTAGTCAATGACCATAGTAACCTAGTGTATGCTAAACCCCAAAACCCCAGCTTTTGCACTAAGAAATCACAGTTTGACAATGAAGAAAAACCTCCCAGGAAAACTGGAAAACAATACGACACAAACTAGCTACAGACTAACATTTCACAATGTATACCAAGATAAGTTCAAAATGGGTGCATGATTGAGACATAAAGAATGAAACCATAAGTAAATTAGAAGAGCCTGTCAGATCTATGAGGAAGGGAAAAATTCATGACCAAATAAGAGATTGAAGGCATTATGAAATGTAAAATACATAATTTTGATTATATTAAATTAAAAGGCATTTGTAGAAACAAAACTAATGAAACCAAAATTAGAAGGAAAGCAAAAAGCTGGGAAGCAATTTTTACAGCAAGTCTCTTTGATAAAGGCCTCATTTCTCAAAAATATGGAGAACTGAGTCAAATATATTAGAATACAAGCCATTTCCCAATTGATAAACAGTCGAAGATATGAACAGTTTGTTTTCAGGTGGAGAAATCAAAGCTATCTATAGGCATATGAAGACCTGCTCTAAATCATTTTTGGTTAGAGAAATGCAAATTAAAACAACTCTGAGGTACCACCTCACACCTATCAGATTGGCTAATATGGCAAAAAAAAAAAAAAGATAAATGTTGGAGAAGGTGTGGGAAAATTGGGACACTAATGCATTGATGGTGGAGTTGTGAACTGATCCAACCATTCTGGAGAGCAATTTAGAACTATGCCCAAAGGGGAACGGAACTGTGCACAGCCTTTGATCCAGCCATACTACTATTAGGTCTGTATCCCAAAGACATCATAAAAAAAGCAAAAGGACCTACATGTGCAAAAATATTTATAGCAGCCCTTTTCATGGTAGCAAAATATTGGAAACTGAGGGGGTGCTCATCAGTTGGGGATTGGCTGAACAAGTTGTGGTACATGAATGTAATGGAATATTATTGTTCTATAAGAAATGATGAAAAGGCAGATTTCAGAAAAACCTGGAAAGACTTGTATGAACTGATGAAAATGAAATGAGCAGATCCAAGAACACATTATATCCATTATCAGAAACATTGTGTGATAATCTACTATAAATGACTCAACTCTTCTCAGCAACACAATGATCCAAGACATGTACAAAGGATGCACAAAGAAAAGTGCTATTTACATTCAGATAAAGAACTGACTCTGAATGAAGATCAAAGAATATTTTTTCACTTTATTTTTTTCTTTTAATCTGTTTTTTTCTTTCACAACTGTGTCTAATATAGAAATATGTTTTATATGATGGCACATGTATAACCTATGCCAAATATCATTTTCAAAAGAGGGAAGGGGAGGGAAGGAGAAAATTTGGAACTGAAAACCTTATAAAAATGAATACTAAAATTTGTATGGGCATGAAATTGGGGAAAAAGTAAAGTACTTTTAGAAAAAGAAATTTTCAAAGAAAAAAAAGCCAAGTGAAGAACTACGTATTCTATCCTGGAGGTAATAGTGAGCTACTGGAGTTTATTGAATGGGATAGTAGCATGATCAGACCCATGCCAGTCATACTGTTATAAAGTAGACCATACTGCTCTGCCTGGTACCAAGTACCTCCACCAACAGCCTCAGAAGTCAGAGTTTAATCCCTTCATTTTATAGATATGGAAAATGAGATTTAAAGAGCTTAGGCAACTTTGGGAAGAAGACAGCAAAAGAGTTAAAGAAGCAATTGCCAAAGAGGCAGAGGTTCAGAGATACTCTCTTTCAAATAAAAAGGTTAATATCTCTCTTCCCTACCCTACACCCTATACAATCAGTTACCAGGTCAAAAGCTTAATATCACATCTATCTCTATAATAACTCTCATATCCATCCCCTTTCCTTCAATTCCTGCAAATACTTTTTTAGTTCAGACTCATATAATTTTTCACTTAGATTATTGCAACAAGCTCTAAACCAGTCTTTTCTTTTCATTAATCTCCATACAATTCCCAATTAACCCCTGTGAGGCTCAGACATGACATGGTTCCCTGGTCAGAAGTTTCCAATGACTCCCTATTGCCTTCCCCATAAAATGCAAACTGTACCACCTGGTATTTATGGCCTACCATTTTTGACTCTAACCTTTTTTTCTAGTCTTATTTCATATTACTCCCTTTTGTGTACTTTATATACAGTCAAAACTGGAAAGGATAGCTACTACACTCCAAGCTAAAATTTATATCCCAAAAGCTCTTGACAGGCCAGAACATCAGACAAACTTTAATAGAGATAGAAGTGATCTTACACTTGTCCAAAAAACACCCATCTGCTTCACAATTTTAAGAGGGGAAAGAATGGACAACCAGTTATCTAAAAAATGAAACTGGGGCAAGGGGTAAAATTGTGGAATGCAAGTTCAATGTGAGTCAGCAATTTGGTAGTGAAGCCAAAAATCTAATGTTATCTAGAGTTGCATATAGCTTCCAGGAAGAAGGGCATAGTTCCGATGTACTATGACCTGATCTAGTCATATCTGTAATATTGTATTAATGTCTAGAAAACATTTTATTAAGGGCTTTGATCAACTAGAGAATATGCACTAGAAGATGAAGGGGTTGATGGAGGGCCTCACATTTATGCCACATGAGGATCAGTTGCAAGAACTAGGAACATTTAATCCAAAGAAAAAACTCAAAAGAGCTATTTTCAAGTATTGGGAGACTATCTTGAAGAAGAGTTTGGAATAGACTAATTTTGCTTGGCTCTAGAATTTGAAGAATCAGTAGCAGTTGTAAGAAGGTAAGTTTAATGCTAATATGATAATCATCCTGATAATCTGGGTCACCAGAAGTGGAACAAACTGCTATAGAAAATGGCATTCTTCTTCATTGGAAGTCTCCCAGAAGACCTTGGATTACCACTTGACTGCTAGATTCAAGAAGGGATTCTGAATCAGACTAGAAGGTGCCCTTGTTGTTATTGTTCATTCATTTTAGTCATGTTGGACTCATCATGACCTGATTTGGGGTTTTCTTGACAAAGATACTGGAGTGGTTTGCCATTTCTTTCTCTAGCTCATTTTACAGATGAGGAAACTGAGGCAAACAGGGTTAATTGACTTGTTCAGGGTAACATAGCTAGTAAGTATCTCAGGCCAGACAGAATATAACCTTGTTTTTATCCTCTAATAAGTTTATCACAGGACTTCCACCCAACGTTCTGGGTAAGAATGGGTATCTTCCTTCTCTTGACATTGTAAGGGCACCAGTAGAACATATAGATGTCTGTTGATTATTCTTATACTCACAATATAAATGGTCCATCATCTTTTTTTTGCTTGCATATTTTTCTGAGTATTTATATCCTTTAGTTATTTATAATTTCTTGTTTATAATGTAATGTAACATATGCACATCTACCATGCTGCTTTCCATTGCTCTCAGTGATTTTCATTTCCACTTCCTTGTAACCTATCATATTCCATTTCAGTCATACAACATGAGAATACAAAATTCATTGTGAAATTCCATTGTCTTTCTCATTCGAATCCATTGCCACTAAAACCAGGCCCTTAAGATTGATGACCTTCTATTTGGGAGAAGCTAATAGACCCAAATCATGAATTAGGAAAACAGACCCCATTGAATATGGACCTTCCTGTTGACTTGCAATGTCACAGTTGCATTGGTGAAGGGGTCAGCAAATCTCTCAACTGCATTTGTACCAATGTTTATCATCAGTGGACTTTACAAGATGTCAGACAAAATACCAGAGCTTATGAAGAAGGCAAAAACAGGCCAACAGACAGATCTCTTGAATTTTAGAGCTTTGGGGGCTTCTGTTTGACAGACAAGACAAAGCTGTTCATTGCTATTGCCGATGAAACTATCACTGAGTAAAGAGGCACATGCAAGTTCACTTTTGGGAATAACACAAAACAGCTCAGTTCACCTCAAGGATTTTAAAGTTCAGAATTTTCAAAAACATTTAAAATTGGCTTCATTACACAAAGCCCCCAATACTTCTTTGATTATATATTGATGTTTTAAGATAAATTTACTATGGGTTATTTATCCACATGAATATTTTGAGCACATTCTTCATATTCCATCATAAAAATATTTTACATAATTTTTGAATAATAAATGATGAACTATGATCCTCTTCATGCATAGTAAATGTTAAATGCTGCATTGTTTGCAGACATTAAGCCATAAGTGTTATTTGAGATGTTGCAAAATCCTGACCCCTTTAAAAGCCAAACAGCACTATGGCAGTCCTTCCCTAGCAACTGTATTCATAATAGCAATCTCCAACAGTCAGTCAAACTAAATAAACCATCAAGAATTCCAAGCTAGAAATGAGTTGTTGAGGGCTCCCGTTATCATGTCGGGACTAAGGTCATGGAGGAAACCGGAATGTTATTTTCACTAGTGCTAGACTGCCAGTTAGTGCTGGAATTAGATTGTAGTGAAGGTGAACTTCACCATTGCTGATATTGGCAGAAATACACTCAAAATCTTTGTAAGGACATTTGAAAGGTTTGTGGGATACAAAGAGGTGATTCTCTCCCCCGCCCTCTCTTTGTGTTCCTTGCCTTGAGTATCTACTTTTGAGCTGGAAAACCACTGTTCTGTACCAGGGTTTATGATTCCCAATTTGTCTTGTAGTGCTTGGAATCAAACTGAAACTTCCTGAGCACAGAGTGTCAGCACACCAGAGAGGAATAAGCCACTGTGCCTGCCCAGAGATGCTCTGTAAAGTGCAATGCTCAAGGGATGAAGATCCCTACTTCGGTAGATTATGGTCGTTTCATTTTAATAGGAAGGTTTACAAAACATTACTGCTTAATTGCATTGTGGGTCAGTAGAGCATCTTAGCAGGTGAAAAAGGCATATAGGGAAGATTCAAAAGCTGTTCCTGGGCACACACAGGCTTCTTCTCTCAGACCTCTTTAGCAATTGCATACAATCTCTCTCTCTCTCTCTCTCTCTCTCTCTCTCTCTCTCTCTCTCTCTCTCTCTCTCTCTCTCTCTCTCTCTCTCTCTCTCGTGTGTGTGTGTGTGTGTGTGTGTGTGTGTGAGGAGTGGAGGTAGAACCCAGTGTGAAAGGAGAATTTGAAAAAAAATAATGCAGACAGAGCTAAGGTTCACTCTCCTTTCAAAAAAGTTCCATCTTTTAGATTTTCACCAACTACTCTGAATGTAAGAACAGAAAAAGACAAAACCTTTATTTTGTAGCTCCCAATTGGCTGGCTAAGTAGTCAAGAATTATTAGAATGAACTATTTGAGAGTTTTCTTTTATTTATGAGTAGATGAAGTAACATTAAGATGATACAAAATATACATGTATTCCCCTTTAACAAAGAGAGAAAAATATAGACCCCATGCTTAAGATAACAGAAAGTCGATCCTATAGGAAGTGAGGAGCATTGTAACTGTTGTGGGTAGCCTTTCTCTTCATTAACGAGGAAGTTCCATCTCCTTCCTGTCACTGAGGCAGCTGGTGGCCACTACTTCCTTTCCACCTCTCACCCCCACTTATCTCACACTCCGGAATCACCACCAACTCTATTGTTTTTTCCAGAAATTAATGCTCATAATGGGTAACATTCACAATGATGAAGCCCTTCACACTGAGCCATGTTAGCTAAGTTGATTTTCTAACGTAAATAGTGTTAATATGTTATCAGAAATGCATTATTTACCTCCATCTCAGATATTATAACTACAGTGGGTGAAAGGGAGACTTTTATTAACATCTTGAGAATTACTGCAGTTAAGAAAGTTCCAGTACACATGGAGAATGGGTCATAAGAGTTGTTGAAAGATTTGTGCTGAAGCACTGTGAATCAGGATGTAAGGACTAGGCAAAGGATCACATGGGGCTCCTGGAATGGCAGGTCAGATGCAAGAGCAACACTTCCGTGTGACTGGGGCTGGCACTAGCAGGATTGACATAGATTTGAAGGATCAACTGGCCACTGCTGTCTGTGTTCTCATTCAAGATAAATGCTTCAGAATTTTTTATTACCTTCTATTTCATTGGGTGGAAATAGTCTGTATGTGAGAATTTTTACACTAATGACAACCTATTCTCAGCTTAATACTTACATTTTAAAGATACCCAATATTCCCTATATTAGAAATAACTGGGCATTCAGTGACAAAATGTGTTGTAATATTACTGAACTAAACTTTTTACTCCTCCTCCTCCTCCTAGCTAACATGTATATATCCCTTACTATGTGCCAGGCACTAGACTAAGTCATTTAAAATTTGACCCCCACAACAACCCTAGGAGGTAAGTGATATTATACATATTTACAGATGAGGAAACTGAGGTATGCAGGGATTAAGTGACTTGCCCAGATTCGTATAGCTAGAAAATATTTGAGGAAAGATTTGAACTAGGTTCTTTCTAACTTTAGGCCCAGTGCTCTATCTTCACTGGGCCACCTAACTGCTCCTATTATCTTTAATATAATGTACCTCTCCCCTCAAAAAGTCCGTTAGATTAAAAAACTTCTGTGCATGAATCATTGACTTGTATAATAGGTGAATAAAATTTATTTTGTGCTGCCAATGTTTATTTTCTTCTTAGTTCCTTGGAGACTATCAAAGGAAGTGCAGAATTCCATGGAATGAGTGAAACCTAGGCTCCCAAATCATCCTTGGAAGAGCATGAGCTTATGTCATCCTTACTCCTCAGGAGCTCCAGGAGGTAAAGGTATAGGTAATAGGTGAGCAGGTAAGTGGTGCTGTAGATAGAGTGCTGAGCTTAGAGTCAAGAAGATGAGCCTTCCTGAGTTCAACTCTAGCCTCAGACATTTACCGTGTGACCCTGAGCAAGTCATTTAACCCTATTCGCATCAGTTCTTCATCTGTAGAATGAGCTAGAGAAGGAAATGGCACTCCAGTATCTTTGCCAAGAACATCCAAATGAGGTCACAAAAATTTAGAGACAACAGAAATAACTGAATAACAACAAACTACAAAAGGGTGGATGCAGACATTCATACTATTCTAGAACTAGCTTATGTTGAGCCTAAATGTTTCAGATCCTTAGACCAAAACTAGGTAAAAATCTTATTTGTCTCTCTAGTATGCTAAGGAAATGAAATTCTAGAAAATTCTGGAAAGTTTATATTTCTGGATGACTGATTTTACATCTTCAGTTGCCAAACCTGGAGAGGGAAACCAAATCTTTGGAATCAAATCTTTCTAAAATGTTCAACTTTGCATCAGTGTCTTCCAAAGTAGCGTTGTGTGCCTATGTATTTATTTATGTACATGTTCTGTCACCTGGTAGCATGTAAGTTTCTTGAGGGTAGGGCTAGTCTTATTTTTGTTGTATCTCCAGCACCTGTCATAGTGTCTGGCACATATTGGGTGAATAATGGACATTTGTTCATTGATCATAAGAAGACTGAGGAGGATCAATCTGACATGTTGGAGAAGATCCAGAGGAGAAGATGCCACAAAAGCCCAGGTACAGTAGAGTACCAAGAAGAGACTGGCCAGCCTTGTTGCACAGATGTAAAGAAAGAGAACTGAGATAAAGTGATAGGATTCAGCAATTAATTGATTGTTACTGACTTTAGTAAGTGTAGTTTTAGTCCAGTGGTGGATTTGGAAGTCAGGTTGTAAGTAACAGAGAAGTGAGAGGGAGGCAAAGAAGGGGAAGCAATGCATGCAGATGGCCTTTTCTATCAATGGACAATGAGCTGAGCACAGAATTGAACAGGAGAAAAAGGGGAAATGAATTCTATTTAGGACGTTACATTGTGCTTTCAGAGATCCGAAGTTGTTCCTTAACACAAAAACCTAATATTTTTATGCTAGTATTTGGGGAGGAGGATGGAGGGAATGTTATATGGTAAAGTATCATTTTGTTGTGACTGTTGCTGTTTAGTCATTTCAGACTGTTAATGACCCTTGGGGTTTTCTTGGCAAAGGTAACAGAGAGGTTTGCTATTTCCTTCTCCAAATTTTTTTTACAAATGAGGAAACTGAGGCAAACAGTGTTAAGTAACACAAGGTCACACAGCTTTGTAAATATCTGAGCCTGGATTTGAACTTGAGAAGATAAGTCTTCCTGACTCCAGGCCTGGCACTCTGCCCATTGTGCCACCTAACTACATAATCCCTAAAGAATCAAAATTGCAAGAGATCTAAACAACAATGGGAAAAGGAGCATATGTAAATTGCAGTATATTACCAATGATAACTTGAAAACAAGTAGTGGTATAAAATATATCATCCAAGAAACATATGATGAGAAAGGGAGATATGTTCATAGTCTAGCAAGAGAGAGGGATAACATATAGACTAGTTAGCCCACATTTTGCACATGCACTTAATAAATATTAAAGGAAGACCTCTGACATTTGGGGTAGGTTTTCTTAAGGAGGATTTATGTGAGGATGTGGATGGACTTCCTTCAGAATGAGAAGGCAGAGATCAGTTGTGATCTGTACCATTAAAGAGATGCCTACAAAATGAGGAGGCAATAAATCAAATTCAATCTTGAAATACGTGCCAGTGATCATATCACTCAAAAACTGTCTTAACTATGTCTTTAACTGTGTCTTAACTGTGAGCCT
This sequence comes from Notamacropus eugenii, assembly GCF_028372415.1. Classification (NCBI taxonomy): domain Eukaryota; kingdom Metazoa; phylum Chordata; class Mammalia; order Diprotodontia; family Macropodidae; genus Notamacropus; species Notamacropus eugenii. Next base: position 223,884,775 of record NC_092876.1, on the reverse strand, counting down.
AGAAGTGAGTATGAAACAAGGAGAACTACACATTTCAAGCAGTTCAGACACATACTCTCCTTCCCTGGACCTTATTACAAAATGCCTCTTTCCCTACCAGCACCCAGTTCTTTTCAGCTGCGAGCAGGCAAAAATTAGAGGTCAATTTGCACTCAACTTCATCACAATACATTGTATTTATTTATTTTTTTTATTTTTTTATTTTTTTAATTTATTTAATTTTTAACATTCATTTTCACAAAATTTTGGGTTACAAATTTTCTCCCCTTTTCTCCCCCCCCCCAAACCCAAGCATTCTAATTGCCCCTGTGACCAATCTGCTCTCTCTTCTATCATCCCTCTCTGCCCTTGTCTCCGTCTTCTCTTTTGTCCTGTAGGGCCAGATAGCTTTCTTTACCCCTTTACCTGTATTTCTTATTTCCTACTGGTAAGAACATTACAGTTGATCCTAACACTTTGAGTTCCAACTTCTTTACCTCCCTCCCTCTCCACCCCTTCCCTTTGGAAGGCAAGCTATTCAATATAGGCCAAATCTGTGTAGTTTTGCAAATGACTTCCATAATAGTTGTGTTGTATAGGACTAACTATATTTCCTTCCATCCTATCCTGTCCCCCATTACTTCTATTCTCTTTTGATCCTATCCCTCCCCATGAGTGTCAACCTCGAATTGCATTCTCCTCCCCATGCCCTCCCTTCTATCATCCTCCCCACCCTGCTTGTCCCCTTGTCCCCCACTTTCCTGTATTGTGAGATAGGTTTTCCTCCCAAAATGAGTGTGCATTTTATTCTTTCCTTTAGTGGAATGTGATGAGAGTAGACTTCATGTTTTTCTCTCACCTCCCCTCTTTATCCCTCCACTAATGAGTCTTTTGCTTGCCTCTTTTATGAGAGATAATTTGCCCCATTCAATTTCTCCCTTTCTCCTCCCAATATATTTCTCTCTCACTGCTTGATTTCATTTTTTTTTTTAAGATATGATCCCATCCTCTTCAATTCACTCTGTGCACTCTGTCTCTATGTATGTGTGTGTGTGTGCGTGTGTATGTGTGTACTCCCTCCCAGTTCCCAGATACTGAAATGTTTCAAGAGTTACAAATATTGTCTTTCCATGTAGGAATGTAAACAGTTCAACTTTAGTAAGTCCCTTATGACTTCTCTTTGCTGTTCACCTTTTCATGGTTCTCTTCATTCTTGTGTTTGAAAGTCAAATTTTCTTTTCAGCTCTGGTCTTTTCATCAAGAAAATTTGAAAATCCTCTATTTCCTTGAAAGACCATTTTTTCCCCTGAAGTATTATACTCAGTTTTGCTGGGTAGGTGATTCTTGGTTTTAGTCCTAGTTCCTTTGACTTCTGGAATATCCTATTCCATGCCCTTCGATCCCTTAATGGAGAGGCTGCTAGATCTTGTGTTATCCTGATTGTATTTCCACAATACTTGAATTGTTTCTTTCTAGCTGCTTGCAATATTTTCTCCTTGACCTGGGAACTCTGGAATTTGGCCACAATGTTCCTAGGAGTTTCTCTTTTTGGATCTCTTTCAGGCGGTGTTCTGTGGATTCCTTGAATATTTATTTTGCCCTCTGGTTCTAGAATCTCAGGGCAGTTTTCCTTGATAATTTCATGGAAGATGATGTCTAGGCTCTTCTTTTGATCATGGCTTTCAGGTAGTCCCAAAATTTTTAAATTGTCTCTCCTGAATCTATTTTCCAGGTCAGTTGTTTTTCCAATGAGATATTTCACATTATCTTCCATTTTTCCATTCTTCTCTCTTTGTTCTGTGATATCATACTTTCTTGCAAAGTCCTTAGCCTCCATCTGTGCCATTCTAGTTTTGAAAGAACTATTTTCTTCAGTGAGCTTTTGAGTCTCCTTTTCCATTTGGCTAATTCTGCTTTTGAAAGCATTCTTCTCCTCATTGGCTTTTTGAACCTCTTTTGCCAATTGAGTTAGGCTAGTTTTCAAGGTATTAATTTCTTCAACATTTTTTTGGTTCTCCTTTAGCAGGGAGCTGATCTGCTTTTCATGATTTTCTTTCATCTCTCTCATTTCTCTTCCCAGTTTTTCCTCCACCTCTCTAACTTGATTTTCAAAATTCCTTTTGAGCTCTTCCATGGCCTGAGCCCATTGGGTGGGCTGGGACACAGAAGCCTTGATTTCTGTGTCTTTGCCTGATGGTAAGCATTGTTCTTCCTCATCAGAAAGGAAGGGAGGAAATGTCTGTTCTCCAAGAAAGTAGCCTTCAATAGTCTTATTTCTTTTCCCTTTTCTGGGCATTTTTCCAGCCAGTGATTTGACCTCTGAATATTCTCCTCACACCCACCTCGCCTCCTGGTCCTCCCAGCCAGTGTTTGGGGTCTGAGATTCAAATGCTGCTTCCAGCCTCAGGGCTTTTGGTGGGGGCAGGGCTGCTATTCAGTGTAAGAATTAAGTTCAGGTGGTCAGGTCAGGGCAGGGCTGCCTCTCAGGCTCATTTCCCTCAGGGGGTTTATGCACAGACCTTCTACAATGGATCCAGGCTCCCGCCCGCTTGGGGAGTCCTGGTCTGCAGCCGCCTCTCAGCTTCTACCTCCCGGGGGGGCCCGAATCATGGGGGCACCCCACTCCCCTCTCAACCCGCCAAAGAGACCCTCTCACTGACCCCCGTCACCTCTGGGCAGAGGGACTTGTGCGGCTGCTGGAGATCCCGACCCTGAAGCCTGCTCGGGTCTGTTTCTCTTGGTGCTGTGGCCGCAGCAGGTCTGGGCTGGGCTGGGCTCCGCGTCTGCAGTGCGACGGACCTTTTGTGAGAGGTTTGCAGGTCCCTCTGTGGGTGGAGGGACCCTCGTGGCCGCTGGAGATCCCATCCCCGAAGCCTGCTCGGATCTTTTCCTCTCAGTGCTGCGGCCACTGCAGGGCTGCCCTCAGCTCCCAGTCCCGGCGCACAGTCCGCAGCGCGAAGGACCCCCTGCGAGAGGTTTGCAGGTCCCTCTGGAACAGAAATCTCCCTCGTTCCAATATTCCGTGGCCTCTGGGTGCAGAATTCGCCGTGAGTTACTCCCCTGTAGCCGTTCTGTGGGTTGTGGGTTTGGAGCTACGTGTATGTGCGTCTTTCTACTCTGCCATCTTGGCTCCGCCCCCACAATACATTGTATTTAGTATATTTAGCTTTTATTTCATTTTATACCACATTATGTTATGAACCATAATCTAGCACATTTTTTCTAGTCTTACTTGACTCCCTCCCAAAGTAATTTAAGCTTCATTATTTCAAATTTTTCAACAGCCTGATTTTTTCTGTTTTTCATGTATATGCATAAATATCATATTATGCCATCTTTTCAACTAGATAAGTACCTTGAGAGAAAGAAGTGAATCCCTTTCCTTTTTTGAATCCCCATAGCAGTTAAGATGGTCCCTAGAACATAGAAGGTGCTCAATAACTGGTTTTTGATTGGTAAATTGAGTGAATTTTAATTTCTCTTGCCTGAACTCTAACTTACTTTCAGATTTACGTTGCTTTTCTTCTTTTTCTAGAATTAATTAGAGAATTATTTTATTTAATACAAGCATTATGATGTATACTGAATGAATCTATTTCTCTTATAGTGACAAAAGAGACAGAAGAAGGTATTGTTTCTAGCTCTCTCTGGTTGATACCCAGGTATGAACGCCACAATTGTTTAAATAGCTGTCTAATGAGGACCTTTTGGCTTTAATCACCCTAGCAAGAGAATTGCTGCTGTAGTAGATATGCTATAATAGCAGTCCAAAACAGGAACATCCTATTGCACCAGGAATTAGTTGGAAGAAATATATGGAGGTTAAAAATTATTGATTTAATGATATAAAAATTATCCTGTAACATTCCTTTAAAACTATCCAGTAAGGACATACAGTGATAGCATCCTCCACCAGAGAGATAGCAGATAAGGGCATTACAATAATAGGACTGACTCTCATTTGCTGATAATACCATGAGGGCAAGACACCATTTCTTTCTGTTTAGAGATGTAACAACCTGACACAAGAAAAAAGGACTGAAATCAAGAAGAAAGAAAGAGAAGGCTGAGAGGAGGAGATGGGGCAGAAGGAGGAAGTAAGGTCAAGGGGGAGAGGAACAGAGATAGAAAAAAAGAATGAAAGAAAGGAAGAGGATGAGAAAGAAAGGAAAAAAGAAGAAATAAAGGAATGAATGAATGAAGGGATGAAGGAAGGAAGGAAGCAAAGAAGGAAAATAAAGTAAAAAGGAGACAGAGAGAGAAAAAGAAAGACAGAGGGGCACAGAGAGGAGAGGGAAACAGAGAGAAAAGAGGTAGAGAGAGAGAGAGAGGAAGAGAGAGAGACACATACAGTGTGATATGCTAACACCATCCCAGAAGCAAGAAAAATCAAATACCAAATATACAAAACTTGTGAAAGTTAGACATATCAGAGTATCACCTAATGAATATATTTCATCAATCAATCAAATCTCTATTAAACCTCTGTCAGACACTGTACTGAGCACTACAATATATTTTTTAAAAAATGAGATATTCCACACTCTCAAGGAGTTTACATTCTATTTTGGGAAGACATCCTGTATACACATAAATATATATAAAATATGTATACATACACAATAAATGCAAATGAGGGGAAGTGTTAATACCTGGGGGTAAATGAAGGCATTAAATGGTATGTGTCATTTGAACTTAACTTTAAAGAAACATAGAGAGTCTAAGATTTGGAGAGGAGGAGAAAGTGCTTTCCAGGCATAGGAGAAAAATACTATGGAAAGCCCCAGATACAGGAGATGGAATGTTATACATGAGGTGCAACAATGACGGCCAGTTTGACTGGCCCATAAAGATCATGAAGTGAAATTATTGATTTAAGAAGTAACATAGATCCAATGATGTTGTGTCTATACAACGCAGAGTAAAATGGTGCTAACAAGCTCCTTGTCTAATACCTAAAATAAAATCCATAAGAATATTACAAAAGGAATCAATTATATTAAAATTTATTTTTAAAAAATTAGTTCATAGACACCAGAGTAAGAACTCCAGCTGCGATCTGAATATTAGTCTACAAGCCTAAGTCTCATTTGTGAAGGCAACAGTATTTCTTCAAAAAGGCCATTAAATCAAGAGGCCTACACAAAATGATTATTGTGTTTGTCCTTCATTCTCAAAGAGGACCATGACATCAAGATGACACGATTTGCAGTTGACTTTGATTTGAGTGAGGGAGGGCTGTGCAAGGTCATTTTCTTCTCCTTTGGGTCCAGGGGCCTGTTATTCATCAGGATGGCTTAAGATGGACCAGGATGCAATGTGAGACCCTGGCCCTTTCAGGCTAAGATCTTACCATATTCTTACTTTGAGTGAGATACACCCATTCAATGAATAGGCTTCTTTAAGTTACTCAAGGGATGGCCCCTTTAATCAAATTAAAAAAAAAAATCAAAACTGGGAGGGGAAGACCCTCAGGGTTCCTGGGTTGGTTGTTGTCCTTCTTTCTTGAAGAGTATCCAAATGGCATCACCATGATAAAGTGAAGTTTCAGTGTGTCTGACTGTGGCTGATCAGACCAATATGAACTCAGAATGCTCTACCACAGGTTGGGCACACATAGTCCATACGAATTTTGGGGGTGGATACTCCAAATTTGCGCAATTTATGTTTCCTTTGTGTTGTCTCAATTCTGCTTTCTTCAAAGAGCACAGCACCTTTTCTGATGTGGGCACGACATGCTGAGCAGTCCTGTGCCAGTGTCTCCCATGTCGCACAGTCACATCCAAATTGACAGTGTCCTTGTATCGCTTCTTCTGACCACTATGTGATTGCCTGCCCCATGTAGTTCTCCATAAAATAGTCTTTTTGACAAGCATACATTTTGCATTGGAACAACTTGGCCAGCCCATAGGATTTGCGCTCTCTGAAGCATAGTTTGAATGCTTGGCAGTTTAGTTTACTATTTAGTAATCACAATCACTCTGTGCTACATGGATGGGGCCATGTTGTCCTGTCTATGAGCTCCAGAGTGAATTGGGTTTAAGGCTTGATCTTTGAGCAAGAAATGTAGCCCATAAACCCAAAGGAAAAAAGGCAGCTTTTAGCCATGATGTCACAGTTCTCTTGGAAAACAAAGGACAAACACAACCAGTGAATGAGTAGCAGCTCCTCCCCTCTCCTCTCCTCTCCTCCGCTCCTTTCCTCTCCCCTCCTCTCCTCTGGTGTTCTAGCCAGGGGAAGTTATACTCCATGGCCAAAACCTACATTTTTTTCGTTTGGGTTTGCTGGCTACATTTCTTACTCAAAGATCAAGCCTTAACCGAATTCATTCTAGAGCTGATAGACTGGACAACAAGTCCCCACCCACCTAGCACAGAGTGAATATCACAACTAAATAGTAATTGTTTCTCTTTTACTCTGGAACCCTGAGGGTCCTGAAATTTTTTATTAAAGGGGTCATCACTTGAGTAACTTAAAGAAGCTTGTTCATTGAATGGGTGTTTCTCACTCACAGTGAGAATGTGATAAAACCTTAGCCTGAAGGGCTCAGGGTCTCAGGGCCATTTACAGTTGTCCTGATAAATATCAGGTCACTGGACCCAGATGGTTTAGAAGAAGAAAGTGAGCCTGGTGACCTTGCACAGATCTCCCTCACTCAAATCAAAGTCAACTGCAAGTCATGTCATCATCTTGATGTCACGGTACTCTTCAAGAACGAAGGACAAACACAACCTGTGAGTATCAGCTCCTCTCCTCCCCTCTCCTCCTTCCCTTTCCCTCTCCTCTCCTTTCCTCTGGTATTCTAGCCAGGGGAAGGTACACAAAATGGACATAATTCAGAAAAGAAAAAATAACTACAAATAGCCATCCTATCAATCAAACTTTAAGTACTCAATTGTCAATTTTCATCAATAAACAATTTTAAAAATTTAAAAAGTAAGAAGTCAGATTTTTCTGGGTGTGAGTTTGAGAAAGTTGGCAAGTTAGAGGAACATTTGGGAAATCATTGTGTTGAAGGAGGTGCTCAGAGCTCCTTCCTGTCTGATATATTGCCTGGAATCAACAACATTGTGCTCTGTGCTTCCGTGTGATTGGCTACAATAGTTCCAGTCATTTAAAATACAAGTAATGCTAAGAAAGCACAGTAAGACTTGAAGTATTATAGTTCTGGAAACCCTGAACCTGAATGATGTAGCAGTAAGATGAGAAAAATGTTGCCAGAAAATATTGACAGTGAATAGGAAATAAAATTCACAGGAGAGAGTGATTGCCAGAGGACAGAGTTTTGTCCAGTCTCCATTAGTTATTGCTCATATCCTGGTTTTCTATAAAGGTAGGGCAAAAGTTGAAATTTGCAATTAAGATTAAAAAATATTTTTCATTAGGGAAAACTCGTATCTGATTTTGAAAAGTTTGCCAAGTAATACTAGCTTAAACTAAAAAAGTCCTTTCTTAGTGTTTTTTTGAGTAGCTATGATTTCATTGATATTAGGAGTCTTGAGTGATAAATCCCTTTTACTGATGCAGATGGGCACCTTCTCTGCACCTTACTGTTGGAGAGTTTTTAGGGAGCATGAGTTGGTTGTTTGGTCAGTTGGTTGCTGGCCTTAATTCTCAAAAAGAACCAAAATGACTTCACTATGTTAGAGTCAAGATACAGTGTGACTGTGACTGATCAGACCAATGTCTATCTGTCTGTGTTTATTCTTTGTTTTTTTGAAGAAGACCAAGATATAAGAGAAATGATGACATGACTTTCACTTGACTTTGTTTTGAGTGAGGGAGGGCTGTGCAGAGTCACCAACCTCACTTTCTCCTCCTGAGCCATCTGGAGCTAGTGACCAGATATTCATCAGGACGATGGGAAAAGGCCCAGGATTCCCAATACAAACTCGGAAAAGCTCTACCATAAATTGGGCACAAAGAGTCCATGTGAACATGTGGGGCAAGTTCTCTAAATTTGTGCATCTCATGTTTCTTTTGAGCCACTTCATTTCTGCTTTGCTCACAGAGCATAGCACCTTCTCTGATGAAGGCAGGCCATACTGGGTAATCTTGTGTCAGTGTCTGCCATGTTGTTCAATCCATTACAAAGTTCTTAAGAGAAACCTTGACAGTGTCCTTGTAATCACTTTTTCTGACCACAAAATCACTTGTGTGAATTTTCAATGAAATAGTTTTTTAGGCAAGTGTAAGTTTGGCATTTGAACATCACAGCCCATCACAGTTGTACTCTGTGCAGCAGAGTTTGAGTGCTTGACAATTTAATTCAAAAAAGGATCTCAGTGTCTGGTATCTTATCCTGCCATCACAGACATACAACAATGAGGTTAGCATAAGAGCTCTGCAGACCAAACTATAGTTTGGTAGTCAGTCTAATACCTTGTCTCTCACACTTGCCTTTTGAGCCTCCCAAACACTGAACTAGCTCTCACACTGCATACTTCAACCTCATTATCAATTTATGCATCCCTGGAAAGTCTACCACCAAAATAAGTGTACTTATCCACAGTATTCAAAACTTCTCCATTTACTGTAACGTATGGTTCCATGTTTGACTAAGGTGGTGCTGACTGGTGGAGCACCTGTATTTTCTTGGTGTTAATTGTTAGGCCCAAATTAGCATAAGCTGCAGACAATCTATCCATACTTTGTGGCATTTCAGTTTCAGAGGCTATGTTGAGAGTGCAATCATCTTCAAACAAAAAATCAAACCAACACTCTCTCCACTTTAGTTTTGCTTTGTAGCCTTTTCAAATGGAATAATTTACCATCAGTGCAGTGGCTAACCTTGATGTCATGTTCTGAAGGCTGCTTTCCAAACTTTGGTGGGGGCATTTATGAGGTTAAGTGACTTGCCCAAGGTAACACAGCCAGAATATACAAGCGACAAGATTTGAACTGCCCTGCCTCTCAGGTTCCACTCTTTATCTACTGCGCAAAACTCACTCTTGATTGCCCACTTTCATCATAAGGTCTTGGATTGAAAGTTAGAAGGGAATTTAGCCCTCATCTAGCCAACCCCCTCATTTTACAATGGGACAGGAAGATGAAATGGTCGAGGCCACACAGAATGTAGTTGTCAAGGTAGAATTTGAACTCAAGTCCCAAATCCAGGTTTAGTGCTCTAGTTCCTGGTCCAGTATCTAATATTGATCATCTATAACTATGTGAGGAGGAATGTTGCTCTGAAATTTGTGGCAGCAACTACAACAGGGTGCATCTGAAGTTGGGGAAGGGGGAATACAGAGAGATGAAACCCATTCTGACTGTGTAAATCTTATTTGGTCTTGGGCCAATTCACACTCAATCTCTTTCTTTTTCCCTAAGGGCCCTAGCAGTTGGTCAACCTTTTTTCTGTCAACTGTCTCCATCCATTCCTGACCACTCTCTTTCTCTGGTCCATAGTGCAACAACACTATCTCACAAATTTTCCTGTACCTTATTGCTTCTGAGCCAAGAAAACAACTCCGTTGAGGTTTTTTAAAACTATATTTTTTTCCAGTGAGTTATTTTAATTTATTTTATTTTTAATGTCAGTAATGACAAGGAAATTGTGAGAAGGGGAAAAGTTCCTTCCTAAGTCCTACCACCTTTTCATTTTTTGTTTGAACAGTACATACAAAAGTCATCATGATAGATCCTTGTATAAATAAAAGACTGAAGATTCATATTTATTTAAAAAAAAAACCCCAGACTCACCAAAATTATGCAGAGGGTTCTAGAGTGGGAAGCAACATAGTCCTCTGTGGTTTGGGTAAGGAGAGGTCATTGAATGGAGTAACCAATGAGACTAATCAATGAGAATCTACATAATCCTTAGAATGGATATCCACACACAGGTTTAGAGTTATTCTTACCTCTGTCACCACTAGGAAAAGGAGAGAGATTGGTTGCTCAATTCTTTTGTATGCATACTCAGTTCCATCCAAGCATCCAGTCTCTCTTGCTATTCTAATGGTGAGAAAGAGGGGGAGGAAAAGCCAAAAAAAAAAAAAAAAACCCAAACAAAACCCTGCTGTAAGCCTCCAGCTGGATATGCAACAGGATGAGAATATTGTGCATGCTCCAAGGACTTCGTTATTACTGGATGGTCCATTTCTAAGTAAGAGATATACATGGAGGGCAGTGCTAAATCTGGGAGGTTTGTTGCTACCAGTATTTGCAAGTGTAAAAAAATGATTGAAGGATAAGGGTGTACCAATACAGATACCTAACCATTTTGTCCTTGTCTTCCTCCCATCTATTCATTTGCTTGGAAGAAGCTGAGGGAGGATACAGGACCTCAGAACCATATATCTCTTGGTTTTTCATTGGGATAACTCCCCCAAAATAGTTTGATAAAGAATGAATACAGGTTGAAAGTTAGGAACTAACTGACTGTCAGAGGGAGTAAGTGTTTCTAACACTAAGTCAGATAAAGGCTTGAAACAAGGATTTTGATCTGACTAGCTGGAAGAAGTTGAATTTAAAAGACAAACTAAATGCCTCTGGGCTCTAATTATCTGGTTCATTGGTCTATGTTCCGAGAGAGCTTAGTCCCTGGAGGTGAGGGACTGATAAAAAAAAAACAAACATCTTTTCTTATGGAGAAAACATAGATGAGTTGTTTCCCCTAAGAGAGCTGAAGAAGAAGCCTTGAGTTTGAAGCTAAAAAGAAAAAAAAAGGGAGAGTGGGGAGGTAATGTCAATCCCTCTGCTTATTGTGAAAAATGGTTTAAGCCTGGTAGGTGACAGCTGTGAGTACTGCTCCCATTGAGAAAGATGGAACAACAGAGATCCAACACACAGCAGGGACAGCTGAGGCAATGCCCTGACAAGAGCAGAAATGTAGGGAAATGTGATGCCATCACCCAAAGTTGTCAGGTTCATTGAGGGTCAGAGGCATGAGGTGTCATTCCATGTGTATTCATCTTAATGATATCTATTTCCTTTGTGTGTCCTCATGCATGGTCCTTATGCTTGTGTACCCATTTAACTCTCCTTGATCGTGTCAAGGGCACTACCATCTTTCTAGTCAGCCATATTCACAACTTCTTATCGTTCCCAAATCCTCACTCTCCCTCACCCACCATTTCTAATCAGTTGCCAAGTGTGCTCACACAGCATCTCTCACCTATGTTCCCTTCTCTCTCTTCCCACAGCCTGCAATTCTAGTTCAAGCCCTTATCATCTCTTATCTGGATTATTGCAATATTATTGAAATAGCTTTTCATTTATTGTCTCTGTCATAATTCTCTCCTTTCTCCAAACTATCTTTTACATAGCAGCTAAAGTGATTCTCCTAAAAAGTAGTTCTGACTGTGTTACTCCCCAACTCAATAATTTCCCCTGGCTCCCTATTACTTTTATCATTGAATAGTAACTCTTCTCTCTGGCATTTAAAGACCTTCACAACTGGTCCAATGGACTTTTCCAACCTTATTATAAGTATGCACTTCTTCCTTTCATGCACTGTACGATTCAAACTGTTCCTTACACATGATACTCTGTCTCTTCTCCATGCCTAATCCCAGCTGTTTCTCATTCCTGAAATGCCTTCCTTTCTCACCTGAGTTTCTTTAGTGTTCTTTGAAATTCAGCTCAAATACCACTTCTATTTGAAACCTTTCCAAATCCCCATAGGGATTAATACCTTCTACCAAAAAAAAAAACCAACCAACCAAACAAACAAACAAACACCTTGATCTATTTGGTACATGATTTGAGTATACTTCTATTAGTACATTTTTCTCCCCTAATAGAGTGTAAACTCCTTTAGATCCAGAAACAATTATAGTGCCTCAAGCATAGGTGCTTAATAGATGCTTGTTACTTGATTGATTCATGGTTTGTGTTATTGTGGGAGAAGGTGACCAGAGTGTATGGAGAGAATATTTTATTGCCACTTTTCTTAATACGCTATTTCATTGAATAACTTTGCTTTAAACTAACTGCTGTCCTTCAATGGACTAGTGAAAGTAAACATAGGTGAATGGTTTGTGAGTTTGGCTTCCACTGATGTGAAACCATCAAGAACCTTGAACCTGGGGTGGCTTTTGTGGGAAGGCCTCACTCAAAAGAGGAGTGACCCAGTTGTGACATGTGTAAGTTGACTAGAGCTACTTGTATCATCTACTTCAGGTTTTCTTTGGGAAATGTGAAAATTAAATGACACAAAGCTAAACCGTTATGAAAAATTGGAAATTAGAAAAGCGATTTCTAAATCACACACCAAATTTCTTGTTGCAATCCACCAAGTTCCTGCTGGATTGGAAATATTTCTTAAATAAAGAAAATACTCCTACAAATTTTCCAAATAAATAATGAAATTATTGACTCACTGTTTTTTCTTCTAAGAATAAACCTTTCCTATTAAAATTGAAATGTATGATATTTTTTTCTCCTCTTCTGGGAAAACTGAGGAAGTTTATGGTTGTTTCCAAGCTAATTAAATAAACAGAACTGGTTCCAACTTCAGATTTCTTTTCTTAGCTATAAATATGTTTAGGTTATGGAGCAGGATCCATGCCCTGAGACTTGAGTAATAAGGTCGTAAAATGTTTTTAAAATGAATTAACAGGACCCCATGCTCAGGATGGGGGATGGCATATCCATGCAGATTGTAAAGCAGCAAATCCCACTTAAGTAATAGTTCATGCTCTTATGTGAAATTATAACTATTAACCCAAACTGTGATTTGCTATCTTTTTTTTCTTTCAGTGCATGAGGCTCTGTTTTTCATAGAAGGGCAATGAGTCAGCCTTTTTCTTGGAGTGGATGGGAGACTGGTCACTAAGTCTCTTCCCCTCCTCTCTACAAGCCCAATCTCAAGCTGAAGAGATTATTAGTCAATAGTAACTTCTGCCTGACCTCTGGTTGAAGGGGAGAGTAGTCAACAAAATTCACAGGGGAATCAGAAAAGCTATTCATATCTAAAGATGCACATAGCATTTTTGATCTTCATGGGACTGACTGAAGGATTATTATTTCTAAAATGGAGAAGACCTTAGAAGCCATTTAGTCCAAACCACTTAATTTATAGGTAAGAACAACAACAACGACAAAACATCTGAACCTCAGAGAGGTTAGGTTACTCGTCTGGAGTCACACAGGTTATAAGGAGCAAAGCTAGGATTAAAGCCAGGCCATCTGTTCCAAATCCAGAAATCTTTGCACTTCACCACACTGTATATCTTACGTTGCCAGGTTTCTGCATGCCAGACGTTTGCACAGCACTGTCCTGGTACAACCACGCCATTTGTATCTCCTGGTGCCTCTTTACAATCCCAGTTTCCCCACCTGAAAGTTAAATGTAAGGAAATTGCTTCATGTTGCTTTGAATATGCTTTGCATTCACTTACTTGTGCTCATGTTGTACCTACTCTTTGCCATGTCACACCCCAGGAAAATGTAAACTTCTTGAGGATATGAACTATTTCTTTTCTGTTTTTGTATCTCAAGCATCTGATATAGTCTGTGGAACATAGCAGTGCTTAATAAAAAGTTTATCAAATTAAACTGAACTAATCTTTCTATGACATTAAGACAAGCTGCTCTTTTCAATAGTGGTGGGGGTAGGAATGGGGGAATACCAACTCTTTTCTATGCTTGGCCCTTCTCTTGCCTGCCTCCATTCCATCTTATACACAGACTCTCTGTTTCTTTGCACGCATACATACACCCATGCACATGACAAAGAGGAATTCAGAAAATTGGCTGTAGTATATATTAGCCAGTGGTTGTTTTTAAGTTACAAGTAATCTCCAGTTTTAGTCTAGGCCTGCTACTGGTGACTAAAATGACATCACTCTTCTGCAATTTTCAGGTGATGTGAAGTTAAATGATGTGGTTGTTTCCGGCCCAGGTCCTACTTGACATAGGCCCTTCTTGTCCACATGCAAGTACCACCACTGGCACCTTTGTTGGCCAGTCTCAGCAAAGACACCAAGCACTTAATGAGCATTTATTATTTATTTGACCTTCAGAGGTCTCTAGGTGCATGCACAGTTATAAAATCATATGCATAAAACCATCTCTGCAATAAATTAAAATTAAACTAACCATAGCAACAGTATTCTAGGAGCATATCTGTACTTCCTTGGGCAGGCCAGGTGGAAGAGATGAGTTCTGCACCATGTCCTGAAGGTCAATACACTTGGACTCTGTCAAACCAGGAAAGCAAGAAAATTGCAGTGTCTAGTGAAAATCACCATCTTTCCTTTGGCCTGAAATGTAAATCTGTGGCCTGTCGGACAAGGTACCTCAGCACAAAACACCAGCTTCCTTGTTTTCAGAAGCCTCTAGGTTAGGATGTGAGTATATTAATGTTGGTGGGGGGGAGTAGAAATTTGGACAATTACCTACAGTTACACATAGCATACATAAAAATCTGGGACTCGAAACATTTCCAGTGGGTGCAAATTAAAGATGACATTTATCATTTTTTGTACACAAAGAGAAAGCACTAAAAGCACCAAATATATTACCTCATTACTGGGGGGATATGTAGCATTCCTGGTTATGTATATATTTTAAGATGGTGTGCTTTCAAAAGAAAGAAAATAAACTGAATGTGGTAGAACATGCTTATAATTAATCCCAGCTACAAGGAAAGATAAAGCTGGTGAACCCAAGAGCTCTGAGATGGCATACACTAAGCTGATTGGGTGTCCACAATAAATCCAGCAACAACATGGTAAACATTTAGGCGTAGGAGGGCACCAGACTGCCTAGAGAAAGGCAAATAGGCCCCATTCAGAAGTGAAAGAGGTCCAAGTTCTCACAATGGGTTAGTATTGATATTTGAGCCCATAAGTGGTTGGTACACTTCCAGCCTGGTTAAGGGGGGAAGGGGAGGAAGGAAGAAAGGGGAAAAAAGAGAGAAGGAAGGAAAAGATGGAAAGAAGAAAAGGAAAGTGGGAGGGAGAAAGGTAGAAAGAAAGAAAAGGAAAGAGGGAGGGAGAAAAGAAGTTCCATGAAGACAAAGTCACAAAAACCCACTGAATAATCTTCATCTCATGCTAATTTATTGAACAATCTTCACCTCATTAGATATGCCATTTAAAGTTGAAACCAAAAGCAAATTACATATCATTGGTCAAGTGGTTGATCCAACATTACCTTAGATTTAAAAAAAGTCCTTCTCTGATTCTCAAAAGAAATTCTCAAGCTAAGTCTGTCATATCTTGAGCTGATGTCTGGAGGTGAACAGTAACAGGACAAAGAGAATAAACCAAAGGAAGTCAGTTTGCTGAAAGACACAGAATTGCCCACTAAGGTGGCAGAGGTATAGTTATTAAAACTTTCTCTGCTCTGCAGTTGTTAGAAAGAAAATACAAAGCATTGGAAAGTCATTTTTCCAATATTATGGTTTTATTGACTATGCCAGTACTTCAAAGCGGTCAGTCAACTTACAGAAAAACAAGGAATCTTTACCTACTCTAAATATACTTTGGACCCAATTCTGTGTGAACAAATGGAAAATGTCTCTCACCCCAAGAAAATTCTCAATCTTTCTCTCTCTCTCTCTCTCTCTCTCTCTCTCTCTCTCTCTCTCTCTCTCTCTCTCTCTCTCTCTCTCTTTCTCTCATGAAATACAAGCAGTATTGAAATCTCTACTTTCAATGCTATTCATATTCTCTCCACCATGGAATTCAGTGGGTCAATTAAACAAGCATGAACTTTTAAGACACTAGAAAGATGACACTTAATTACCTGTGCAGCTACCTCTCTTCTCCCCCGTCTCTCCTCTCTTCCTCATGGGCTATCTAAATATAATACTTATAATTTTATACAACTAATACAATCAATTCATAAACATTCAGTCCTCAAAGCAGGTGTCATCATTTCAAGTTGACTCCTTTTAACAGCATTTGGGTAAGTTTGAGAGTCTTGAGAGCTCTTGAGGGAGGGAAAACTCGTTGTAGGGTTCAAGAACTAAAATATCAGATGAAACTGGAGGGATGATTCACCCAGTCAAGCAGCCAGTCACACAAGACCTGTGATGGGACTCAATGAAAAAAAAAGAGGTAGCTGACTATGGTGGACTCAGAAAAATGAAGTTCAGTCTTGCTTCTCATACATACTGTCTGAGCTGCTCTGCTTCTCTTTTAACCTCTCAGTGCCCTGAGACCACTCTCTAAAACAGGGAATTACAGAGTAGTTGCATCAATTTTGATAAAGGAAATTTCTTCAGTGAGAGTTTCCTATCGCAATGGAATCTACTTACAAATAATAAAAGTAAAGAGAACATGCTTTTGAAGTATGGGAACATCATTACTTAGCAAGTCTGGCTTCGGTGCTGCTTTAAATTATCGAGTACATGAAATAACAATAGGACCAATAAAAACCAAAGCCTAATGAAGAAGTTATTACTATAAAAATGATGCCCTCATTTAAAAAATGAGAAGGTTGGTCTGGATCCAATCCAACAGTTATTTCTAAGAATCTACTATGCAAAAGATATTTCACTATGCACTAGGGATGCAATTAAAAAAAAATGAAAACAGTTTGGTCCTCAAGAAGTCTACATTCTACTGGATGGGGAAAAACTACATAAATAAGTAAAATAGCGGGAGGATAATTTGAGGATGGAGTTCTACGAAGTCTTTTACAGATGAAATAGTCTATGATTCTATGACTTTATGGATTATCATCATAGTATTCAAGACCTCCACCACACATTAGGAAGTATCATCTTCTCCAACTGGATAGTCTTAATCAGTAGTTTCCAATTCTACAATACTCATTCTCTTCACCATTGCTTCTCGTGTCTCCCTTATTGGAAGTGTCCTCTCCTTTCCTTTCCACCTACCCAATTCAACCCCTGGAAAATGTGGATGATAACAAGTCCTATATCTTCCATCAACCCTTCTCTAATAAGTATTAAAAAACTTTGACAAATGCAGATGAAGTGCCTACTGTTGTACTAAGCTCTGAGGGGAAAGGTGATCTGATCCATATTGCTGGATCCACATTCTTCTTTATAGGAGTGCTTTCTGCACTAGTACAATTTAGAAATCACCAACACTTTCCAAAGCTATGCAATGTCCCATGGAAGATCTATTTAACATACTGGAGAAAGGTACGAAGTTTGAATAAGACATCCCCAGTCACCATGAAGCTCATAATCTACTAGAGAGTATAAAACCGCAGCACAAATATCTAAAATTAAAAAAAAAATACCTGATTGCTACATAAGAAAAAGACATAAACCAAGTGTTAGCTATGGTGATGGTTAGGCGGAAAGGATGGTTACCAACCAGAACATACCAGAAAAGGGCACATGAATAAGATAGAGTTTTAACTGAGCCTTAGTCAACATGTAAAGGAGGGAAGGGACATATTTCAGCATGGCCAAAGTCATAGAGATGGGAAAGTTCAGACCAAGTATGAGGGACCCTGATCATCCAGTTTTTTTTTCTTCTGGAGTGTGCTGCATAGGTACCAGAAAGTTGTAACATAAGACTGGACCAATTGTTTTTTGAGAAGAACTAAAGTCAATAGTTTTGAGCAAATGAGTAATATTTATGTAAGAAAGACTAAATCAGTAGCAATATAATAGATCTGTTGGAAGAAGGAAAGAGTGGAGAGATGTCGATACTTACAAGTGTTCAAACAAGTGGTAATAAAGTCCTAGATGAGCATGATTATACTCAGGTAGAGAGGTGAGGATAGAATACTAGGTTACTGTAGAAGTCAAACTCTTAGGAGCTGGTGACTGATTGGATATAGTGAGTGAAGAAGTGAAGGAAATCCAAGACAATACCAAAGTTTTCAACATAAATTCTGTGTTCTGAGTGAATGGGAATGTCATAGACAGAAATGGCAAAGTCAGAAGAAGTCAATAGGTTTATCATAATGATAAGTCTGGATTTTAGACATTCATGTTAAAGTGCTAGTAGAGCAGACAGATGAAGAGTTTGTGTAAGCTGTTGGAGATGCACTTATGAAGTTACAGGATTTAATTGAGTGGTTAAGTTATAGGACAAAGATTAGGGCTAAAAATTTTGGTTGATGTGCATATGGGTAGTAACTGAAACTATGGGAGCAAATGAGATCATGAAAAATAAGAATCTATAGAGAGAAGTAAAGAGGGATTAGGACAAATCATCGAAGAACATAAAAGGATAAGAAAGATGAAGATGATTCATTGTAGGAGTGGTTAGAGATTAAGGACTGGAGGAGAACCAGAAGAGTGTATTCTCTCAGAAGCCTGTGTGTGCGTGTGTGTGTGTGTGTGTGCGTGTGTGTGTGTGTGTGTGTGTGTGTGTGTGTGTGTGGAGCAGGTGCTCAAGTGCTGAAATATAAAGAGAAATCCAAGAGGATATAAACAGAAATGAGATCCTTAAATATGACAGCAAGGAGATAATTACTGACCTTTGAAAGAGCAATTTCAACAGTATTATAAACGGAAGACAGACTGCAAAGGGTTAATGAGTAAGTGGTGATGAAATCAAGTCATCAGGTATAAACAAGTTTTTAATGAAATTTGTTGGTTAAAGGTTCTTGGAGAATAGATAAGGGAAGGATTATGGAAAGATTAAAAAAATTATAATATCTAACATTTATATGGTACTTTGAGGTTTGCCTTTGATCCTCACAACAACCTAGCTAGATAGATGCTATGATTATTATTTCCATTGTATAGATGAGGAAATTGAGGCTCTGAGAGTTTAAATGCCTGGCCCAGTCACACATAGGTAGGAAGTTTCTGAGGCAGGATTCAAACTCAGGTCTTCCTAACTTTAAGGCCAGGGCTCTAGCCACTAGATAACCTTGCTACCTATAAGGTAAACATCATTGTAGATAAATAATAAGGGGCCTGTAGAAAGAATAACATTAAAAATACATGCAAGAAAGGGGAAGTCAAATCCCACCATATAAACTCCCCTTATCCACCACCTTTCCATCATTTTTAGATAAGTGATTATCAGGCAACAGTGCATGTCAAGGACAGATCTGAAAAGGGAAAGAATCATTAAAGACCACGAAGCAACCTACATGGAAGCCAACACTGATCTGTCTCCTTCCTGTCCACCAATATCATTTCAGTTTCTGCCATTCTTTTGGCACTTGATTACATTCACTTGAGCATTTCATTATATACTGCCTTGTGCAGCTACGTTTCATGTATGTTGCTGAGACGCTCTTTTTTTCATGATCAATGAGTCATGAAGTGACACAGAGGAATCCATGAATTACCCAGGTACTTTCTTGTGCCTACAAAGCTCTGCCAAAAGTTAGTGAATTGCTATAAATGCATACAAAGGCCCAACTTCATCTCTGGATATTCTCTGCCTCATATTTGTTAAGTTGTGTCCTACTCTCCCCCCACTTTCCTAAAGCATGAAGGCATTGTTCATCCCTCATCCTTCTCCAAATGTTACTCAAATATCAAGTGTCAGAGGTTGTTACTGTAATTTACATAGCCTCATATATGACCAGTTCATGTTCCATCTGTGAAGGAAGGCTTGCCATTGCATTGGTAAAAGTGCTGTTGCACACTCAATTATATGTATGGGTCATTCAGGTAGTTGTTTGGTTACCTTAACCTGATAAACATTTGAGTGTCCTTCTCATAACTGTCAGTCTTCCTGCTAGTGTCTGGGGAATATCATATGTCATCTCCTAAGATCAAGAACCCCATTCCTTGTGTTTGTCAAGTTTTCCACTACATCCTCTAGATAACATACTTACAATAGTATATAGTCTTAAAGTGAGCAAGGTTATTGTAAGTACAAGTGAAAGGATTTCTACTTCATTTTCCTGAATGAGCTACCCTCTTCCTAAGAGCCTCACTTATCCTATTCCTTACCATCTTTAACCCCTTGGCCACTGTCACAGTACCTACAAGTTTTCCTTAATGAAATTGTGAGTTTGTTCATGTCAAAGACCACATCATATGTCCCTCATGTTACTTGGGCCAGTGTCAGAAATATGTTCATTGTCCTGAATGAGCATACATACTTGTCTGGAAATTTCCCACATGGAATATATTGAGAAGTATTGCAGTCACCACTAGTGTCTAGGATAGGGGAAGGAGGAACTGGAGGATAAATATCAGAACCTGTGCTTCTAGGGATCTCCAGCCTTCTATGGACTAGACAGAAACCTATAGAGATAGCTGACAGGGGACATGTTTAAAAAGACCAATGTTTTCTATACATACAATCAACCTTTAACCCCGCCACCTTTGTTTCTCAATCATAGTGTTCTTTTTGTAATTATTTCCTATTTCAAAGTCATATTTGATGCCCTTTCTGAAGTTATTCCCCATATATAAAACTAGTAGGGCAAGATTACATGGGGATGCATAAAATATGCATTGCACCTCCCAAGAGATGTCCAGCATGTGAATGTGCACTACAAGAACCTTAAAATTCAAATCTCAGAGAATAAGACTTTGTTTGTTTCTGCAGAGCCTTCCAGACAAAGTCCACTTTTCCTTATACATTTGCTTACAGGTAGCATAAACTTAACCAGGTGTTACATTGCAGGATAGTTGCTTAAGTAAGTTCAAGTTCAAAATGTATCTGTTAGTTGGCCAGCTTTTTAGCTTGTAACTCAATAGCAAAATTTTATGATCAGAGCTATAACTAGAATAGGACAAATGGGTCTTTACTTTAGGATGCCAGTATTCAAAAGGGGAGATTTCTCCCAACAAACGAACTTTCATGCTTCTTCCCCATGGGACTATAAGTCCCCACAATTCACCTGAATGTCCTCCAGATGTATGGTGCACAACCATTCCTAAGGAATTCTCTGTGGGATGGTTTATCTCCAGCATGACTGCATCCTCAGAGAAACCATTTATACAGAAAATCTCAATAATCTTAGTACAATTTTAAGTTTAATAACTTTAGAAGGATAAATGCTACAAATGAAAAATTTAAGGTTATTTAAATCTTTAAAATATTGTTGTTTCTTACTAAAACTCCACACACCCACTGTCTTATGTTTTACATTAGTCAGTTTTAAAACTTTGCAAAGACTTCACCAGCTATAACTACTCAGAGAATGAAAGGATTATATTTGCAATTCTAGCCTTAAGATCACCCCAAAGTGGGTTTTTGACATGATCCCACAAGAAAAAGTATAATGGAGATAGATAAGATAATCAAGTTAGCAAATCAATACTTCTTCTATCAATCTACTGGTCTGAGAAAGTGTCATCCAATGCATAATGACACCATATCCCTTCTTGTTAAAGTTAAAATGTAATAATTATTTTGAAAAATTCAGAAACCTGAGTATAAAAGAAATTTAAATGATTCAATATTCAAATTATAGGGTTTGTTTTGTTTGTAAATTTATAGCACTTGTACCTCTGGAGTTAAAGCTTAAACAGTACCAAGACTTTTGAGACACTGTACTCTGCCCCACCTCCCTCTCACAAATAAATCTTGGAGTGTTGGGTAGCCATGACAGTCCTTGTGATTGTGAATGCCAAATGCATGACTTTCAGTGGTAAAGGGCCTTTGTAGTTTATATTTGGCTAAAGGCTAATGTCCATCCTAGGAAAATAGTGCCATAACAAAAAATCATCTAGTCTAATAAATTTGGTTGATTTAACAAAAAAATAATGTAAAAATGAACCAGCTGGTTGCTTTGACCTTATTTAAGTACTACCTTAAGGTAGAATGAGCAGTACTGGGTTTTACTTTGAAGAGAATGAATGGATAGCAGGAAATCAGTAATGATTCTTAGATAGTTAAAAAAAAAAGACACCTCATTTTTGCTATATTTAATGAATCTTCTCTGTCTTCAGAGTGAGAAATCCTATGCAGTAGATTATGTAACTTTTCAGTGCCCCAAGTGGGGACCAAGTATCCCAATTTTGCAGGAGGAAAACTGCAGGATACAAGGGTTTCTTGTGCTCAACTATGAAGATAATGTGCGATACCAAAGAGCTCATAAAAATGTCTGAACCATTTTGGAGGGAAATTGTCCTAATTAAAGAATGACATGGAGAAACTAAGATGGTTTTGGCCAGCATTCTCAGTCCAAGTTAGATTTTTGGCTTTTTTTTTTTTACTCGTTTTTGAAAGGGGATGGCAGAAAAAAAGATAAAGATGTGGCCAGCAAGGTAAGATATATCAATTGAAGTTGTGGCCAGTGATGACATGTGGACCAATGACAATGAAGGGGTCTAATAGATCCACAGAGCAGGAAAGGACCTTAGGGATCATCTAATATAACCTCTACATTTTATAGTTTTCCTGTTCTCTCTGATTTCTTACATTACCCACAGATTCTGCAATCACATCTCCAGATTCCTTGAGTACATTGATGTGTGATTCATCTGGACCTGGAGAGTTATGTTCATTTAAAACTGTACTATCTCCTCAATCATCTTGGCCTTCAACTCCTTAATTATATCTGTTTTGTGTAGTTTAAAGACTGTTTGTATCCAGGCACAATACTTAAGTATCTTATTATGGTTTGACAGAAGGAAAATGCTAACAGTATGGATTCTTAAAAAGTCTTGCTACCATTAACCGCAGACTGAAAAATCAAGTATCTTCTGGAAATCTCAAAAAAGTCCACTCACATATATTCACAATAGTACATCTGTTTTGAGATACTCCTAAGATAGGTTTAGGATTTTCAGGAACTCTGCTTGTTATTGTTAGTCATTTCAGTTGTGGTTGACTCTTCGTTGGGGGTTTTCTTGGCAAAGATACTGGAGTGGTTTGCCTTTTCCTTCTCGTTTTACAGATGAGGAAACTGAGGCAAACAGGGCTAAGTGACTTGACCAGGTTTACAGTGCCTGAGATCAGATTTGAACTCAGGAAGATGAGTCTTTCTAACTCTAGGCCCAACATTCTATCAACTATGCCACCTGGAAAGCTCTCTCTCACTGTCATCTGAGAGGAGCTCATTGGTTGCCAGTTCTCTGAATTCACCCTGCTCTGGCCACAATAAGCTAAATATTCTGGAAGGTAAGAATATAGGCTATGTAAGCTTTCAGATCCTGTTGGTATCCACTTCTCTTCTCAATATGCTACCAAGGTTTCAAAATGACCTAAAGGTTTTGATGAAATAAGAAACAACCAATAATGGAATGCCTCCTCAGGTATAGTATTTCCAGGTGTTTCTAGTATATTCATTCATCCCTAGAAGAGTATGTTTCAATGTAACCCAGTTCTTGCTTTTTTAAAATTTTAACTATTTTTAAAAATCTTAATCTTTTTCCATTGCTAAAAGCATTTCCAAAGTAAGGTAATTTCGCTTGAAAAATTGAGAGTCATTTTTTGCTTCAGTCTTTTGGGTTCCCAAGAACATTACCTGGAAACCAGCTGGTAAGTTGCTTATGAGTCTGCCTGCTCCTGCCATTTCTACCTCTGCTGAAGTCAGTATTCTCTGTGACATCATAATCCACCCTACAGCAGTGACTTGTGACCTCAGGTACAATAGAAGTAGCAGGGTTGATGAACTCTTAAGAGACAAAGACTCTATTCTCATCCTTAGTAATAAAAAATGGAAGACAAATGCAATAAAATGGGATATAGAATTGAACTGGCTCCAGAAATGATCTTTATTTATTATTTTGAAATTCAACCTTAGACATTTTATAATATTTTATATATTTTATCCTAACTTGCTTCATATATATTGATGCTATGTTGTCACAGACTCACCTTTCTCCAGACGTAATTGGATTATGTATTTATTTCAGCATTCATTTACCTATATTGTTTATATTTTTAGGGCATAAGCTCCTTTAAACAAAAGTCAGAGTCTTTTTCATAGTGTGATATACTGTAGATGCCTACCACTTTTTGATAGTTCAATACTCCAATAACCTGAAGTGTGTCTTTTTTTCTGCATAGACATATCTTTCCACTGATACAAATCACAATCCATAGACAACTCAGAAGAAAGTTTTTGAGAGTTGATTTGCTTGGAATACCTTATGTCCCTATAACAATCTGGAGATAAGTACCCAGGAACTTAGCTTGTCCAGTCCTCAGCTGATAGAACAGTCTTTGTCTGACCAATGTATTCAAAGTTTTTTCCAAAATGATTGAATCTGCCAGTGTTTATATTCCATTTATGTTCCATCTGGCTTTAGTGCTAGATTTTGTATTAATTATAATAGTTTAAAATTTGAACTATGATAGACAGAAATAATCTGGCCAATCAATCAGATCTATGACTATTTGGTAAACAATAGAACAGTGAAACTCTTAGTACATCATTCAACTGAAAAGAACTACATAGAAAAGAGATAAACTGATTTCACAACACACTAGAATTAAGAAGGATATGAATTCAAACCCTTCCTCCAAAATTTGCTACCTGTGTAATGCTGAGAGAAGACACAACCTCCCTGAGCCAATTTCTTCATCTATAAAATGAAGGGGTGGGACTAGATGGCTACTGTAGGCTTTTCCAGTTCTAAGTCCATGATCTTAAGGGGCTAAAAGAGGAGCTGTAAGAAGGGGGGGTGAGTTACACAAAGGTAATGTAATGTTCAAAGAACTCTGGACCAGAAACCAGAGGTCCTGGATTCTAAGTCAAGATCTGTCATTTTCTCACTATATTTACTTAACTATATACATGCATATAGATATAGAAAAAGATATCTGCTTCTCTACATTTCATTGGTTTCTTCATATTTTAATGGAGATGAGAATACCTCAGGGAGGTGTTGGGAAGGTCAAGTTATATACTGTATTTGAAACATCCCTGTAAAAGTAAAATATTATTATTAAAGGCTATTATCTCTGAATCCAGTGTGGTTCTACCATTAAACATCTTTGAGGTGTACTATCATGCTAACAGTTGGCCTTTATATAACACTGTAAGGTTCCCCACACACTCTGCATGCATTATCCTCAAAGGAATACCTTCTGAGGTAGGAGAGGCAGGCGCTGCGATCCTCAATTTACAGGTGAGAAGAACACGTTTTCTACTGTCTAAATCACTGACCTCCAGTCACACAACTGGTAAGTGATGGAGTTGGAATTTAGCTTATGTCTTCATGGCACCAAGTCTAGGATTTTATTTCCTAATCCACATGTCCTCCACACACATACTCACACTCACACACACACATAAATACGCATGGGCACACACAGAGACAGGCAAAAAGATAAACTTATAGGGATGATAGAGAAATTAATATTAAGAATGGTGATCTAAACGTGGAAATACCTTTAGCTTGATTGTATGTGTACAACTTCTATCAAATTGCTTGCTCTCTTGGGGAGAAGAGAGAGAGAAGAGGGAGGGGGAAGTCTCTGAAGCTCCAAATTTGACAAAAAATGAATGTTGAAAACTATCTTTACATGTAATTGGAAAAAATAAAATACTACTAAGTGCAAAAAAGAATCGACCATCTAGACCACCTGCCTTTCTGTCTCCTAGAAGTGCTGGAAGAAAAACCCTCTCTTAACCTGAAATCCCTTTATAAAGAAGAGATATTATGCCCCCGACACCTTTCCCTATATTTCATCAATCAATGGACAAGCATTTATTGCATGCCTAGTAGACACCAGGCTATGCTAGATACTGGAGATACAAAGACAAAACTAAAGAGTTCCTGCTCTCAAGGGGCTTTCCTTCTATCAGGGGAAACTTGTGTTTGTATGTTTATGTATGTGTGCATGTATGTAAAAATTGTTGCATGACAAACTTGATGGAAAGCACCAGCAGCTGGGGCTATTAAGGAGGGTCTCATGTAAGAGGTGACTATTGTTAAGCTGAGCTTTGAAGGAAACTAAGGATTCTAAGAGGTCCTAGCATAGGGGACAGCTTGGACAAAAGCATGGAGACAGGGGATGAAATATTGTATGTGAAAATTATTATATCAGCTCAAACTCTACCCTATGCCCGTTTGCCCACCTTTTGCATTCTGGGCTTTAAAACACTTCATTCTTAATTTTTCTCTCCTGTACTCCTTTCACCTCAAGTTAACAGAAAATTCTTTTTCCTCTGAGAACAACACCTCTCCAACAACCCCTTCCAAGTGGCAGCTGACTGCTTCTTTTAGTGCTCCCATCTCAAGAGGATAGGGAATTGACCTACTCTTTGCTTCTCAATACCTCTACTAGCTCCTCCTGCCTATGTCATTAATGGCCTTTCCTCATTTGAAGTTCACTTCCAATTATGCTCTCTTGATCCTTGTTGTTGGAATCTACTAGCCTCCTCTCATTTTCAGTGACCTTGGACCCTAGTTTTCAGACTTCCTCTTCCTCCTGTCCCCTGCTATCATCCTTCAAAAATACAATATTCCTGTTAATGATCCTTCTAACACCCTGTCATGATAATTTATTGAACTCATTTCCACTGATTCATTTCTATCCATAAAGATGGGATGGTCCCACCTCACTCTTACTTTTGCACAAAATTGCTCTAAGATAAGACCTTATACTCTGAAAATCCCCTCTCAGACCACAATGTCCTTTCCTTCTACTTCATTCTCTTCTTTAGTCTGCCGAACCATGTTTTTTTGCTCTCATTATAACCTTAAGTCCATTGATTCCTCTCTATTCTCCCAGTCCATCAATTGTGTCATAGCTCTGCTAGACCACCCTACTCCTTCAGTGATCCAGCACTTCAATAGATATATTTTACTTCACCTTTTAAAATCCTTGTCCCCTTGACCTTCCACTGTTCACTTCTAGCTAAGTCCCAACTGCTGGCAATTCTCGTTAATGTCTGACTTCCAGACCTATAATTATTCTCAGGCATCCTTTAACTTAAACAAACAAACAAACCTAGCTTGACCCAGATCTCCTCCCCCAAGTTATTGTCCTATCTTCCTTCTCCCCTTTACTGCCATGTTTCTGGAATACAGTCTCAGCTTGCCATACCTATTTCTTTCCCTTCCATGAACTCCATGTTCTTTTCGAGCCTCACAAATACACACCACTCATTCCACTTAAAGGGTTTTCTCCAAAGGAAGACTCCTTTTTAAAAAAATATTGTTTTGGTGTCTGTTCTTTCTTAGACTGTTGCCTTATGAGTTGAATGAGTTGCCTCATAAATGAAGTATAAATGCTTTATCCTATCAATGAAGATTTTCCAAAATCTAAACTTTTCTTTCTTACTTTATCTAACATTGCTTCCCCTTGATATATTCTGTATTTTAGCTTGATTGGATACTTTATGATTTTTCATTCTTATCCTATATTTTCCAATATCTTCGCTTTGGTTCACTCTATTTTCTATGTCTAGAATGCCCCTTTTTACCCCAGATCAACATTTTAAGTCTTAACCTTAAGACCCAACTCAGGTGCTACCTCTGCCCTAAAACTTTCTGGAATCCTTCTCCCAACTCCAACTGAAAGTGATCTCTCTTTTCTAATATTTCTCATAGAAATTTTCTTTGACCTCTCCTTCATTCTTATCGTAATTTCCTTTGTATTACAGTAATAATTTTTGTACATGTAACATCCTCTATATGACTGTAAACTCTCTGAGAACAGGGATTGTACCATTTTTTTCTACTATTTTTTCTCATAACATGAGCCATAATACCTTTCAGATAATAAGGACTTTAAAAAATTTTTTAAATTGATTTAAAAGATATTTGTTAAAAAAAAAAAAAAAAGATGGCAGATATCAACCTTATGTACCCACAGTGGTCTCAAAAGCACTGGTTAAAATGTCAAAATAATGAAAATTTTAAGAGTGAAGAAGAGGGTTTCATATATAAAGATTTTAGTATGAGATTCTTACAGCTGTTGTTCTCTTTTCTGTATTGTTGTTTATTGTTTAAACCTACAAATCAAAACTGTTTTTGTCTTCAATACCTATCTACTAGATACTTTGATGGCTTTGAATACAAAAAAAAAGGAGCATTCTGTAATGGAATGAATATTGGACTTTTAGTCAGAAGAATCCATCTTGAGTGATCACTGCCAATTTTTAAATGTGTCCTATGACCTTATTCAAGTCAAGTAACCTCTCTAAGCTTTAGCTTCCTTATCTGTTGCCAGGCCTAGAGGCCTGAGGGCTACCCGAGTCTTACCTTACCTCTATCGCAGGTCTTCGGCTGGCCAAACCGGATAAACGTATGAGAGAAGAGACTTTCCGGAGTCGAACAAGGGTTAAGCTTTATTCAGGGTCCTGGTTACAAGTGCAGGGGGAATTCTTCCTTAGGAGGGAGCGAGGAATCTCCCAAGGAGGCAAAGATCTTATAATAAGAGATTGGAAGCAGAAATGTAAGTGGGGAGAGAGGGGGAGGGGAGAGCGAAGAGAGGAAAAACGGAGGAGAGGCCTTCTGTCTGTCAGGGCCCCTCTGCGCTAAGAGAGCCTTCAGGCTTTCCTGATCCTAATTAAGCTCTCCAGCCGCATAGTTTGCACCTGAATACCGTGCCCGTTAGATAACAATAGGTGTGCCCAGATCCGGGACAGTCTCGAGGGGGATGCTCCTCCTATCACGTTTCTCACGGGAAGAGGCAGAAATACACGAGATTGCTCGGTCTCACTCCTCGATTCCCTGCTGTTTTCTGGGGGGCCTCATGAGAACTCTAAGATTTAGAAGTTCCCACCTTTACCCACCCGAGACTGTCCACATGGAATTGAGCTTCCACCCCCAACAATCTGTAAAATGGGGAAAATATTGATACTGTCTGCCTCTGAGTTAGGTTTTGGAAAATTACTTTTGGACATTGAAAAGGTGAGTAATCTGTGCTATCAATCCCCTGTTTTGTAGATTACAGATAATTATAGGATTCTAGGGGGAGTCACAAGATTGAAAACAAATGTCACCTGAGAATCAAGAGAATAGGAGTATCCCATTACTAAAGTCAACCTTCTTTCACCCTGTGGTCAATTTGCCATAAAAACACCCTGATTAGAATGTCAGGTTTGTTAAGTCTTGGGGGCTTATTTAAGGACATTGAAAAATTAATCAAGCTCTCCAACCATCACCTTCACCTATTAGCTAGTGCTCTCTGAATAGATATTTATGTGGTACATTTGCTAGCATATCGGAAATGTGAAGGATAGCCTAGATACAAACCTTGGGTAATCCCAGTAAGATTTTTTGAAGGATAGTTTTTATTTGCTAAGGTCTAAGCACCAAAGATGCAAAGTGCTACTATTCTCCCAGATGCTTCTAAAAAGTTTTCATCTTGCTTCCAATCTATAGAGTCATTTGATATCAATCCATTCCATACAAGGTCAGCATACTCAAATATGTTCATGGATTATAGCACAACAAAATTGGCTTCTTGGCTTCCCCTTCATTTTTCATTATTGGAAACAATTCCATTTATTCCTCCTTTTTTTTCTCTGTTTCTTCAAACAAGTCCTCAAAAATCTTAAGCACAATGTAGAAAAAACAGTAAACAAAGTGGAAATGAGGCCAACATGTTGAAAAGGCTAATCTCTAGCTTCTTTCAAGCCATGTTTCTGGCATGTACTACTAATGCTTCTCCAGTTTTCATTGCTTTCTAGGAATCTGGGGTCACAGTTGATATTTTCTGTTGCCTTTTCCCTCTACTCTTTGCTTTGACATTTGTAAGCATTATAATATAATTATAATTGCTGTAGGGGTCAAAGAGAGTCAACCAGTTATCAACATTTATTAAGTCCATTCTATGGTCCAGGCACTGCACTAAGTACTGTGGATACAAAAAGAGGCAAAAGACATTCCCTGTCTTCAAGTAGCTAATGGAAGAGATATGCAAACAAATATGTAAAAAACAAACTCTACATAGGATAAACTAGAATTAGTTAAAAGAGGGTAGGCAATAGAATTAAGAGAAAGACTGGGAAGGTCTTCCTGTAAAAGACATTTCAGCTGGGACTTAAAAGAAGTGAGGGAAACCAGCAGGCAGAACAAGAAAAGGAAGAAGGTAGAAAAAAGATTGGCTCACTCCATGACTGATCTTATCTTCTTACTGATCACTGTGAAAAGATAGGAAACTGATGTCATGGCTTTATATAGGTTCAATGAACCATTTTCCCAGTCTAGATGTTCATTCTCTTCTCTATAAAGTCATAGATTGGGAATTTGGAGCAGGAGTTTCATGGCTCAAGAACTTGATTGCTTTAAAGATCATTAACTTCATTCAAAACAAGCTTTCTTTATAAGTGGAATAAACTGGTTAATATTTATTCAGGGATTCTATTCAGTAATGCCCATTTTACAGTATCCTTCATCTGTGAGATAAATCAGCAGGCATATGTAGGAGGAATGAAAAATTATTCCACAATACAATATCTGGGTTGTTATGTGAGGCAAATGAAATAGTATATTTAACATATTTTTCTAAGTTTCTATAAATTATACAAATTATGATTAAAATGATGCCAACTTTTTTGTTCCTAAGAAAAGTTTGTAGCTATCAGAGCAACTTACCTTTGACTATTAGCAAAGACAGTGACAAAAAGATACTGTGATCCAAATTACCTTGACTTTCATCTACAATGAAATGTAGTATTAGTATTTTAATTTCCTTAGAAAACAGGATCAAAATAAAATATTTCTAAGATAATGGGTTTATGCTATACTTATCATGGATCAGTAAAGATGTCAGCAGGGCAAGAATTTGATATATGAACATTTTTAAAGGTGTTGGAATAAGGATATTTGAAAGAAAAACAACTTTGAAATATTTACTATCTCTGATCAATGTGACATACCACAATTCTTTTTTTTATTTTATTCTAAATTTAAGAAACAAAACAAGTATTTTCATAACATAGTAGAATAGAAAAGATGATTATATGCAAAACTGCAAATCTTTTATGTACAACTTGCTATTCCCTTTAAATGTATAATAAAGTTATCATTAAACATTCTTTTTTCACTTTTTTCTTTCCTCCCCTCCCCCACCCTAGAGATGTCTACCATTAGATACAATACACACACACACACACACACACATACACACACAAAACCATTCTCTACATACTTCAATTTGTTGGTTCTTTCTCCTCTTGCAGATAGTGTCTTCTTTTATATGTCCTTTGCAGTTAATTTGGGTCTTCATAATAATCCAAACGACTTAGTCATTTTAGTCAACTTGATCAAAATTGTTTTTAAAATAATATTGTTGTTTTACCCAACATTCTCGTGGTTCTGTTCATTTTACTCTTCATTATTTCATGCAAGTCTATCGATGTTTTTCTAAGATCATCAAGCTCATCATTTCTCATAGCACAGTAATAATCCATCACCATCATATGCCACAACTTGTTCAACCATTCCTGATTGATGGGCATTACCACAATGACCAGTTCTTTGCCAACACAAAGAGAACTGCTATAACTGTTTTAGAACATACAGGTTCTTTTTTTTTCCTAATCATTTTGGGAAACAGACCTAGTAGTGGTATTGCTGGGTCAAAGGTTATAGGTAGCTTAATAACTCTTTGAACATAATTCCAGCTTCCTCTCCAAAATGGTTTCTTCAGTTCACTGTTCCACTAACAGTGAATTAATGTCTCATTTTTTCCACTTTCTTTCTAACTTTTATTGCCTAACCTTTCAATCATTTTAGCCAATTTGATAGGTATAAAATGATACCTCAAGGTTGTTTTAATTTGCATAATCAATAGAGTATTTTTCATATGATTATAAATCGTTTTGATTTCTTCATCTGAAAACTTCCTGTTCCTATCTTTTAACTATTTATCAATTGGGGAATGACTCATATTCTTATAGATTTTACAAAGTTCTTTATATATTTGATATATGAGGCCTTTATCTGTGAATCTGTCTATATAATGCCCTCCCAATTTTCTGCTTTCCTTCTGATCTTAGCTACATATGCTTTATTTGTACAAAACCTTTTTAATTTACTGTAACCAAAATTGTCCATTTCATACTTCACACTGGTTTCTGTCCCTTGTTTATTCACAAATTGTTTAGTTATTGATAAGTCTGATAGGTAATATATTTCATGTTTTAAAATTTTTCTTTTAAAATCTCTATATGTAGGTCATATATACACTTTAATCTTATCTTGGTAAATAGTGTAAGATATTGTTCTATGCCCAATTTCTGCCAGACTGTTTTCCAGATTTCCCAACAATTTTTGCAAAATAATGAATTCTTATCCCCCAAACTTGTCTTTATACTTGTCAAATACAAGATTACTATATTTATTTACTATTGTAAATTGTATGTCTACTATATTCCACTGATCTACCTTTCTATTCCTTAGCCAGTACCAGATAATTTTTATAATTACAGCCTTATAACATAGTGTAAGATCTGATACTGATAAGGCTCTTTCCTTTACATTTTTAAAGAATTAACTCCTTTGATATTCTTGACTTTTTGTTCCTCCAAATGAATTTTATTATCATTTTCTCTAATTCAGTAAAAAAATTTTTGATAACTTAATTGGGATAGCATTGAATATATAAATCACTTCAGATAAAATTGTCATTTGTATTATATTGGCCCTGCCTCCCATGAACAATTACTATTTCTCCAATTATTTGAATCTGGTTTTTTTATAAAACTTTTTAAAATAATTTTGTCCATATAGTTCCAAGATTTGGTTTGGCCGGTTACTCTCAGGTATTTTATACTGTCTTGAGTTATTTTAAATGGAATCTCTCTTATTACCTATGCTTGCAGGGTTTTGTTTGTGGTATATTGGCATGCTAATGATTTATTTGGATTTACTTTGCACATCCTGCTACTTTGCTAAAATTATTGTTTCAACTAACTTTTTAGTTGAATCTTTTGATTTTTCTAAGTATATTATCAAATTATCTGAAAAACGGAATAGTCTTATTACCTCATTACCTATTCTGATTCCTTCTATTTCTTTCACTTCTGTTAAGACATCATAATTCCATGATTAAACATGCTACTCATCTCTAGAGAACTGATAGACTCAGAGTACAGATTGAAACACATTTTATTTTTTGGACATGACTAATGTGAGAATTTGTTTTGCTTGAGTTTACATATTTCTAATAGATTTTGTTTCTCTTGACTTTTCAATGGGTGGGAAATACAGAGGTGGGAGACAGGGAATTCAGAATTGAAAATCAAATAAAAATTTAATTTAAAAAATATTGGTATTGGTTATGCCAATAAGCATCTAGGTGCCAACAATGAAATAACAGGCCAGAAAGATTACCAAAAGGGGGGAAATCTTCCCTTCAGTGGATTCATAGAACTTTCCTATACCTCTAAGGATCTATGATAACATAATGTCCAGCTTTTGCTAGTGGTTTGGGCACATTTAACCAGCCCTTCCATTCATTTTTCTTATTATGATTTCCTGAGGTGACTAAATAGCCAAAAAAAGATGCCATGTGTCAAACAAAATAGTAAATAGACATGTGATTGATGTCAGGTTCGTTTAAATTCCCTACAACTCATAGGGTATCTGTTTTTTTTATTTCCACCTTAATAAGTCTTGTCTAGCTTTAATCAGTGCTAGATCAGTTTAGATATTTTTTTAATTTTTAAACTTAAGTAGTCAAAAGTAATTCAAATAATTAATATCAACTGCTATAATCCTATCTAATTAACTTTCTAAAAGAGAAATTGTATTGCCTCAATATGAAAGTCACCTTATTACCCTAATAAATGTATTTTTCTTAAAATATTATTGGAAATTATAACAGAAGAGCATAATGAATACATGAAATAGTTTAATTCTAATAAGAATCACCATTAGGATTCTATGTTTTTGGTTAGGCAACCATAGTCATCTGTCTTAGAATTTAGTTGCATACAAAACTCCATTGCAGTTTTTGTTACCTATGTGTGATCTTCTTTCTTTTTTCTATCTTTCCCAAAGCAGCACTCAAAAACATAAAAATTAAATAAAAATTAAACAATACAATGTTGTCAAAACAATAAGCAAAATGGAGATAAGGCAAAAGCATTGAAAATGGAAATTCTTAGTTTCCTTAGGATTTAACTCAGGAGCAACCTCTACCTCAAAGCACTGCTTTATTCTCCAACAAATATAATGACTTAAACATAAACTGTGTGTTTAGAAATGTTAATTGAATTTAATTGAAAATAAATGCTAGTTTAATAATATATTGTTAGTAGTTAAAAAAAAAACCAAATGCCAGTAATTTTATTATGGAAAATGCTCTAGCATAAGACTAATTTCTCAGTCTTACTGGTCATAGCTTGGACTTCTCTTTGCAAATAAGATACAGTAGGAACCATTTTTTATTATATCACTGAGTGTCTTACATAAAGAGATTTTTGGTGAGGGTTCTCTATTGTATTTTTCTTTTCCTCTATGTAATGTCCATGATCCAAGTAGTATAGATATACATTTCTTTTCAGTTGATAAGATGTAGTCGAGAAGGTTGATCAAGATTCCCCTAATTTTCTGGATAAAATAATAGGATTAAGGAGAATGTGATGGTTAACTGCTTTCATTTGTTTAGTGGTTTATTTTTTGTGTGTGTGAAAAGGCCAGGAAACAGCTCAGTATTGGTAAAGGCCATGGATCTGCCCGGGTGCCCTTTCCTTCACTCATTGCATTTGGGTTTCAGAGTAAGCCTAGAAGATAGACTCAAATGAAAGAATAACATACCTCTTAAGAACGTTTTTTAAAAGCTTTTTCCTTGCAATTCTTAAGGAGTACAGCAAGGGACAGGGGGACAAGGGAAAGGATTTCACTCTCTTCTTCTGTGCCATTGACAATAGCATTTAGCTTTAGCAACACATGACTTTGGGAGACATATGCTGCTTGCAGTTTAAAAAGGAAGTCAAGTTGCTGAATCAAAGTAAGTTGGTGAAGGAAGCTGAGAATCTACCACCTAGAGCTGATATTCTACTCAGGAGATGACAGGCCCTAGAACAGAGATTCATGCTGGTCCAAGGGTGTGGCCTCTGATTTTGCCTAAGCATTCATGGTTGTACCATCCTAGGCCAGAATGTCAGCTGATCCTGGGATTGAAAGCAGCGGTAACAATAGCCACAAAGTGTACTATCTACTAGGATCCAATGGAGAAAGATATGGCAGCACCTAGGGAAATTGAATCTGGTGGAGTCTGTGAGACCAAGGTCTATGGAATTGCATGGGATCATGAGTAGCCCTGTAGGCCTACAGTGTCATATGCACTCCACTCTTGCATGTGTTTTTGCCACATGTAGTCCCTATGCATGTGCCTTTCCACTTGTGAACCCTTTCATTGTCAATTCTTTCCACTGATGCTTCATGTATTTTTGAGAGATATGGTATGTCCCAGGTTTATGGAAATGCCATTTCACTGCATTTTTGTTTACTATGCTCTGTTAGTAAATACCTTTGTTTTTAGTTCATCAGGTCCTTTAGCTATCTATCAAAATGTTTGGGCTCCTGAGGAGGACAAAACCACAGAGTACTTTATCCTGGTGTCATCACCTGGAGAACCCAACCTTAGAGTGCAAGTTTGGAGGACAAGTATTACAATGACATTTCCTTCCTCAGATCTAAAATGATTGTCTTCCTTCCCATCCTTGATGCTCTTAGGTCTTATTGTGCTTTACTGTGGTCTATATGTATGTAACCATCCTACTAGATGAGGGCTGGATAGTGTTTAATCTAAAATTTGCATATTCTTTAATCCTTAGCACAGTGCTCTGAAAACAATAGACAAATGTTTATTCAATTTAATTAAAATCAGTTAAATTATATTCTAAAAAAAGAAAATAAACTCACAAATGAGGGAAATTTTCTTTGTGCAAAAAATCTTATTTTTCTTTTTTTTTTTAAAAAAAAGGTAATTTATTTGACCACAAGTGAAATCAATTAATGAATTAATAAGCCTTTAGAAAGCTCTGAATATATGATGGTCACAATTAAAAGAAATAACAACAGAAACCCTCCACACTATTAAGGAACAATGAGTTTAGAAAATCTGGGAAGATAGAAGATTTGAATAATTTTTAGGCTCCAAAATCAAGTTTGAGGCAATAGTTTATTAGAATATCACTCAAGCTTCCTCTTCTCTTTAGCTGTTTAGAACAAGGCTAAGAATGCTTTCCTACTCTTCCACCTGATCAGAATTTTAATTGTTCTCAACTTCTAACAATTTAATTTTATCAAATATATTTTGGCATTAACTTTTCTTCAGTAGTAGCATAATAAAAATTTATTTTAGCCTCAGTGTTGCTTGGAGTCGTTTTTATTAATGAATTATTTTGCTGTCCACTTTCCAAGGAGAAGTAGGAACTTCTGTTAACTTAAAGAGCCCAGAAGAGACTATGAGAGTTGCTACGTGATTTATACCTCTTCTCTGAGACACCTCCAAGACAGTGGACTATCAGAGGTTTTCAGACAGAAGTCCTTAGCCTTTAACACTAAACTCTAGGTGATATTGGGAGGAGGATGCACAGTCCCACAGGGCCAGGAATGGAAGCACAGAGTTTGCTTTTCACTCCTCTGGGGCTTCCTCTGCTCAGCAACATATGAAAAGACTCTCTAATATCTTGACAATTCCCTGAATAGTCTTGCCTACTCCCTGGTTGGTACCTAAATCCAAAAACTGCATTTAAAACTGCACAGGCTTCTGGAAGCTAATACTCAAAATGATACACATCCTAGCTCTTTGGCATGCTTTATGCCCATCTGCTAGCATGGCATGATGCCCATTCATAAGGTAATAAGAAAATTTCAGGAGGACACAGATGCCAAGCATATCAAGGTTTTGAAAGATAACCTGCTCATTGAAATAAGTTTCATTTTTTTAACCCAACATGAAGATTCTCTTGAGGCAAGAACTAACAAAATGGGCCACTACATGTATTTCATTACCTGAGATCACATCTGTTGACACCTACAGAAGAACACTTGGGAGAGAATATTTAGTCAGACCCCAAACGTGATACATATTTTCTCTCCAGATTGGAAAAAAAAGAAAACCCCATCACATTATGACAATGTGAATGAACAATGATAGAGAAAAATCTCTGGCACCTCTACCTGAGCTCAAAGACAGGACGTTGCCACAATGAGAATGTTTTATGGATGGCAGATCCTAAATGCATTTCCCAGCTTCAAGGAACTTCCTGCCACCGTTGCTTAAGACTGAGCCAATAGGGGAATAGTACATGACTCAACCAAGAATGAAGGCACACAAGTCAGCTGCTATAGTTTTTCATATAGTCTTAGATTATATATCTAATAGCTAAAATATCCTGACTAGGAAGACATGGGAAACATGGTTTTTATTGTTGGTTTTTGTTGCTGAAATTTTTTCTCTCTGAGTCTAAGCAGGAGCAGTAGACTAGTTCATTATGTACAGAGGGGCCAGTGCTACAAGCCCCTTATTGGATGCCTTGGGGGGTCAATGGATAAAGGTCATTCATTTATTTTTGCCTCTATGTATGTTTTATTTATAGATAATACAAGGTGGCAATTTAGGCATAAACAAATTTTTTTTAAAAAAGAAAATAAAAGAAAACAAAAGGAGAGGTAACATAAAAGAAAGAAGGGGAAAAGAAAAAAAAAGGACCTGTGAGAAGAAGGAGAAATACAGGTACGGTAAAGGTGAAGACAATGAAGTCACTGGGAAAGAGAACAGGGACATTTTCCAGTTGTTCAATTACAGAGAGAGTTCAGCAGAAATTAGTCACATAAACACCACTTGGACATTCTTTTCTGAAAGCTACATGGCTATGATTTTTAGTTTCCCTGTTTAATAATTAATAATGCATAGCTATGGTATCATTCTGCAACTTCATTTTGGAGGTAGGCACTTACAAGCACATAGGATTTTTCCTCTGCCATTAGTTTCAAAAGAAAGAAATCAAATATAAGAAACTCCATTAATGCAGCATTATATGTAGATATTTATACACACTGCATAATGCAATCCTCATTGTGAAGCGGATTCACTAGCTCACATTTCTCGCCAGTTACACAATCGATTGGGCTAATGTACCTAATATCACAGCAATAGCACCTTGTATTTATAGTGTGCCTGTCTTCTTAGAAGCTCAAAGGGCTTTCTATATGTGAGCTTATTCATCTTCGCAAGTCTTGTTAAGCCATTTTAGATAGGCTATGTCATAATTTTTGGTCTAAACAAGTGTCGTCCCCCCACCCTCATTTACAAGCTCAGAAAGAACAAAGAAAATACGTCAACAAGAAAGTAAATGGTTTGTAGGGTGGGCCTTGTGTTTATAGCCAGAATGTGTCATTCTGACATGTGCATTGCCCCCAACTTAGTTCCTGACCTAGGTGAGCTTGGCTCAGCATCATTCGTCTTTTCCTAAACTTTATTTTGACATTAATTCATCACTCTTGTATTACCTATCTCCCCATTTACCCTTCTATGCTTTTGTTCTTATTTCTGGAGGGCGTGGTTTAGTGGAAGGAGAATTGAACTTGGAGACAGAAGAGTCATACGTTCAAATCCTGCTTCTTATACTTACAATCAATGTAATCGTTAGCAAGTCTGCATCTATAAAATGGGGGTAATAACGTCAGTTATACCTGATTCTTAGGGTTACTATGCTGCTTAAATGAACAAATGAATGTAATGAACTTTGAAAATTTTCAAGCACTAAATACATATACTTTATGATTTCCTCACTGCCAAAGGTAGTGCTAATCTCACAGGGCTGCTGTATGTGTCAAATGATATACGGAAAGTGAAAATGCAATATAAATTTTAACTATTATTACCTGATATCCCTGGTTGTAACTGTCTTCAGTGTGATGGCTATTTTTCCAAGGTAACAGGTGGCACCCCATGAAAGATAGATAAGGATGGATCTGTCTCCCAGAGACTTCTGTGGGACTTTGTTCTGAGGCCCTTACTAAAGGGCATGTTTGACCCCGTGTTTTTCAGCTGGACCCTTACTGTTGGGACAGGAAACTGTATCAAAGTTGATTAGTGACTAAGCTCAGAGAATCATTCACCTAGTAGACTTCAAAAGGAAAGGACAATAACTTTACCTCTCTATCCTTTCCTTTCTTTTAAGACATGATATGGGAATCCACCAAGGGATATCTTCAATGGAGGGGGAGAGTCAGGGGACTTCAAAGGAGTCCTTTATTCTCCCCAACTTCAGCTATAGCCGTTACATAGATTAGATTAGATACCTATATAATATAGGTTACATTAGATTATAAGTTCCTTGAGATCAGGAACTGTCTTTTTGACTGTTTTTGTATTCTCTCC
Source organism: Notamacropus eugenii (assembly GCF_028372415.1). Classification (NCBI taxonomy): domain Eukaryota; kingdom Metazoa; phylum Chordata; class Mammalia; order Diprotodontia; family Macropodidae; genus Notamacropus; species Notamacropus eugenii. The sequence goes on along the minus strand of NC_092876.1, from coordinate 223,845,743 downwards.
TCCTAGCATAGTGCCTGTCATATAGGGTGCACTTAATAAATGTTTATTGATTTATTGGTGTCAGTGTAAACATGTTCTTGTCTAGGGGAACCTAAGACTGAATTTCAGCCTATCTCATCTGCTTTGTGTTTCTTTTTCTGGCAAAGGTAACTGAACAGTGATCTTGAGAGATATATGTTGTCAGCATTGGTGGCTACCCTGTAAATTCATAAGATATGAAGTCCTTGAATCTTCTTAGAGAACATGACTGCCACCAGAAGGGTGAGCCATGACCTTGCTAGTCAAGAGATCTGGACTTGTGAGTTGTGCTAGCAGCACAAGTCAGAGATGTAAATCAATACCTGATCATCACTCCCACAAACTATTTCATGTTTCAAGAGTCTATTAATTCCTTTCAAAAAAGACCCTATACATGAACCATGCCTAAGTTTTGTTTAAGAGATCTTTGTCAGTGCAAACTGGGGTGAGGTGAACAAGCCAGGGAGCATGAGAAAAATCTTAATGTCTTTTTTTTTATTTTCCAGTATTTAACATAGTGTTTGGTACATAGTAGGCACTTAATAAATGCTTGTAAGTTTGGCAATTTGAATCGACTTGAAGAAAGCAAACAACTTCACTGGTAAGACTGAGACTCCATGGCATGAGATCCTCCCATTCCCTTTGGGAATGCTCCCAAAGCAAGCATCTCACATTTCCTCCTCTACCATTATCCTCTCATCCCTTTGCTTTTCATCTTCTTTTTGTGACTTGTCTCCACCATTAGATTGTAATAAGGGAGGGACTGTCTTTTGCCCTTTTTTTTTTTTTGTATCTCCAGCGTTTAACGTGGTGTTTAGTAAATAGTAGGCACTTAATAGATGTTTATTGACTATCGACTGACTGAGACCCATGACTAGAACTTGGCTTGAAAGAATATAACTCTTTCAGAAGAAATAGGTGGGTGGGAAGGGGGATGATAGACTAGTATTGAAATATACTCAGAAGGCAAAATCCAGAAATCAAAGTTGAAAAGCATTTTGATAAAGATCACTACTTCTCAGTCTCCTTTGTTAGTTCTTTACCCATATCTTACTTATTAAAGGTGGGTATCCCCGTCATCTTTACCTTGGTCCTTTTTCTCTTTTCCTACAGTACTATATCACTTAGTGATTTTTTTTCAGTTCCCTTGGATTGAATTACCATTTCTATGAAGATGAATCCTAGATCCCATTAGATGATATCCAGCCCCAATCTCCCTAATGAGCTACATACAGTCACGCATCTTCAAACATTATGGAGTTCTGAGATCTGAGGCATCTCAAAGTCAACATATCCAAATTTCCCCAGAGAAACTACTCCCTTCTAAAGTGCTCCATTACCATAGAAAGTGGAACCATTCTCTCAGTCAGTCAGGCTCCTAACCTCAATATCATCTTCAACTCTTTATTCTCACTCACTCCACATATCTAATCCATTGCCAAATATTTTTATTTCTAGCTTCACAACATCAATAGTATAAGTCAACCCTCAACTTTCATGAGGGCAATATTCCTAGAAAATGGAACAAAAGTAAAAAATGCAAATGTTGATATATTGAACCTATGAGAACAAGGGAATTAGTTCTCATGACCACCAAAAACTTTCATCCTTTGATAGATTACTGAAAATACGCTTTTATGCATGCAATTCTTTATAGCACAACATTAGTTCTGATAATATGCACTTTTCCTAACACAACAACAATGAAATAATCCATAAAACACAGTACACAAAATAAAATTGGTAACATGAAAAACATTTTTTCATGCTAGGAATTCCCTAGAAATCTGTGACCTTTTATGCTAACATCTTGATGAAAAAAAGTTGATTTTAGACAATACTCACTTTTTATAGTGCATGAAATCTATAGTACCATAAATACTGCACAACAAATAAAATTCTTTAAACTAAATCATTTTTTAACCTAAATCTTCTCTTCCACCATGTCAGATGGTGATGTTAGGGTATTGTACTGTGTACTATACTAGTATAAAACTCTCTACCTCACCCTCTGAAAACCAAGGGAGAGATTGCTGAGATTTTTATGGGTGTTATCAGAAGATGCTGGGACTGGACCTCATTTCCAGTATGGTCTTTCATAGCTGGTAGATGGTGTTGGAAATCATGAGGGATGCAACAGCTTGAAATACTCCATCAATAATGTCTACTTCTTGTGCCACTTGAAATCCTTAACAATTTCAGAATATGGGAGCATAGCAGAAGTGAATTGATGTTTAACCAAAAGGCTGTGATCTGTGGTGGAATTGGCAGCCTTGATACCTCTAAGCTAGTCACTAATTGATTAGATCAACAGTGGCTTTTGACATTCCAGCACGAAGTTTATCTAACACCTTTATTTTCTTACTAAACCACATCACTGATTCTAAACACTTGGGCTTAGAACCTAGAGGACTTGTACCACGCTTTTGGGGCATAATTACAACATAAAGCTTGAGTTTTAAAGGAAAACAATACAAATATGCAAGGAATAGACGTTGGAACTCTTTACAATGGTGGGGTGAACAAGACCAGTGAAGAACATAGTAAGATACCAACTACTCCACAAACTTGAAAGCACCAAGACCTTCATTTTTTCCTCTACTTCACATAGCCAAGAATGTGTGTAGTTATCTATAGAAAAGTGAAAATGAGCCTCTTAATAAAAACAGAATACAGCTTGAAGCTGAGAAACTTAAACACAAGAATGTTGAGGATTAACTGTACATGTATGATTCTCTGTACTCATATAGCCATAGTTCTAGTTCAAACCTTCATTACCCCCCTCCTAGATTATTGCAATAGCTTTCTAACTGTTTTGACTACTCCAATCCATCCTCCACTTAACTGCTGATGTAATTTCTTTCCCTGAAATATAAATCTGATCAACTCATCTCCTACTCAGTTATTCCCATTGATTATCTCCAAGATCAAATATAAAATCCTCCATTTGTGCTTTAAAGTTCATCATAATCTGACTCCTTCCAGTTACCTTTCCAGCCTTAAAATCCAGATTCAATGGTCTACTTGTAATTCCTCAGACATGACCTTTGATATGCCTTCTCTGTACCTTTGAACTGACTCTCGCCCGTACCTGGAATGCTCTACCCCTTTATGTCTGCTCTTTGGTTTTCCTGGCTTCCTTCAACAGTCAAAACAAATCTCACTTTCTGTAGGATATCTTTCCTGGTCCCTTAGCTATTGATGCCGTCCTCTTTCATATTACCTTCATCTACTCTATATTTATTTTGTATTTACCTATTGTCCCCCCTGTTAGAATGTGAGTTCCCTGATGGTTGTGACTTATTTTAACTTCCTTCATGTCCCCAGTGTTTATCACACTGCCTGGCACACAGTAAATATTTAATAAAGTATTGTGCACTGACTGACTTGTAACAGTCGTGAGATGGTAATGATGTAGCAAAGGACTTTGGTCCTCTAGGTGGACATTTGGTGAGTGTGTATGTGTGTGTGTGTGTGTGTGTGTATGTGCATGTGTGTATGCCTGTATAAAGCGGAGATGATGATGATTTCTTGAATAATTTTAATGGTTTTTTATTTTTAAGAGGTAAACAACAGTGGAAAATTCTATTCTGTATTTGACTCTCATTAACAGCCAGGAACATATTGCTGGAGTGAAAATGATGGGAAAGTGACAACTCCCTCTTAAAATATTTGATATAGAAATAAGGGAAATACAGGATCCAAATAACACAAACCACAGATCTAGAAAGCCTAGACTTCAAAGAACTTAAAAAAGAACCCCATAGACTAAAATTCTATAAAATAATAGGAGGGATAGGAAAATCTCGATGAAATTCTGAAGACACAAAGAGAAGCTATCCCAATGATGAAGCAAAAGAGATGTCTAGAAAGAATGATATATATGCAAGGAAACTCACTGACCAATTTAGATTTTAAAAAGACCCATGCAAAAATGGAAACCAAGAGCAGGTAAGAGAGGATGAATTCAAAATCACAAAATTGTTCAATAAGAACAATGTCAAGAGTGTTCAAACTATCAATCTCAGAGTGAGTTAAGTCTGGCAAGAAAGGCTAAAGACAACTCAAAAGCTATATTAGAGTTATAAGGATGATCAGAAAAAGTTATAAGATCCTACTTCTACACGTACTTGCTGAGATATCCTAGGAAAATAATTTAACTTTTAAGTGCCTTAGAAAATTCTTTAATATTCTAAAATGTAGAGGAGGTCCTGATCTGTCCAGATTGAGATTGTTTCCTCCTAAAGTATCCAAGCACAGATCACATAGGACTGCTGCCTAGTGAATTGATGGCATTGAGAAGATAGTCTAATTCAGTTTTTTATTTTCTCTGCCAAAGAGAGTGATCTTGTGATTGGAAGAGCAGAACAGAAGTGGTTAATAGGAAGCTGATACCTAAGATAAGTAAGAAGATAGTAGGGAAACAACTAACTGCCCTTAATGAGTTGAAATCACAAGATTCAGATAAACTATATCCTAAGCTACAGAAAGAACAGGTAGATGTAATTGCTGAACCACTATGAGAGATCTTTGAAAGATTGCAGAAAACAAGAAAGGTATCACAGGATTGGAGAAGGGCAAGCACTGTCCCACTTTTCAAAGAGAGTCAGATAATGGAGTCTGCAAAATAAAGCTTGATGAATTTGACTTTAATTCTTCAAAATTGTTGTTGCTGTTTTGCATTTGGCCCAGATCTATGCATTTATTAGTATAGTAAACTACTAGGGAAGAGATTCTATCTATCATTCCATTCACAATTAAGTTTCATATGTTCTGTCCTTCCATTCATCCAACTTCATATATGTGTGTGTGTGTGTGTGTGTATGTGTGTGTATTGATAAATCATGTCATCATAGATTTATGGGGCAGTTAGGTAGTACAGTGGATAAAGTGCCAGACCTGGAGTCAGGAAGATTCATTTGAAGTCTACCTGTGTGACCCTGGGCAAGTCATTTAATCCTGTTTACCTCAGTTCCTCATCTGTAAAAAGACCTGGAGAAGGAAATGGGAAACCACTCTAGTATCTCTGCCAAGGAACTCCAAATGGCTTGAAGAGTCAGACATAACAGAAAGTTATTGAACAACTATGGAGGTGGAAATCATCTAGCATAAATACCTCATTTTAAAAATGGGAAAACTAAGTCCCAAGAGTATTTAAATACTTGTCCAAGTTCATAAAAAAATGATAAGAAAGCTAAGATTCTAACCCACGTCTTCTGACTCTGAAGTTTTTGTCCCTGTATCATTTATCAAAATTTTAGTTAAAGACCCTTAAATTAATCTTTTTGTTTAATTTTTATTTAGAACTTAAACACAAAAAAAGAACATTTTCATTTGCCCAGTAGAACAAAATCAAAGGATTTTGTGTGAAAAGTATGAATGTTAATTACATACTACTTGGCTTTTATTAAAGTAGGTAATAAATTCCAGACTTTACTTTCAAAACTGGCCTGCATGTCTGTGTTTCCTTTAGAAATTGCTTCTGTTCTCTTCTCTACATTAAAAATGTTTCAATAGCTCTATTTAAAAAACAATACTACTAACCTTCTGCAATTGCCTTGTAATAAATAATCATTTGTTTGAATCCAGACCATGGCCATGTCTAAGAATATATGCTTCTACAGTTTTTTTTTTATTTTTCTTTACAGTGCTGTCCCTGTTTAAAGTATTCTCCTAGTTGTGCTCACTTCACTTTTTATTAGTTTATACTATTCAGAATTTTCTGCAATCATCTCTTTAGTCGTGGTGCAATAATATTATTTTATATCTATATTGCCACAACTTGCTTATACATTCGCCAATATATGAACACTACCAGAGAGAGAGAGAGAGAGAGAGAGAGAGAGAGAGAGAGAGAGAGAGAATATAAATCTATATCTATCTAGCTATTTAAAGAAATAGTTAATCTCTCTCTCTCTCTCTCTCTCTCTCTCTCTCTCTCTCTCTCTCTCTCTCTCTCTCTCCCTCTTCAGTATCAGGAAGTTTATATTACTTGTATCTATTGCTTCCCTGCTATAATTCTCCCTCTTAATGCCTTCCACACCACACCCCCACACCCCTTTGAATTGTTTGTATTTCTACATCAAATTCTGAGTATTTGACCTTTCTTTGTCTGCTTCAGATAAGAGTAAGTGCCATATGATGCCAACTAAACCTTCTCCTTCCCTATGTTTGTAAAGTCTTATGCACCCCCAAAAGTAAGAAAAAGTAACTTCTACTCCTTTTTTTCTTTCTGCTGGGGTAGAATCCTTTTACTTTTTTCTCTTTCTCTTTTTAAAAACTAAATAATGAAATGAAATCATCCTTTCTTTCCAGGCTTTTATTTTTCTTATTTTGCTCCCTTAATATTGTTTGAAATCATTATGATTCTCTAGGCATACTTTTTTAAAACTCTTTTAGAAAGCTAACATTACAACACCATATAGCTCTTTCTAATTGTTAAAAAAAAAAAAAATCTACCTCTCTAGGTTTTTATTGAAAACTTGGTAAAATTCCTACTCAACTTTGGTCTCTTTACTGGAAATGCTTGAAAGTGTTTTATTACATTAAAGGCCCATTTTCCTCACAGGATTATACTCGTTTTTACAGAGTGTTGTTCTTGGGCATAATCCTATATTATTTTTCCCTTTAAATATCATTCCAAGATCTTCTCTCATTTTTAGATCTAGCTGCCACATCTTGTGTGATCCTGATTATACTCCTTAGTACCTGAACTACTTTTTAGCTGCTTGAAACATTTGTTGTGGTTATTGTAGGATCTCTGAATTTTGGTTCTGACATTATTGAAAATTTTTTTTCAGTCCCCTATTTAAAATTCTGACTGGTGCTACCTTTGACTAGCTCTTTATTATGACTCTCTTGGACTATTCAAATAATCTCCTATTTATCTCTCAGCTTTCAGTATCTTTCCCTTGCAATCATCCTACATTTCATTGACAGTTGATCTTCTAATGCAACTGTATTTTCTATCACTCCACAGCCCCAAATCCCTCCACTGCTGCTCATTATCTGTCAATTTTGTTCTTAGCCAGGTACTATCAGTCAAGTTTGTTTCTTAGTTACTATTCAAGATTCTCTACAACCTGGTTCCAATTTACCTTCTCAACCTTAACTCACACTTCTATTACCTCTGTACAACTATACTAGACTACTGTGCTTGACATTTCTGAAATTATTCCATATTCATTAATCCCCAAATCTTGACTCATACTCACCCTATGTCTATAATGTCCTCTGTCTATTGTTATCCAATTCATCTTTCAAGATACAACTCAAATATGACCTCCTCTAGGTTACCTTCTCTGATCTTCATAGCTAGAAATTATCTTTATCTCTTCTTGATTTCATAATATTTTTACTCACTTTATTCATTTATATAAGATTCTAATTAATATTATTTTATTTGACTATACGTCATTATTCATTAGATTTTGAACTTTTTGAAGGGAAGAACACTGTTTTATTAGTCTGTGTATCCCTACCAACACCTAGAACAGTGTTCTTTACATAATATTCAAAATAATTATTTGCTGAATGAATAAAAGAATTTAGAAGGAAAACTTTAGCTATATATGGACTCTAAATCCATTATGTGTATCATTCTGAAGAATTACCAAGGAGAAATCTAAGGGTTAATTATTAAGCAACTTTAGACAAAATTTGAATGCAAAATTTCCCTTAAAATTTAATCTAAGAATAAAAAACATAGAAAAGAAAAATAAAGATATTTGGTGTTCATGTTTTTATCTTTCAAAAAAGGTTTGGGTGTTTTGCAGTGATCAAAAAATGTCAAATTCTTTGCATCAGATTTAGCAGAATAATAAACAACAGGCACTCTATTTCAGTCTTTTCAGTGCAGTTTTCTAGCATGAGTGAATAACTTCAAATCTAATTAGGATGGGAAATTTTGCCTGAATGGTCATCATAACAAGTCTGTAAACTATTGAGCAAGTTCCCAGCAATAATCACTGGAGAAAAATTCAGTAAGGTAGGCAGGGACATAAAGCTGCAGAACTCTTCTGATGCACATGGTCAAAGCGATTTCTCTCCTTCACCACAATTTTAGACTTGACTGTACTATAATGATTGGGGTGTTCTATAATGGCTCAGCCACAGTGAGGTTGATCCCAAAGGCCTACTATTAAAGAGGACACAATAATACTTCATGTGAAGATGTTGAAGTTCTTAAGAAAATCCAGAGATTCAGCCGAAAGTCGAAGCACAATGAAGGCATTCACTATTGGGTTGGCCACCGCTCTTGAGCACATAGTCTGTTGTGTGAGATTGTATTCTTCAGAAATTCCTGACCTTTCTGTTCTAAAGGTGCTGAATTGCTAGTGAAGCAAAGTTCTGTGGGCAATTAATAGATGTCTATTTGCTAGGATGGTTGGGATACCTTTTGTTCAATGGTAGTGAGATATTTCTCTTATGGTCTCTTCCAGGCCATGACTCTGATGAGCTATTATTTACCTTTCCTTCTTTTTTGTGTGTGGGGCAGGAAGGGGTTGAAGGAAAGGGGAGATTTTTATGTTCTCACAGAAGTCTTACTTTTAGGACAACTCACAATTATAACTAATGTTCTCTGTTATATCATCTGTTGAGACAAGATATCACTAATTTAAGGGAATTTTATAGTAATATAATCAAACGTAAAATAGTGCTTCTTATCAAACTTAGGAAATTCAAGAATATGATAGGAAATGAGGAAAATTCACATGCTGCTATGACTACAGCACTAAATTTCATTGATATATATGTTGATCGGTTGCTTAGGGTTGTAGGGCATTATTTTTAAAATAAAACATTTTTAACATTAATTGTAAATGTTTCTTAAAATAAAAAAATTCAGAATTTTACAATTGTTCAATGATTAATGTTTAGCAAATTACTAAATACTTCAGAAAATGAGAAAAAGAGGATGGTCAAAAAAATACTGAAGATAACCCCATTAATAGGAAAAGATGCACTATTTTCTATTCCTGTTCTGGAAACAAAGTTATTTGACACTTTTTAAATGGAAGATTAAAGATTTAAGATCTGTACAGTAAGACATTACAGAGGTCAAACCTTTTTAAAAAAAAAAAATTTCCAGAGGATAGCCAGTTAGGAGGCACAGTGAATAGTGTGCTGGTCCCAGAGTCAGGAAGACCCGAGTTCAAATTTGACTCAGACAATTGATGCTTACAAGCTGTGTGACCTTGGACAAGTTACTTAACCCCAACTGCCTTCCTCTCCTCCAAAAAAAATTTCCAGGTAGCACATTCCCCAGTTTCACTAATCTTGTTGTCCAAAGTTATTCCATATAAAATGCAAATCCTTTCTGCTCTCTTTCAATTCCATTACCTCTTATTCATCTTTAATAGAAAGTGAGAAAGAGTGTTGATTTCCATGGCTACAATTTTAATTATTCTTTTTCAGCTTTCTCTTCCTAAGATGAACTAACCTCAATTCCTTGTGTCTTTTTAAAAGCTGATGTCTAGTTCTTTGATTATTTTCATTTTTTTGTCTTTTAGACAATCCAGAGTCTCAGTATAATGCTTAAATTGCAACACCAATGAAGATCTAATCAACGCTGAGAACAAGAGTAGAATCTTGAGAGTTTCTGTACTGCAGGTTCATACTCATGTCTGAAATAATATTATTCTCTTTCTCTGAAACAGGTGACATTTATTTAATTGAATTATGAACAATTGGTGCATTCATTTAAGAAAAACTAATGTAATCATGATGGCTTCGATGGGTGTAAAGCTAGAAGAGATCTTAGGAAGAATCCAGTCCAAGCTCCTTATTCTCTTGATGAAGAAGCTAAATCCTAGAAGTGGGAGGCTTGCCTAAAACCATGCAGGTAACAATAATAACTGTAAATAGGACAGAAGGGATTCAAATCCAGGTCTCCCAACCCCAATTCAGTGCTCTCTCTGCTGCGAAGGAGAAGGTGAGTGTTAAGTATAATCCTCACCATTTACACAAAGGAGAAGTGAAGAATAGGGAGTTTCAATGACTCACTTGTGCTTTATTGGTTTTCCTGTGAAACCTTGGCCAAGCAGGGTGAGCTCTCTGCCTTCTACCTTGCCCTCTTTCCTCTAAGTCTCTGTTTTATTCTAGGATGGTAGGAGCATGGTGCCAAAATAAAGAATTTGATCATGAAAAATCCTGATATCTAGCTATTCTGTTGTAGATCCTTCTAAATAGGTTAATTTTACTAATACATTGGATGGACTGAGATCAAATGAGATCATCTATCTAAAATGCTATGCATGTTTTAAAATGCTATCGAAATGTTAGCTATTATTATTTCACTATTAGAGGGATCTCTCAGGTAGACATACTCCATCTACTTCTCTAACTTCTTGGTAAATCATAGTCTCAGAGAGTTCAGATGTTAGATGATTTGCTCAGGGTCACAAAACCAATATTGCCAGAGAAGAGACTTGAACCCAAATATTGTTGGGCTTGAAGCCAGTTTTCTATCTAATATATACCAAGCTACTCCATATTTTCATATAATTAAAATTTATGACTATTAAAAATTAAATAAATGAAAAGTATGAGCTGACTTAGCAAATAAGTGAGGACTATTTCTTACTTGCCATCTATTGGTAGGTATCTTGAAAAATACTATGGCAGTTATTTATGATTCAATTCACTTTAATTCAACAAACATTTATAAAAATACCCAACATGTTTTATTGAGCTGATATAGAGAAGGGGATTCAAGGGTTATTTAGCTTCTGTCCTAATGTAACTTAAAGTCTAATAGAAGATATTACATATTTACAAATTATACACACATATACAAATATGTGTACGCACACATACACGTACACTCACAGCAAAATATAGGGGAAAGGTAAGGGTTAAAGGATGAAGGAAGGCTTAGTGGAAGAGGAAGCATTTGAGTGAGACTTCAAAAGATTGAGAATTTTTGAAATTATGTGTGCAGGGACAAAGGTATCCCAGGTTTAGAAAATAGTGTGAATGTAGGCTTTTACTTTGAGCGTGGGACAAATACATGACTCTGTGCCAGCTAATTCATGCACACCTAGGAATATCAGCAAAAACATGGGGACAGGAAAGCATGAGATTCAGAAGGAGGCTGATGAGTGTTTAAATATGGAAAGAACTTAGAGGAGTATATGATGAATCTAGAAAGGTAGGGGTACAGCCAGAATCTAAAACTCTTTGAATGTAAGACCAAGGAGTTTCAATTTTAAAAACTCGGAATGCAAGAAATATCTGAACAGAAGAAAGATACAATCTCATCTATGCATAGTTTAATTCACCAAATATTTCTTGAGTACTTATGTGCCCATGTGCTGCAATACTTCTAAGTAAAGGAAATTATAGGCAGCTAGGTGTTAAGTGGATAGAATGTCAGGACTGAAGGAAGAAAGATGCGTCTTCCTGAGTTCAAATCCAGCCTCAGATACTTAATAGTTGTGTGACTCTGGGCAAGTCACTTATCCAAGTTTGCCTCAGTTTCCTCATCTGTAAAATGAACTGGAAAAGGAATGGCAAACTAGTGAAGCATCTTTGCCAAGAAAATGTCAAATGGGTACACAAAGTCAAACACAACTGAAAAATGATTGAACAAAACAAAGGAATCGATACTGTGGTTTCAGCAACAAGTGTGGCTGGAATATAGGAATTATGGATATAGGAATTATGATAATAGCACATAAAATATGAATGTGGGAATTATAATTAGATTAGAATTAAGGAAATGTATATCTGGCAGTTTGTACACAAGGAGTTACTCTTATATGATTTTGTATGGATGCGCACCTATGCTAACCAGAAATTATGACTAAGGTTGTTGTATATTTCTATGCATACCATGTTTTTGTTGGGGTATTTTTGTGGAGTTTTTTTTGGTCGTTCTTCATATCTCTTGGTCTCTGTAGACTGGAATTCCAAAAAAGTAGGCTTCTAAGTGATAATACTCTAGTCAACAGCACATCAGGTCAGTAGATAATGGTTGGCTTGGCAGGGGTCCAAATCAAGGGATTCTGCATGGATTCTGCATGTCTTCACCAGTGGTGATGACTGTGAAGTATGGTGGGAGAGGTGTTTTATCTGAGGGAGGTGGGGCAAAAGAAGGAAGAGGAAAAGAGGACTGGCTGGACAGAAAGAAAAAGGGAAAGAGAAGGCTAGAAAGAAAAAATCCTGAAAATGGTTCTTAGAAAAAGCAGTGTTTATTGTTCAGGGAAGGTGAATTTTTTATTTTTTGTCTTTTGAATGTAAAAACGTGCGTGGCTTGTGGCCTTAAGGACAGAATTTCAGGAACAATGCTCTTCTTGTACTCCATTAAGGCTGAGATTAAAGTCCCTCCTGATAAACTGAACATTCTTTAAAAGTGACCAGAAGCAAACAGTGTCTGTTTGCTGCTACTTTATTACAAAGATACCACTGAGAATAGCTAAGAATATACTATTTGATCTTTAACAGGTTGACCAAATGATTGCAGTTGGCTCCAGTACATGAGATGCTTTCTGCAAATTATTGTTTCTGGTTATAAACCTTTATAATGTCTCAGAATGAATTATGTATGTATTTCATGTTTTCTTTTCTCTTATCAGCCTTGATGTTCTCATTTCAAGTTTCACCCTAGCCTCCTAATAATGCAATATTGAGGCCATTCAGACACTAATTATGCCTCCATGGCTTTTTTGAAATGACTAAATCAGCATCAGTTCTATAATTATCATTAGCAAGTTTGTATCAGTGGTTCACATCACAGGAAAAGCTTAACTTAAATGATTTATGAATATATTCATCCATAACATTAACTAAGCCATACATCTATATGCAATATGGATATTACTACACATAGATGTAGATGTATGTGTATATATGATAGAACTACTGTATTACATGACACGCATTTCCAGTGTAATATTAAAAATATTTTTCCATAGTTGGAAATTTAAGATATATCATGATACCTAAGACTGCTTTACATCAAAACCCCAGGAGGAGTTGAACAGTAAAAAGAATAGAAAACTATTACTAACACTTAAGGCTAGTCCTCAGACCTGATGGCTTCCTAATTTTCATGATGTTCATATAGGAGTCTGGCAAAGATGATTGACGGCAAGAGGTATCCAAATGCAATTCCTCTGTATTTTCATTGTTTCTGTTCTTGAATTATTGATGTTGCCAGTAGTCATTTGCCATGAAAACAAATCAAGATACATATTGTAAGCACTTACTTGAATACTATGCTTTCATATGTTTAAAAAATGTTTACAGTACCTTGTTCTTATAATTTTCTAAAAAGGCAGACTAATGAAGAAAATAACTGCAGTAAACAGTGCAATACATTATAATCTTAATTCTGTGGATTAAGGAATAAATGCTGTGTGAGAAAAATATTTGAGAAAGGACTGATACTGAATAGAAGCTGTGATGATTTCTTTGTATCACTTAGCAGGGAAAGAATCACCTTCTGCTAGGAAAACCTTTTAAGAATGTCTGAGTACGGGTTCATAGTGGTGGAACACATCAGAAAAAGAAGCTATTGTACTTCTCAGTGACAATCGTTTGGTTTTTTTTTTTTTTTAATTTTCACACCCTTTAATACCAGATCCTTGTTTTGTACAAAAAACTTGTGCCAGGCTGTAGTATTTTATGACCTACATTATTACCCTCTGGGTAGTGAAATGATGGTGCCAAACTAATTATTGCTTTGTCTAATTTTAAATCCAGGTCTACAGAGATTAACAGCTTGCACATTAATTCAAAGCACCAACAGCCCACCTAACATAATACAGCTTTAAATGAATTAAAAAACCATGTTTGGAAAACTTTAACATACTTTAAATGAAGGAAATGTGCATCTAATTTTGATACAGTATATAAAAACTTAAATGCACTTTACCTATTTTGGATACTCAAATACACTCCAGGGAGGAACTTTTCTTATCTTCAGGCATTACTTCTCTTGAAAATGAAACACCTGCTAGGCTAAAAGCATAGTCTGGGTAAAGCTAATTGTAAGGGAAGAGGGGAAAATGAAATAACGAATGGAAGGACTACTTTCCACCTTAGAAACAATATTAAGGTGATTCTTTAACTGTAATTTATCTTCCTGCTCAGTGTCTTCTATGTTAAATGAATGCCTTCAGCATACTGGGATTTTAGAATATTAGGTATTGAGCATACCATACTCATGAACTAATGCAAATAAATTATTGGTGTTGCCATCTATGGAATCTTCCATTCACCAGCAATGCTGGGAAGCTCATCACCAATTTATGTGAGGGGTACCAAGATATCTAACCTATCATAGAGATTCTAAAAACCAGAAACAGGTAAAATAGCAAAAGTAAAAAAAAAAAGTCAGTCATAAGCATACTTTCCCATCAAAAAGAGTGAAAATCGGGTTAATTATTATATGCAGTTTAATGTAAAATATTTCAAAATACTTGTATAATTTTCCCAAGTAAAGATGCTACAGGTAACTAAGGATTTTGTAGTTTGTCTCTGGAATGATTGGAAGAGATCATAAAAATTATCTTGACCATATTAATTCCATCACGTAACATTGTCAGTTGTATAATTATGTCCTTATAGTCAATGTCTTGAATTCTTTTGTATAATTAATATTTTGTGCGCATGATATATTAGAAGGCCGTTTACAAATAAGACAACTCATGTGTAATTGTCTTCAGAAGTACAAATGATGATGCTTAAAAGTAGCAATTTTATGGAAACTTATAAAGAGAATTTTGCGTCACTAATTTGCATTAAGTTCCACCTTGACCTTTGTGTGAAATATTAAGAAAAAGACCACGTTTAGAATCCAGGTAATCTCTTTGTAACCCTCTATTTTGACCTGATTAGTCGTATGTTGTTCCTCAGTTTGAAACTACACAGAATCTTCAGGTAAATAAGTTCAATTGTACTTGGTATTTCCAGAGGGAGAAAATGATCCATTATTCAAGACAGGCTTGTAGATATATACTAATAATCTACTAGTGCGCTAACATGTCTCCCCAACTCATCTCTCTTATCTTCTTCTACCAAATAGTTACTAGCTCTTCTCACCCTACCCTACCCCCTACCCCTCACAACTGAACACTGTACAGCTCTGTTGCTTGACTGGCATAAATCATTACTAGTCTGAAATAGGTATGTGAGTGGCCATCTGCAAGGCTACGTTCGGTATCACCTTGCTTTTCTCCTTCTCCTTCATATATTCTTATACTTTATGTGGACTGACGAGATTGGATGCAAGAAAGTAGATTTCCTTCCCTCTAAATTACATTGCACTCTCCCCCCCACCAACTCCCCAAAGCTATTGAAGGGAAACAAAGAGGTCTGCCTCCTTTTTTTTTTTTGTTTTTGTTTTTGTTTCTTCTAAATTAAAGTTCATTCTATGCTAAAAGTACCTTTTATTTTAAATACTTTATCAAGGCTATATCTATATGATGGCAGAACAGCTGGTCCAGTTGGTTAATTCAGTGAGGAAAAAAAATCTATCAAAATCAGTTCTTTGACCAAATTGACTATTTCATTGGATTGGCTGGTCAATTTAGTTAAAAGGGTCAATCTGTTACACCCTTGTAGTTGTTACCTACGTCTCATAAAAGATGAGTTTCAGTTAGAACCAGAAATGTTTCATTTGTTATAAAAAGCATTAGAAATTAATGCCAATGGATTGATAATAGCTATTAAAATATGACTTCACTGTCCAAGAGTTGTCATTAAAGATAGCTCTGCCACAGCAATAAAAAAATAAACATTGTGCTAATTTCATAATAAAAGCAATTAATCTCTGGGAAGAACAAAGTTGTTATATTTCCCATTATGGAAAAAAAATGTTTGAGAAAACAGCACTTAGCAAAGTGTCTAGCACATAGTAAGCCCTTAAATGCTGTTGACTTACTAACTAGCTAGCTTTTATTCAGAACCTCTCAACCCTCATCCCTGAAAAGGTAATAATTCTATTTATGAAATAATGTTGAATAAAGCCCAGTGTGACTTATTTCATCTGGATATTCCACAATATGTTCAATTAAAATATTCTTTTCTAGAGGTGTAATTTTTAAAGCAATTTTAGAACTCCATGCAAATATATGCAACATTTTATTACATAGCTTGCCTTTTATTTCAAAATCAATTATATTGATGTGCATGTTAAATGAGTTTTTTGGTATATGCGGTTATGTTATATATTATTTTGTATATCTGGGTGTATACCTCAAATGAACATATATTATCTACATATAATATGGAGGAAATAAAGATAATATGCATATAATATGACTGAAAAAAGTTGCTAAATATACAATATGCTATGACATAACATAGCATGGCATAATACACAATAGATGTGCATATATATCTGTTATGTTTTGGACTTTGCTAGATAAAAGGCTTTGTTAAGTCATAAAGTTTTTTCTTAGATTTGACAGTATATTATATTGACATTTTAATCCTTACTCAACATTTTGATTATCGTAAGAAACTGCAAATAAGTACTAAGAATTACCTGTTAAAGACCTGATGATCTCTGCTGTCTGTCACTAAATAAAGACAAAGATCAACATGTTTAAATTGAAAAGGACATCTTCCATTCATTCCTGGTGAACAAGAATAACTTTTGCGTGTCATCAGTAAAAGGGTGATAACTTGCTAAAACGTATTCATTACTGCTTCGTTTTTGCATCCCTGTGTACTCATAACAAATGAAGCCAACAGATGCTATTCAACAATAATTTCTTTTATACTATTATATATGTGTATCACCAAAGGAGGTTCAGTACTCCACCTCCCATCAGACTAAAGTTCTTTTGTTTTATCTCTAAGTTAACCAGAAAGAAATACATGGAAAGGTCAGAATGCACTTCAAATAGAAATCTCATTCCTAACAATTCCGTGGTAAAATCCTGAATAGTTTATTTCACTTTCATTTGCCCTCTATTTAATTAGCATTTATTTTATTTCCCCTTTTGCGCTAGACAAGTCCATCAACCAGTGGTATGAAACTTAACAAATGAATACAATGTCAAAGCTACTACATTTTTTAACAGGCAGCATTTTCACATCTGGAAAGATACATTTGTGCCTTTACTTTAGAACTTTAGAAAAGAAACTGCAAAATGTTAACATCCTAGTGCTGAATTGTCAGTACTAAACAAGTGCATTTTAACTCCAGCCTTCAATGGTAACATACTTCCACTTTGATGGACTCCTGATCAGCCCTGCAATTCACCTTCTTCATTATTGACTGGGCTGAAATATAGGGTAGTGGATGATGTCTACCAGGCCAAAGTATAAACTATCCATTTATCTACTAAAGTCATATTTAATGAAAAGGAAGAGAGATTATTGCTCAGTTCACTCTCTTTCTCATTACAATTCCTAAAGAACTTTTTGCTGGGCACATTATCTCGTAGACATCATGATCAAATGTTATTGTTTGCTTTATTATCTCAGTTGGATGGTTGGCTACTCTAGAATGAAATAGGTTGAAGGCAATACTCGCAGCCTAGAAGTGTGAATGAGGTTCCCATTCAAATGATCACGATTGTTTGGGGGTGGGGCGGGGTGATTAGTAAGCCAACTGAGCTTACACTGCATAGTAAGCGTCTGGATGCAGCACATTTACATCTAACAAGAGACCCCAGAAAACGTGTGTGTGTTTCTTAAACCTTATGTTCGGAACAAAAGGCTATCTCAGCAACAGACAATCAGCACTGCAACTGCTCGCTGGGATGCGAGCAACACACAGAACTGCACATTTCACTCCCTCCACCCCTGCACTCCCGCCTCGCTCCCGGCACCACAAAGCCTCAACCCTCTTCCCACTCCAGGGTCCCTAGATTGCTTCATTGTGGGGGGAGGGGTCTGGAAAGCAGCCTGTGCAGGCGGCTCACCCGCCAGGATTGGGGGCCCCGGGCGCTTGCTTTCCTCAGCCAAAGCCGCCTGGGGGAGATAGGGAGGAGAGACACAGAGGACCGCACACCTAGTCACTTGTTTTATTTATTCATTTTGGGGAGTGGGGGGTGGAGTGGGGGAGCGGGAAGGGACCCGAGTAGACTAATTCTTTATCTCCCCTGAAGTTATTTCTTCTCGGGAGCCTGAGTCATTTGTTTTCTGATTGGTGTTGGGAGCTTGGGACAAGGCGTGGGTGGGGACCTAGGTCCCCCGGACCCGGTGAGATCTTTTTAGGTCTATGGGGGAAGGATTAAGATGGGCAGTGGCTAGGGGAAGGAGGACGGTGGCGTGGGAGTGAGTGAGTGTACGTGTGTGTGTTTATGTGTGTGCGTGTGTAAGGGAGTAGGGGGCAATCTGGTCACAGCTGTTGGTAGAGGGATAAGGAGAAGGCACCGTCCCTGTGTCCCTGCCGCAGGGAGGGTGGGGGTGTGGGATGAGAAGGACAGCCACTGCTGATGCCTGGGGAGTTGAAGGCACCCGTGTGGCCCAGGAGGGAAAAGCTGGGGGACCTTTGACCAACAGGGTTGGGACGGCGGCATTGGTGGGAAAGAGAGGATGATCCCCCTCCCCAAGGTATTTCCCCTCATTCACTGGGATGCCTGGGGAGTGAAAGGAGTGAAGAGAGAGAAGCAGAAAAAAACGATTCGATTCCCCGCCCGCTTAATCATGACCTCCTGGCCACCTCCAGGCAGCGTTTGCACGTTCCTGTGCTGCCGCAGCAGCCCCAGCCATGTAACATGACCCGTGCAGCCAGGGCCCTGTGCAGCGCAGCCATTGAGCTCTCCCTGCACATGAATCTCTTGCGTGTCTCTCCCTCTCTCTCCCTCCCTCCTCTCTTTCTCCCCCTTTCTCCGTTGGCTCTCCTCTTTCTCCTTCTCTCTCTCCACTGCCTCTGTCTCTTTTGCCTGTCTCTCCTTTTCTCTCTCTCTCTTTCTCAGCGTTGCCCCGCTGTCTCTGCTGGCTCTCCTCTCTCCCTCTCCTCAGTCTATCTCGATCTCTCTCTCCCTCTCTCTCTCTCTCCCTCTCTCTCTCTCCTTTGAAAACTGATCTTTGGCTCTTAGTGTGAAAGTGATTTGAATTTGGCTCGGCGGCGCTCTGCGCCTGCGCCCAGCCTCTGGCATGCTGGCTCCTTCCAAGCAGCTGTTTTGGGTTTGAAATTCCAACATGGCAGAGGCTGCAGTCAGTCTTCCCTTCAAAAACTTGGAATGATTTCAAATCATAGGCACCTTCACTTAACCCGAGCTCCCATTCATCAGCAAACACATCGGATCGATGCTACTCTAACCTATCGGGTTCTTGCACCACACACTCAGGTAAGAGAATCTTTGTAGTTTTCTACTGTTTGAAAAAAAAAATTAAATCTAAATATATCCGAGACCTGCAATGAAAAGAGACCGGCGACTTGTACTGTAAATATTTAATTTAACTTGCAATCGTTTATATTAAATACGCCAACCTGCTGTCTAATTGTATGCAGAAAGTAGCACTAAAACATTGTAATGCATATTTTTGCTGCTTAATCATTGCTAACAATTGTATGAGATTAAGAGTTCGAGATTGCAAGATTCCCGGTTTCCTCTTAATTGGATTTACTTATTCTCTCCTTTACTTAAAAAATTAGAAAGTGGACGTACAGGGTGGGGCTAGACTTTCTTCGGCAACTAACTTCTAAGTAAATAAGAAGTGTAAATAAGAATCTTGGAGGAAAAAAAAGTTGAGGTTAAATTACAATCCCTTAGCTGGGGGGGACGGGAAAATGTCAGAGGATCTGTTGCAGTAAAATGTAAGCACATCATCTTGGAGGGGGTACAGCGTGGTGGGCGTATTGTTGGCTGGGAACGGGAGAGAAAGATGTATAATTTAATGGTATATACAATCCACTGATCCTATTACTATCCTCCCTGGAGCTCTTGTTAGTTTCAATGGGAGTGAGTGAAATTGACATGGACTTGCATTCCTGGTCATGTGCTTTTTTTCCTTTCTTTCTTCTCTTGTGATCTGAGATCCCCTTTTTGTTGATGTTGCTTTCCCACTTAATTATATGCATGTAGGTTAAATGAATACCTGACGAAAGGGCCCACGTTTCAAGGCAGTGACATTTGATAGCTGAGAGGAAAAGTGGCTTTAATGAAAAGCAACCTTTGGAATTCCTGCTTGTGAGAAATCCAATTCAGCTTTTTGTGCTGCCAGCAAGAAATGATCAGTAGCACCAGTGTTTATGGTATGTCAGTTTTTGGGATCTACTTCCTTTGCATCTAAATAGGAAAGACAAATGAAATAGCATGATAAAATCAGTGAGCATTTTGCATGTAAAACATATGCTAACAATAAATAATTTATATTTTAATATCTTAATTTGTTACAATGTTTTTTTTATTTTGCTTTCATTTGTCTATTTCAGCTTTTGATTGCTTATGTCCACTTCTATTGATTTTAACCCTAAACTCAAAGTTGCATGTTACCAGTAATGTAGTATAAACACTACTAAACTCAAATGGTATGTAAATGAACCAAACTCAGAGACTTGGGGGAGGGGAGATAGAGAAAAACGGTTACTAATGAACAAATATATGTGTGTATGTGTGTGTGTGTGTGTGTGTGTGTGTGTGTGTACACCCAAAGGACTGAAATATAATTTGTTTTCTTTTTGAAACTTGATGTTATTGACTTTGTAGGTGATTCCTTTCTATGAGATAATAGGTCCTGAATGTGTGTTCAGCAGTGAGTGTGTGGAAGGGGTATAGTTTGCATGTAAACAAAAATACATTTTGATCGCTTAATATCTTTAATTACTAATGATGAACAAAGTGGTATTTTTTCTTGTGTTGTACTTGTCTTCCTGTCAATGCTTTTTACTTTGAACATGTGACAGAATTAAATAGGCACAAGATTGACTTCATTTTAAATTTCTCTTTCCTCTTTCGGTACCAAAAAAAAAAAGGTCAGATAAAATGGAGCGTGGGGGACTTCAGTAGCACTCTTTGCAATGCAGAATGTATACTTTCCGATCTCCAATTTAGACTGAGTGGACAACAACAATAAAAGATATTCAAGTATTTTGCATAACCAAAGGATATGTTCACTTTCTACCGCTGTTGTTGCCACCATTTCTCCCATCTCCTCACAACCTCTACCTCCCTTCCAGTCTCCCATCTCCATCTAAAAAAGGAAAAAAATAAGGATAGGGCAAAGCTGCTAGGGGTCTGGAGTGCGGTCCTGGTCACTGCTCTCACCACGCAAATGTGAATGCGAGGAAGGGGGATTCAAAGAGCAGCGGCGCAAGGCGTGCTCTTATAGTTTGACTCTGTAGGTGACCACATAGCTTAAACATACGCGCAGATCTCCTATACAATAGGAACGATTTGATTGAATTTTGCATTTGGAACTTGTTGACTTTGAAGCGATCAATAAGACGACTGTTTATTTTAGATGCACATAATTTGCCCTGAGAAATGTTTTAAGGAGGGGAGAGCACAGCTTTTTCTCCCGGAGCTGTTGGAGCGAATGAGATTGCCAGATGGGAGATTTCCCTCTGTGATGTTAAAGCTGTAATATATATTCAGAGCAGATTGGGCTGCTGCTTGTGATGAGGAGGATATTACATTTATAAATTTTAAATCGGAGATTGGACAATGTGCTGAGAGCTGAAATTGGATGGTTTGGCTGTTCACCGTATTGATAGTTAAATGTGATTTCCGGGTAGTAGTAATAATAATCATTACAATAATATATAAAGAACATGTTGAGGTTAGGCCATTATATAATCCATGTCACTTAGCTGCAGATCAAAATGTGCATTTCCCCCGAATTTTTGCTTACTACTAAAGCGCAGCCAAGTTTATATCTGCATCTGTTTCAATGACCACTATACAAATGATCACCACTTAGGATTTATATAATCAGCAACTAGCAATCTGGAAAACTTTATAATATAGAGGCACAGCAGCAGTTCCATTGCTTTTCTTTCATTTTTAATTGAATTTTATTTTTTTTTTTTTTAGCTTGGGTTTGGTTTAGATACATGGCCTAAATCAACCAAAGCCAGAAACCCAAAAGACTGGAAAGTGGGAAAGTCCTTATTCTCTAGCAGCTCTGCTGTTGCAAATTAAAAGTGTGTTGTGGTCAGGAAATGAAAGCTACAATGTCTCTTTTGAACAAGTCGTTTATCAAGAGAAACATCTATCAGGCAGCGACTTGTCACATTGATCCTCTAAAAGTTAGGTTCGAGGTAGAAACTGCTTTGATGTTTTTTGATCCTAAATTTATAAAAACTGAAAAAGCAAGGGTGGATTGGACCAGTAGAGATCTTTAAAAAGAAAGGAAGAAAACTATTTTTAAGAACCTACAGTAACTATTTATTAGCTCTGTATTGTATGAATAAAATATTTAAGATGCAGCAGTTAAAGTGCAGAAGTGATCCCACTATGTAAGAACTGAAGCTTACTTTTAATAGACCTAGTAGATATCTAGTGTTATTAAGTAGGTTTTCTGCTTAGAGTTATGCACAACAACTTTCATATGATTCTTAAATTACCTTGAGATATTTTGGAATAGTATGAAGGCTTCCAAAATGCTTTTGGCAATTCAAGTATACATTCTTCCAATTTGCTTATCCCTCTTTCTTTAATTCTCTTATGCTAATTACTATCTCAGTTATATTAAAGACAAGTGTGATATATTTAAGAGGAGAATATATTTTCCGCTGCAGAGCTCACATTTGAATGTCCTTTACTACATCCATCTTTATTTGTTTAGTGGAGTAAGGGTTTTACCACATATAAGTCATAAGAATTGCTTGTTCAACTTTAAGTTGAATACACTTGTCAGATTAATTATGATATGCACTTTTTAAGTATTAAATAATTGCATCTACTGTTTCAACTTTTTCCCCCCAAATTGTTCCTGAGAAACTCAAGCTATAGAAACATTTTCTTGAAGTGTTTAAAGGCTCCTGCTCTGTCTTTCAGCTAAGATATGAGTGAAGCATTGGTAGAATAGCTTTTGGATATTTTCTCCTTGAAATAAATGACACTGGACTTTACACTGTTGATAGCTACTTGTTATTGCATGTAGATCTCTCTGCAGCCAGGCAAAAAAGAGCATGGTGGGAGTTTTGGTGGGGGGACTACTTGCTAATTAATCATGTCTAAAATGAAAGAACCATAGCATGGTAATAAAGCCTTATTACTATTTTTTTCCCCCGAAAGAATAAAGCTTCTATATGTAAGTGTTATTTGAATGAGTTGACTTTTCAATCTTCCCTTCTCAAGGGATAAAAGGTCTCATTTAGATTATCTTTTTTGAAAATAGCGCATGTTTTTATTCTTCTATTACTACCTCAAGATTCTTAATCCTGTACTTGATCTCCCTGTATGTGTGTAGGTACAGTTTTTACCTTTAGTAATTAACACTCAAGTCTAGCATACAGGCACTCAGATTTTAAGTATGTTCAGAAACTTTCCCTTCATATGGTAATTTTCCCTCTCACATAAACAGAAAATTAGATTTTTGTTCATGTTCTAAAATAAGTGGACATGTAAGGAATATTTCTATAAGCAAATACATATATTCTTCCCTTTATATACAGAGACCATCAATAGCTCACTTTTATCTTATATAGCTATATAATGAACTAAAAAGTGGGGGGAGGGAAGTGAACATAAATAACATTTCCAACAATTTATAGTCATTCAGCATTGTTCAAGTCAATATTTCTGAAATAGTTAAACATTTTAGCAATGTGAAAAGACAAATGAATAACATTGTCGTATCTGAATTATTTGACTTTGAAGTTTCAGCTGGCAATTCTTAGAATTTCTCAACTTAATCTTCCCTGAGTATAAGGGAAGATATCTAAACTTGGCTAACATGCTCTATATTTCTGAATTATCCTCTTATTGTAAAGAGTGCTAAGTTGGGGTTTCCCTATCTCAGTGATATCTCAATGATCAGATTCATTGAATAATGAGTTTGTTCTATGAAGTTAATCACTTTTAATGGTATAAAATCAAAAAGATTGCCCTGTGTATTTGAACGATTGCATGTCATGTTGTTTGGAGCATGCTGGTCTATACCTGTGTCCCTGGCTCTAATAGAAAATTTTGGCGCTTTGCCTCTGATCAATATATCCCTTGAGAGAACAAACTTCACATAATACTTTCATAAAGTGCCAGATTTATTGATGTAGAGTTGATAAATTTAATTACCAGGATTTTGCATTGATTTATTGATTTTGTGATTGGGAGAAATTGTTCTGCAGACATTTATGTGAAGTATTGAAGCATGCTGCTAATCGATAAGACTTGATTAATCAGCACATCTCTTGTTTTGTTTTGTTGCCCCCCACCAACTGAGTTACTGTTAGACCAGCCTCAACAAATGATACACAGAAAATAAAGCAGTAATTTTGGGTTAAGACAGCTTTCTTCTAGTGTCACTTTTCCCTATTACTTTTTAAATGGATCCTAGAAAGAGTTGTAAATCTGCAAGAAAATTATATTAAAATGATTTTGATTTGTTAGGCATCACTATTTAACAGATTGAAATTCCTAAGATTATCTAGTGTTTTAGCTACACACACACACAAAATGAACAATTCTATAGTATTTTAGTAAGGACAATTTAGCAACAGCAAATGTAATTGGTTTTTAAAGATTGTTTAAAAGATAATACCTAAAAATGCCCTTTATGTAAAAGAAGTTTGCATAGTTTGATTTAAAAAAACATATCTGTTATTTCTGTTTAAAAAGGTTTATCCCTGACTATTTGGAATAGAAGTTTTAGGTATTGTCAGTTGTTGCAAAATGATTTCTTATAATTATTGCTATTATCTAACATCCCAACTTTCCCTATTGGAAAGTTAGTTTGGATTGAAATAGAATTTTGATTGTTAAAATAAAGGGAACCGATGGATAGAGTCTGAATAAACTGTGCAAGTAAATAAGTTTCAGGCAAATTGAAAGCTGGATGTGTATGTTGCATCCTTGGAGTAATACTACATTTGAATGAATCAATGCTTTTCCTCAATATCAATGCACTCTATACTATACCTGTTGACATTTGTGAGACTAAGGATAGACTAAAACAGAAAAGACAGTGGATAAGAAAGTAACAACCACTGCAAATTGGAATGTTAATGTCTTTCTTCCTGTTTATGATGTTTACACAATTTTATTTAATGCATATCATCACTTTGCCTTATTGTGAATATGTTGAAAAAGTTGATTAACATTATACAATGCTAAGACTACAATAACACTATGAATAGCAACATTAGACTCTAATGGGATTTTAATTTAGCTGGATTTACTTTATAGATCTGACACATTTGGTAATATCATTAGAGAAATGATTAGCTATGCTTACACTTAAAGTAACTTTCACATGGTGGTTCTCTAGTACATGCATACCTTAAAATGATGTAACAGAATAATGGAATATATTTTATATGATAGAAAGCGTTAGGTGAAAAAATTTTATTTTACTTATTGCTACTATATTTCAGGAATAAACTAACATTTCCATCCAATAGCTTACTTTGTTGGAATGACTTTAAAAATTAATTTCCTTTTAAAAAAAAAAAAGCCAGGAGCAATTGTTTCTGCTGGATACATTATACACATGTTTATTCAAATGACTATAGTATTCTACTGAAATCACTGCTAATGATTAATGTTTCTCTTAAAAATTCACAGCTTTAGTAGAATTTACAATGGTATACATTTAAAAATATATTATCTCAGCAAAATATTGTCTGAAATGTCCTGATTATCTTAACATGGTAATACTGGCTTCCATACTCACTCTCCTCAGAATTTCTGCCTTTTCTAGAATATTTGTGATATTATAGTTGGTACTATATTTTTAGAAAAAGAAGATAGCATCTTTTTATTTTAAAAAAATATTTTTCTCTGGTTCAGAGAATGCTCACGAACTAGATGCATGGTGTTTTTTTTTTTGAATGAATGAAAACAATAGTAATCCCCCCTCCAAAAAAAAATTTATATTGTGTACTTATTTTTGCAATTGAATTTTTGTATATGTGGGGAGGGGGGGAAGAGACATTGAAATTCAAAATGGCTAAGCCAGGTAGGCTTGTACAGTATGAATCAGTGACTACTTTTATTTTTGCTAACCTTTTCATTATCCATCTTTTATTAATCGCCATTCTTTAAAATGTTGTTGTATTAATTGTGAGCATTTATTATATGCCAACAATGTGCAAGACATTATGGTAGCTGTCTTGTTTAGTCTTTGGGGATGAGTATTCTATAGTCATCTTACGTACCCCTGTCCCATATATAATAAGTGGAAGCTGAGCAAAAGTATCCATGGTAAAATAGACTATTAGAGCTTATTGACTATTTCCATATGTGTTGAGTGACAACTAAGGTATTTGTTTTCCCTGATATTATTCCTTCCTGGTATATTCTGAAGTGTCAGGTGGATTTTTTGTTTAGGTGTTGTTTTTGAGTAAGTAGCATTTTCTTCAGCTTTTTTTTTCCTTGTTTTGGCTTGCAGCTATACAACTAAAAGCCAAAATTTACACATATATGTATATAGTGATGAATGAAAAGAAAATATTTCCGTGATAATGTTTTGTAATTCAACAGAGACACTTCTCTTGTTTTCCATCCTTCTTCTCTCTCCATATATATATATATATATATATATATATATATATATATATATATATATATATATATAGATAGATAGATAGATAGATAGATAGATAGATAGATAGATAGATAGATAGATAGATATAGATATATAGATATATAGATATATATGTATATATAGATAGATATCTCTCTATCTCTATCTCTCTATATATACATATATATACACCACTTTATCATTAGTGTATATAATCCATTCTAAAATACATATCTTTAGTCTGAAAAAGAAAAACTCTACCCATTCTTACATTATTGAATGACAGTGGAGGAGAACAGGGGAAAACAAAAAAATAATTACTCCATTATAATAGTATCAGTATTGATATTTTGACTGTTGGGAACTGACAGTGCTTCTACGTAAATATGTGGTGACAGCAATGCTTATAGATGAAAAGTAACTGTTCTATGAAGTAACATTAACCTTTCAGTATGTCACATTCAAAGTGTGAACTTAGTTTGTTAGAATCTGGGATGACAATACCTTAACCTTCTTTTCACTACGTGTTGTGCTCTCCCATCCCCCACCTTTATTACTTTTAACTTCCTACGTTGACGTATGGAGAGCAACATTTATAGTGTATGCTTAAAGAGTAAGATTCCGGGTTACTGGGTGATATAAAGTATCACATTTTGTTACCTAAAACAAAATTTTAAATCAACTGGCCTTTTCAAATAAAAACTGAGACATGTTAGAAGATTCAGGAAGGATGTATCTGAATACACTTGAAGTTGCACCATTTATTTTCAAAAGATATTTCTTCCATCACTCATGGATGGCTCTACCATGAAGAGACATATCAAAAGACCACAGAAAAGTAACTCTTATCCTTTTATGTCACCCAGTATTCAGGCACTTAAAAGATTGTTTCAGAGAAGGAACAGAATTGAACCTATTTTGAATCCCTTGTTGTCGGAATTTGTGGGCCACATGCTATATATGGGATCATCTAAGAAAAAAGAAAACCCTCCAACCATTGAACTAACACACACATACATACCTACACTCCATCACACTTTCACTTTATACACAAAAGTTAAAATAAAAAGAACAACTGGAGAGTCGGAAAATACCTACCTGTTAAAATTACTAGTGATTGTGATAGCATACTCTTAGGCTCAGTAATTGATCCTGCAAAGTGGTTCCATGGAGCCTTAAATAGAAAATTGTTTTATGGTACTTTTTAAAGAACAGAAATTCAGACATATTTCTTAAAATTTCTGTTTAATAATAATTCCAACTCCCATTTATACAGGATTTCATAGTTTACAAAGCACTTCCCTCTTAAGAATCCTTTGTATGTGCAATAAAACTTATTTTTTCTTAACTCCCGCCACACACAAAAAAGGAAGAAAAAGAGTGCTGAGACTTGAGCCCCATAATTTCAGATTTACAGTTTGCTTCTCTGTAAACTGAACCATGTATGTTGTATGTTTCAACTAAAAGCACATATTCTGAAAAACATAATCATGGAGTTTCAATGTTCTCTCCCACACAAAGCCTTTACAATTAAGTATTTATGTATGAAAATATTTATTTTTATAAACATTCCAATGAGACATCTGAGATGAGGAAATTTGTATGTTGAGATACCAAATGTGGGTGTGTCCTATTCTCCCAAATGGCCTATTTTTTCCTAATCCTCACCTTGAAATTAAAAATGATATTGTATATTGCTTCTTGTAGTTTTAGGTAATTGAAAAATAAATGCAAGACAGTCAATCCTTTTATTTAATGTTCAGGTCTTTGCAATATAAGCATGATTATGAGAACATTTTGGAGTATAAAAAAAAATCTCTTGAGGTTGAAGCATTTCAATTTTGACTCCATTTTTCAGTGATGTACACGTAGTTGGAAAGATTTTAAAATTGGATTATGATTCTCTTTAACTTAATAGTTATCAGTATTGTTGAATTTAAATTTGTAGATTATCACAAAACATGACTAATCACATTAATATTAAATATTTTAAATATCTTCAACAGTTTCTTCTGCCAACATTTTTCTTAGTTGTGAGGTAGAGTCTTGGAATAATACATATTCTAATTTTTATTATCTAATGTAATATACTCATCTATGCTTTACAAGGATGTATTTTATTTGAAGTTACAGTGTCTGGGAAGCTTTTGGCATTTCTGTACAAGTAATTAGGTTAAAGGGGTTAGAGTTGGAAAATATATCCATTCCTGGAAAATGAAAAATTGTATTCTTGCAAACTGAAAGGAGTATAACACATTTATGACTTTTAAAACTGACTCATAGTACCTTCTTACAAACACTTGATGAAAAACACTTAGGTAACTTCTTAAAGAAGTCTCTAAAGCTATTTTCTTTACTTGCTTAAAAGTAGATATATTAGTACTGATTTTAAGTTAATTTCTCAGAAACCTAGAGTCAATTTTATATCCAGTTGAAGAGTTACAAGTTGAGGGTTTTGTTGGCATATGTTTTTATCAGTGCCCATAGTGTAGTGCAAAGTTTTTCTATAATGATAGATTTTTTTTTCACTGAAGCTTAGCCAACTAGACACGAGGGGAACATTGACATAGTTTAAAGGTGAATGTTGAGATTCAAGTGACCTGAATCCTTGTTAGATAACCTTGAAGACATGGGGGGAAAGGACACTGATTTTGGAATTTTACTTTGAGGTATCCAAAAATCTGTTCTTTCTGCCATCCATAGAGGGGGTTAAAAAAAAGTTCAAGTAGAATGTTGCTTTTTACTGTGAGAACCCAATTCTTCTTATGCTGATTAATTTGATCAAGTGTATTTATTTGTGTTGTATCCGGGAACTTTCATATTCTTAAAAAATAATTAAAATAGTGTTTCTTTTCTTCCTTTTTTCTTTCATTTTGTGCTGAAGGATTTTAAAGATAGTATATGTGGTATACAAGAAGCAATGATTTCCTGATTATAAATAAGACTGACAATTTAAAACATGTGTATATAAACATGTATGGTTATACATATGTGTGTGTGTGTATTTATACACACATATATGTATGTGTTTCCATTAGGATGAAAAGTAACTTTTTCCATGTAAAATGAAATTAATTAGTTCAAGCAAATTGATACAGAGAATTAAAATCTACGTCTTTATGCTGTAATGAATGGACAGTCATTTTACATGTCTGTATTGGACTTGAATATATTCAGGTGAATTTTTCATTGTGTGGTCTCAATTTAATTTTAAACTCTATTTGATAGGACAAGTAAGACACAGCAACATGTTGAGCCTATTTCTTGGTTCACAGTAATTTCATTTCACTTTATTTTATTATGTGTCAAACCCATTTCCAAATAATATAGGATGTATTCTATTTGGAGTTCAAGGGGTAGGAGAGAGGGAATACCTTTAGGAATTCTTAGGAAAAGCTTATCGCTGTAATTTAAGTTCCTGTAATACTTGGAAAACTTTAATTGTGTGCACTGTTTAATATGTTGTACACCATTTTTGTAAACTTCTCAATGAATATTGTGTTTTATGGACAATAGAAAGATTGAACCCAAGTGAATGTCATGAATTAGAAGGCCGTGATGGTGGTAGATGGTGGTATGAAGTTTTTGAAGGGTATATGAGACAGCATATTCCAACAGTTTATTTGTAAAGAGGCTGTGTATCTTTACTACAAGTGTAATTATTTTTCTTCAGAGTCAATCAAACACACCAAGTAGGTTCATTACCCAGAAGAACTGATGACTAGTTAATTGTTATGAGGATATGAGCTTACATACTCTTGATATTTTTTCACATTTTTATATCAATCACTTTTTCTGCTATGAGCCATGTTCTCATGGTAAAAAGTCTTTCTTTTCTATTTTGTACTTTAAAATATTTCCTCTCCTTCCTTCTCACTCTTCTCCCCCTGAATTCTATATAACATTTTGAAGAACTAGCAATTTTCAAATATTTATTTACTAGTAGATCTAAATCTATCTATCTATTTTGATCATCTCCCAAGTCTCATTTCACGTAAGGAAATATAGTATTAAACTCACATGTAGATAATCTGAATTAATTAAGAGGATATTTTGCTATATAAGTGGGGGAGAGATGGGTGATACATGCCATCTACAAAGAGTAATTCTTGACGAGAAGCCACTGTAAATAATAAACTGGGGGAAAATGAATTAAAAGAAAAAGGAAAAAAAGTCCATTTCTTTGAAAGGTCTTTGTGACCATAATCTTCCTATTAAGCTTACATATGAACAACTTTTTGTGCAGATTCATTGCTTATAAGGAATTAATGATTGCTGAATATTTTCTAACACTCAGCACTAAAGTGAGAACTAATTATATTCTATTTTTTTTGAAGCAAAAAAAGAATAAATAAGGTTTTGATGGGGTTTTTCCCAATTATATTTGAGATTAATCTGTTGACATGAGTAAAAGTATCTGTTCTCTCTTCTCATGATCCTGATTTAAAAATATACTTGTCCTTAAATGGTTTTTAACCTTTTCAGTCTCTCCTCTTTCCCCTCCCGCACTGTTCCCAAAAGTATAGTTGTTAAGGCAATAGAGAAGACAGTCATAGAAAAAGTCAACAAAGCTATCTTTCTTGGGAAAGAAAGTTTGTTACAATTGTAGTCACAAAAATTTATTTGTGGTGGAAATAGATGATTCAAGTCCTAGCTTAACCATATTTGATGTGTTGTCGATCCTGCAATAGGATCTTCTGTTGTCCAGAGAACAATTTAAGCAAAAAACGTGTACATTTTGTTATGATAGTAGATGTCATTTTTTTAAAGATAATTCCACCTAGTTTTGAAGGTAGCAATAGCCTAGCTGTATGTGAATTGATAGTCTTTAGAAAATTGTGAACTAAGGCATTTCATATAGTAGACACTGAGTAAACACTTGTTGGTAATGATGAAATCTGCCCACATGGGCAGAGTCTACATAATATACTGGGTTAGTTTGAATTGCTTCTGCCTTCATTAGAGGCTGTTAATATATCAAAAGATTTTTGTTTATTTTCAAAGCTCTTTTATTTAGTTTGGGGAACAAGGAAGTCAACATAAAAACTATTATTTGGTCCCTTCTGGTCCCTATGCAGAAGAGGGGATATTTATTAAATAAATGAACAAATAAGAGTTGATGGACATTACTCAGTTCACTTTATCTCTGAGAGACCATTATCTGTTAGAAAGTATGCATGTATATGTATACATGTATAAATATGCATATTCACATGTACATGTGTGTGTTTAAATTGTGACTTGTCATAATCTTTGATCAAATCATAAGGCTTTTTTTTATTTGCTCACAATTTCTGATTCTCACCGTGAAAATTAAAATGTCAATTCCACTGGCCCAAAAAAAGAAAGAATGAATGACAAGATTTACATCGTTTTGCATTTTGAAAAATGGAATATCCACATTCTATGTTTAATCAATTAATTGCCAACACTTCCCTGAAAAAAAAATTTGTTTTAAATCCTATACCTAGAAGAGAATTCAAGGTCATCGATTATATTCCCCTACGTCCAAGAAGGTCTGTATTCAAACCCTTGTAGAAAAAAAGAAAGGACCTCTTCCCCAAAAACTTTCAGAGAAGATTCTATGCACATCTTTACCAGAGGGGCCCAAATCACTTTGCTTTGATTTGTGTCTTTCATAAATTAAAAATTATATTTTTGTTTCTACAAACACACACACACACACACACACACACACACACACACACACTCTGAAATATAGGATTGACTTTTTGAGGAAATTATCCAAAATATATTTCCCTCTGTATTTAAAAATTCACAAACAGCCCAAAGATGTCAGACAGAGGTTTGTGTGTGTGTGTGTGTGTGTAAGAGATATCACTTTCATTGTCTCTGTAGTTTACAGATGTTTATGGTTGACATTTTTAATTGGCACTTTTTATTCTATATTTGGTATCTGCCAATTTAATTTTTTATTAAGTACTGGATAGTAAACAATTTAACTGGGGTCACTCCCAATAACCTTTCCTTCTATTAGGTTCAATTACTTTACTAGACTGGTTTGTGTGCTTGTGGAAGGGTCAGTTGGTTTCTTTCTTAAATCTGTTATGAGTGCTACAGTAAATAGCTTTGTAGAATTTGATAAGGGAAATGAGGTTTGATCAATTGTTTAAATTATAATGAGTTAGTCAACAGTACCACATAGGGTTCCTATTAAAGAAAGGGTTTGCTTTTCAAACCCCAAGATGTACAGGAGGAAAAGTACTTTGGAATGTTACTTCACTAAGTGACCTGGGGGGTAGAGTTGGGGGTAAGGGAACGCTGTTGTCATCCTTTTACAAACATGATTTTACTAACAAAGCCTATAACCTTTACTGAAAATTTACTTGTTTTTCTTCAATTTTAACACTTCAAAGCTGAAATAGTCCTGGATGTCATCTTACTACTTCATATTGAAATTCAATTTAAGTTTGTATACTCCATGTATAGGAGAAAAATATCCAGTTACTGATAGTTGAACCCAGGCCTCCAGATTCTCACAAAGATATGTTATGAAGTGAGTTATGATAGACAAATTTGGCTTTGATAATTTTAAGAGAATACCATCTATTCAACTTCATATTTGGAGTTCTATTAAGAGTGTTAACAATAAAGAAGGAAAGTGTATTATTTGTTGTTGGCAGAATAAAAAATAGATGACTTTGAAAGAAATATTCCCCACTTCTCTCCATTCCTCAAGGAAAAGGATACTTGGTTTATTTCATAGCATGTATATAGCAAGTCAATTTAAATTGATTCTTTGGTATCCAAACTTTTTTGTTCGTTTGTTTTCTGAAAATCACTGGAACTAATGTAAGAAAAGTCATACTTGGTGAAATGTATGCAGACTTTCATAAAACTGAAAGTATTTTTGGAAAAGATGTCTATTACAATCCAAATTTAAAATATTTATCTCATGGTTAGAAGCTAAGGATGTGTCCCTCAAAGTACACGTTTGTAGATCCTGTGGTTGAAGGGTTTGAAATCTGATGGAGGAAAAATATCCTAGTCAGGGTTTTCACACTGATGGGGACTATTCAGGTATTCTGATAAAGAGGATTCTTCCCATCAAACAGAATTGTGTGATCCACAGCCAGAGTAAAAGGTAAGTTGACAAAATGGTAAGAAAAAAAATTAGTCTACACTACAAACCAACTTCTATCAGTAATTAAATTTAGAATTGGCTACAGTATAACTGACCTTCTTATGTATTCACAATACTAATTATATTATCCCTTTGTGAATGAGCAGATGCAGGGTGATAGCGGGTTATGTTTTGTATTTTTTTTTTTGAGAAAATGTTTCCTTTATACATTTTAGGTCTGTGTCTTACCTCTTCAGTTTTTTCTATGATGTTTATAATAATAGTTTATAACTTTATATGGATGAGAGGCAGTGAGGCATGGTAGCTAGAAAGTCATCCTCAAGAGAGCCAGCAAAACATACTTTCAAGCCCTTCTTCTACTCCTAACTGGTATTCTGAGCAAAGTGCCTAACCCTGCAATGCTTTAGGCCAGTGGGTCAAAATCAATAGACATGGAGACCACTGAACCAAATATCAGGATCCCTGAAGGATGTATTTCAACTTAGAAAACCACATATTGACATAATTATGTTTTTATGTATTTTTTTTGGTTAAAATATTTCCCAATTTATTTTAATCTGGTTCAGTCTGCACTTGAGAGTGTTTGGGTCACATGGGCCACTTTTTTTTTGATACCTCCACTCTAGGATATTCTGCAAGACTCTAAGTTACTGTACTGCATTAGTATGGGGAGTTTTTATTCTAAGTGATGTTATAGGGGCAGTTCTTATTCCTATTTTAAAGTAAAGATAGTTACCATTACTATTTTTACAAATTATATTCACTTTTTAGTTGATCCACTATTTCCCCATCTTTGTGGTATGTGTTGAAGACTGATAAGCTAAATGATACCCCCCCTAAAAAAAATACTGATTATTTTCATGAAGACAGTTAAGTACTTTTCAATTCATTTTTTAAAATAATAGTCAAGTCAATTAATTGCAATCATCTATCCAATTGGGAAGCTCATGTAAAAGTGAACTGATTTAGATTTTATTCTGGGAAGGGGGAGAGGTGGGGTACAGTTCAAACAAGTGAACAAAATCTATATGCCTTTGTGTTAGTTTATTCTTCAGTACCTGGCATGATGGAACAAAATTCAGACTTGATGTCAAGCAGAATCCCAGTTCAAGTTTTGCCTTTAACACATACTAATTTTGTTACCCTGGGTAAATCATGCCCAGGTAACTCTTTAAGATTGGAAGCTACACCATAATTGCTGTGCTGCAATAGGTGAAGGAAATTTCCTTCCATGGAGGGAGTTTCCTCCACTGATGAAATCAACAGCAACTTTCCTCTCATCTCCACCATGATAACAGGATAAAATTTATTTCATATTAGCTGATAATATTGAAATGTTTGATATGCTTTGTGGATACAATATCTTTTCGTTCTTTGTAGATATTATATTTCCTTACTCTGCAGCTTCTGGTTGCTGGAGTTGCTGAAAGTGACTTGCCCAAGGTCACAAAATCAGAATTTGAACTGAGATCCATTTGTTTGACTGTGCATATGCATGTATTTGTATGTGTGTACATGTCTATATATGTATATATGTATGTGTGCATATACTCACACATATCCACAAAGCATACTGGAAATGAAGTTGAAATTAGCTGTGGATATGAAAAGCTTTATTACTAAAACAGCTAAGCTGAAAGTTATAAATTTATAAATTTGATCACTTTTTAAAATTTAAGGTATACTTAAAAGACATACACATACACACCATATATGTATGTATGTGTACGATATATTTATAATTACATATAATTATATATACATATATATTTATAATTGACTAGCCACACCCTCTTTAAAGTTCTGTATTTTTCTGGGATTTAGACAATCCTGATCTCTGCCCTTGAAGAAAAGTAGCATCTTTCAGATTTCATGCAAGTAAAAATGAAGGCCAGTTTTTATTGCAAGATTGATCCTACAAATGTTTCTTTTTAAAGATATTTTTTAATAGAAACAGTAAGGTATAAATCATATAAGCAATTACCTGGACATTGTGGAAATGGGGCTTGGCTTTTTCCGCAGCCCCATATGTTCCTAGATTCCAATAATGGCCCAGCACAGATATTTACAGCTTAATTTTCTGTGCATGTGTACTTTTCCATAAATGATTCCTTTTCCCCATTTTCATGTGGCTGACTGAACCACTTAAAGGAAGAGAGTGATTTCAACTTGAATGATAGCAAACATGAACATATACAATAAGTTGCTACTAAAAACTTTGATCAGTTTTTAAGAGTCCAAATCTTGGAAGATTTTAGTGTAACCAAAGGAACCGGTAAATTGATCTTCAAATGTCAATTTCCTTTCAAGATTAAAAAAAGGAAAACCTCTTATCATCCCTAGACCAGAACAGTTGTTTAGTCTTGTATTGTAGAATAAGGAGTTATACTTGGATGGAGGAGGGAGGGAGGCATATACAGCATTTCATCTTTTGGCATTTGTTAGGATATAGGCTGGTTTGTGTCTTTGTATCCCTACACCCAGTTTTCCCATCTCTTACTTGAAACTAAACAAATTGAAAATTGTGGTTGGTAACCATCTGCTGTGCTGAAATTTTATATACTGCAGTTAAGCTATTTTACAAAACAACTCCAATCTAGTGAATTACACTGTTTCCAGTAAATAGTAACAAGCAGTTTAGAGTTCCTCTGGACAAAGCATCACTTAGAGCTAATGTTTCATTATGCAGTCAGTTGGTTAGGGGAAAAAAATAGGAGACCTCTTTCATTCATTCGCCTCCCCACCCAATGTAAAACAGAGTAATAAACTTGGGAACAATTTTTTTGAATATTTGGAAACTTCGGTGTGTTTTTGTTTCGTTTTGTTTTAGAAATGAGAGTGTTATGAGTAAGCATTTAATATAGGCTTACGCATGGCAAGTTTATAGATACATGTAGATTTCACTTTGTATCAGTTTCCTAACTACTCCTTTTTAAGTACTAGTGGCTCTACCATTAAGTTTTAAATCATTCATTTTATATAAACTGTTGGAAGAATACGTATGATAAAGATCAGATTGAGTAGGTATTCACATTATATCAATAGGCAATTAATTATTCATAGAATTCTTACTGGCATGTGAATGCAACAGTAAGGAAACTCAAGAGTAGTCATAAGTAGTTAACAAAGAAGTTGTTTAAATGGACCAGGTAAAGTAATACAAAGATGATACCTATACTTTTATATTTAGATGAGTCTGAGCATGTAAAGGTATTGCTACATCATGTATGTTTTCTACACACATTTCAACTTTTACTTTTTCGATATTGGGTTTTGACTGTATATCAAAAAAGTTGCTTAAAATGGGCAGTATATTGAGTTCAAAGTACCCATACAGTTCATAAATTCTCCGGTGTCTACTGGATTTTTCATCAGGGAGACTTCCAATAAAAATGATCTATTTTAGAAATAATATTGTTTAGTAGGTTGAAATGTGGTGTAATAAAATTAGACCTTCAGTCTTCTAAAGTTACTACTTAGATGGCACCCTTGGGATGGTAAAATGGCTGTATAAGCAGATGAATCAGACAGTTTCACTGATGGATACATTTGTCAGTCTCTGTTACAGATATAATATATTCTTATATCTGTAATCCTGACACTGTTACATCCAAATGAAATCAACATGAGGTTGTCATCTTTAAGCAAATATGTTAAGTGTTGTCTTTTGTGCTTTGGATTTGAAAGAAAGGGGCCCAAGGGAGCCAGCATCATGCAAATGGAACAAATCCCATTTCTTCTGAGCTGTGCTGTTTTCCCCCTTCATGGCAGCTGGCTGTGTTATCTTTGTGTGTTTCTCTGAGTGCTGACAATTCTTTCAGTGATCTAAGTTAGGGCACATTAGAAAGTGGAAGCAGCTGTCTGTCGCTATACTGAGAGACGTGTTTGCTCTACTGCAAAGATGAAGGACCATGAATCCTTGACACACTCTCCCCCCCTCCCCCTTTTACTTTCCAGCATGATCAACATTCAGACGCACAGATTGTCTGCTTGGACAGTTTTTTGTTCTGACTGACAGCATCTGGCATAGACAAATTTAAAAATACATAGCATGCCATGCTTGGAATTGGAACATCCCCTCTTTATTAATCCTCTCATTTAAACCATTCATTTACATTTCAAGAAAGGTTACAGCTTGATATGGTTGAAACGTTTATTTTAAATGAATAACCTCCTAATGAAATGTCTTGAATGAGTACCAAGCAGCTAGTGTTCATTAAAAATTACACCCGATTAGCACGGCCTTGAAAGCAGGGGAGGTATGGGATTCCTTATTGTTTTAATCCACAATACAATCCAGTGTTTACCTTTCTGGCACAAAGCTAATAGAAATGATGCTTGCATTTGCAACTCTTCTGATATTGACCATACCTATCATCTCACCCTTAAGCCAACAAAACACTTTGTTTTGTTTAATCAGATTTCCTCTCCTCTTCTCCTCATACCATTCCCTCCCCCCAAATATTTTCAAATGTCTTCAACATATAATGCCTGTCTTTCAGCCCTTTCTCCATGCCAAAGTCCCCACCACCCTCCCCCAATACACCAGGAAAAGCTTATGATTCAAGTGGGAGGAAATGATAGAAAATGCTTTTTGATTCGTCCAATTAGAACCACCACCTCACCCCCCTTGACAGGGGATACACATTTATTTGTCTGCATTAATTTTATGATAATAAACAAAGCTGTATAAAATTGCCCTTTTTCTCTGCCCTATCCCCACCCCCACCCCTACTCTTCCTATCCATTCTCATCTCCACAGCCCTTGCTTGAAACACAGACATGCTTGTCTAGCATTTATGTAAAAATATTATGAAAATTGGCCATACCAGTCAGAATGTGGACTTTGAGTCCAGGGGGAAAAATATGCTCCTTTTACCAGACATTTCACACTGTTCATATTCCTAAGGATTTCAGCTATAACTACTTAACTGCAAGAGGGTGCCTGGCTCTTGGGGCTACAGGGGAGGGAGCATGAGGAGAAGGAGAGAGGATGGGAGGTTTGGAATTATAATTAAGAAAATAACTATTCAAGTGCTTGATGGTAAATATATAAAACAAGTGTGCTGGTTAACTTGGGGGAAAATATGCTGTAGCAGAGAAGTTCAATTAACAGTTGTAAGCAGAAGAGGTGATATGTTTCTTCAGTACATATAAGAGGTCACTTGCTTTAGGATAAATTTTGACAAATTTCAGAGAGAAACAGAGGTTGAAATAAAGATGACAACAGATTTCAGCTTCATATCCAAACCATTTTTAAGTTCTGGAATCTAAAGGGGAAAATATGCCACTTATTTTTAGTATGTGGATTGAATTTTTGTGCTTTTCAATGTACTTAACATATATGCGTCAAACTTATTCCATTTAAACCATTTATTTAAACAAACTTTGGAAGTTGATACCATACTCAGATCTAGAGGAACCAAGTAAGCTCTCCAACTCCCCCTGCCCCAATTGTACATTTGGTATAAATGGCATTGTACGACTACATTGACGGGGGAACACATAGAAAAAAAATCTCTTTAAATCTATTTCCAGTTTTCTGATTTGTGCATGTGCTACATTACTGTTCAACATGTTAAGTACAAATCATTCCATTTATGTTACATTCCATTTAGATTTTTTAAATGACTAGTTTTTAAAGGTGGTGACAATATGCATCTGTAAGCAAACTGAGAATAGGTTAGAGTACACAATTCCCTTGTGTAAAAAGCCAGGTTTAGCAGTAATGCTTTTAATCTGGACTCGTAGAGGATTCAGGAGCATCCATAGATCTGCTCCAGTAATTACCATACCCCAAGTGGCACTGGAAGAGACATTTGCCTAAAAACTTGATGTCTTCATTACGCTGTTTACATTTTAATTAGAAACATGAAAATTACTGATTCATACAGACAACTATAGTTTAAGTGGTTTCGTTCACCATTCAATAAATCACAGAAAAGAATCCCACAGTTGGCATAAATAGTTTACTAGGAATCATTCATGGGAATAATGTGTTGGCACCATAAGCTGCTTAAAATATGTTTTTATTTTACCAGAGGTAGAATTTGCATATAAATTAGAGAATGGCATTTTAAGTTGACAGTCATTTATGCAAGATATTATACACATGCAAATCTATATGGGTGTGTGTATTTTGTATTCATATAGATTTTGCAACTTGTGTATATAGAGAGGACCTATGTCTTTGCTTCTCTTTTTAGACAGAAGCATGCTATTTGGAAAATCACATTAAAATGTATGCTGCAGATACTCATGCCACACATAAATTTTTCATCTGTGATACAATATTATAGTGTACTGAGAAAAATGTTTATTTTTCATATGCATGTGGCATGAGTGTGAGTTGGCCTTTTATTCTCTTATGCATTCTCACTCTTTCCTCTCCCGTACATTCTATCCTAACTTTTACATGTACCTGTCAGTGCCACTGCCCTAAAACAACTCCCACTAGGAATGATTGGACTGAAGCAGTGGTGGCTGTCAGTGTCCATTCCTGAGTCAGCAGCATGTCCATTGCCTGAATCCAGCGACAGTCACTCATCCAGTTTTTCCCTCTCCAGGGGGCAACCGTCCTCCTCATCACTGAGGAGAATGACCCTTCTGTCTGGCATGCTCAAGATCCTGAATCTCACCACACTGGTGTGCGAGTTCAAATCCCTACTCCTAAAGGCAGAGCTGGGATTCTAGCTAATGACTCAGAGATACAGAGGGTCAGTGCACTGCTGATCTAAAGTACAGAGCCACTGTGCTGGCTTCGTTGTACATTTTCCCCCCTGTAACGGTTGGCTCCTCTCCCTTATCAAATCCATTATTAGAGATCAATTTTATGCAAAAAAAAAGTTCAATGGCAATAGTCACTAATTTTGCAATTGTTTTCACATATATATACAGATATATTAGAAAATTCCTGTCTTGGGTTAAGGGTAGATATGAAATATTTGTTTCTGGCTCTGTTTTTATTTTTTCATATAACAAAAGTGACTATCAAATAGTTGGAGTTTAGTTTTATTAAGTTAAAAAATTTGGGATGGCTAGGTGATAGGTTAAAAATGCATTTTAAACACTGGGTATATTATTTAAGATGCTCTAAAAATTATATCAATTTAGCTTTTCATCCAAAGGTGTTTTTGTGATTGAAATTCTATATAAATTGAACTAGGTAATGGTAACAATTAGAATGGTAAGAAGTCAGCCTTTTTCTTCTGCTTTGAAATTAGGGTTCCTCATAGTTGCTTCTTGCTAATTGTCCTTAAATGGGAAAAATAGTTTGTCTTTCCTAGTTCATTTTGTTAGTTTCTGAATTTTTAAAGTTTGAAATGTTCGCTTAAGACTGTGAGCTGCCTGACAGTCTCTTGATTTTAGTGAAAAGTTAGTTATGCCATTGACGCAGGTAAAGAAAGCAGAGACTGCTAGAAGCAGCTATTGGGTGCTTTGCATTGACTAGTGAGTCTCTGATGCAATTTAGTTAGCGACATAGACATATGTTCATTTGTTTGGGTTTGAATTGCTTTTTTGGCAGAGTTCTTATTAGGTCTGGGTATTTCCTAGATGTGATTAAACAGAATAGTCTGCATCTGCAAGGACAAAAACATGATGCTGATTCGTACACACTGCAAAATTCTAAGAGTTTTGTGCTGTCTGGTAAATTCAGTCTGCCTCCTGCCATGTGGCCCGAAACTGTTGTGTGGTGAGGAAAGCTGGCTGCTTGCCAGCCATCGACTATGAAATCCTGGGTACCTGAGAGCTTATCAGTTCCTTTGCTTTGTAAAAGAGAAAGTGATGAAAATGTTGGTAAACTGCCATGAAGGTTTAAGGCTGCTGGAACAAGGAGCCGTGTAATCAGATTGGAAAATGGAGCTTGAGATTCTCTGCATGGGAAGCAGCCGTCTATGGACCTAGTGAGACGCTGTGCAAGTGCCGAGCTGACCACGTTGTTAGCAAATCAGCTTGTTTGCTGCAGCAGCAGGGTGGAAAAGACCAGTGCTTGTGATGGTATGTAACGCAGTGCTCTCTCTTGCTTTGCACAATGTAATCAGCTTTCAATTAGTTCACTCTACAATAACCTTCTTAATTTTTTTTTCTTGCTGTTAATACCGTGGACTTTAAGCAATTAACTATGTGAAGTAATCCTTCAAGCAAATCAAAGCAATCCTTTAATTTTATAACCCTGCTGAAAAAGTATCAGGTGGTCCACTGGTCTCCATCAGCTGCTGGGAGATTCCTGGCTCACTGTAGCGTGGAGAGATGCTTTAACCAAGTGATATCTCCAGTCCTCTTCAAAATATCCTAGCAAGGCTGAATCATTCAAACTAAAATTAAAGTTGCAATTAAATAGCCTTAATGAGGAGGAAATTTAAGTTTGCCCTTTTATTTAGATATAGTGATGCCTATACTTTATTTTTCCTGTACCAAGAACATACTATACGCAGAGTGCCGTTTCTCTCTGTCTGTGTGTAGATCTCTCCTTCACAAATCTCTCTTGCCGCTGTTTATTTAGGCATTTCCATACGCCAACTCTCTGAAAGCTGTGAGGACACAGCCACTTGTACTGATAAATCTACCACTTCACCTTTAGTGAACTTGATTCACCAAGGTTTGAAAGAACAAGAATATCATTGCTGATCATGTGTGTGTGGTACTTGTTAATCCTTTAAAGTTAAATTCAGATAATGCAGGGGTAGAGGTGAGAAGGAGGAAAACCCAGGTTTGTATATTTGGAGTAATAATTTAAAATGTGACTTAACTAAAGGAGAGTAGCTTCTGTCATGCTATTGAAACAAAAAGCCTATTGCACTACAAAAAATGAAGCCTGTGACAGCATTTTTTCCACAACTAAAGACTGGTTCTCCTCCCTTCAAAAGATCTTCAGTAAAATGTTGTTGATAGATTCTAATTTGTGCATAATCACATGTTCAGTCAGGTGACTATCTTGAGGTGACACTGAGAACTTTCTAAATAGATATTGGAGAACAGAATAGCAGTGATTATTAGAAGTTATCCCTATTTTTATCTCTTCAGACAGTCTTTTTTCTTACGTTGCCATGCTGTATATGTATGGATGTGCATACAAACGTGTGTACACATCCTTGTCCCGTGGTAGTGCCCATATGAATAAGAACAATGAACACAGTGACATTATCATTGGTGACGGATACCGTTATTGGCTCACTTGAATCCCTCTTCATGTTGTAATTATATGAATTTATCTGACACTGATAAATCACATACTCCTGATGAAGTAAACTTCTCTTGACTTGTTTTTGCCTCCAACAAAATAACTTGTTTATTTATTATAGTAGAATTTTTGGACTTAAAAAGCATTACTTGCTGTAGTAATGTAGTTACCCATGTATATGTGGAAGCTTTTAAAGCTTATAACTGCACTAAGACTTTTGGGACAATGCACAAAAACATTTAATATACATTTTTAATAATTTTTTGTGAAAGGCAATGACATTCTGATTTTCTGTGCTGATTTGGATGTGTCTTGTGTTTCACATTTAAGGTGAATAAAGTTAGATGGAAAATGAAGGCATTTAATGCAATGACCATTTGTCATGATTATTTTATAACTTCATTTTAATGTGTTAGAGGCATTGTATTAATGTTTCCTTCTTGTGTGTTCCATTTTTTTTGTTTTTTAATTTAAAATAGCTATAAAGCAGCATATATCACCTACGTACATCTTATGCTGCAAAGATCCACTTTATATTCTTTTAGAGGACAAACTCCATTAGATATGCACTTACTGTACATTGGATTGTAAATCTTACAATTTAATGGTAATTCAGTGAGCAGTTATTGCTTCTGTGGCCTTTTTTCTTTCTTTTTTGTCCCATCTCACTTGTGAAATAGGGTTACCCTTTACAAGTGTCACATCCATAGATTCATCTTTTGTACTCTCTAGTTGTTCCGAGTGCATCATTCTTTAGAAGAAGAAAAAAATCTAAAGCTGTGGCAGAACCATGTGGTGGGGAAAAGATTGGAGGGAGCGGAGAGAGAAGGAGTTTAGGAAAAGGAGGGAGGGAAGGAAAGAGGAAGGAGGGAGGGAAAAAGAGAGAGAGAAACAGGGAATAGGCAAGAGGGAGGGAGAGGGAAGGAATTTGGGATGAGGAGGGAGGGAAGGAAAGAGGAAGGAGGGAGACAGGGAGAAATGGGGAATAGGCAAGAGGGAGGGAGAGTGAGGGAGAGAGGGAAGAGAGAGAGAGAGAGAGAGAGAGAGAGAGAGAGAGAGAGAGAGAGAGAGAGAGAAAGAGAGAGAGAGTCAGACATAAAAATCTAGCAAAAGAAAGACCAGACATTTTAGTATCAATCTAGTAGAATTTTTAAAAACGAAAGATGCAATTTTCCCTTACCTCTTTCTTAATCAGCTTTCTATAACAAATTGTAATCTGAATTTGAATTCCTGGAAGCAGAAATAGTGTGTTAATGGTGCAAAGTCTTTTTTGCCTTGCTTACACTATTAATACTTTTATCCTTTTCTGATATGAAATACTTTTTGTAGAAACAATATACACATTCATAAAGAAATTATAAAGGGATTCTCCTTTTGAAGATAATGAGTTCTCT
The DNA here is from genome assembly GCF_028372415.1 of Notamacropus eugenii. Taxonomy (NCBI): domain Eukaryota; kingdom Metazoa; phylum Chordata; class Mammalia; order Diprotodontia; family Macropodidae; genus Notamacropus; species Notamacropus eugenii. The sequence goes on along the minus strand of NC_092876.1, from coordinate 223,801,447 downwards.
TCAGGAACTGCAGGTTACATGGAACACAAATGAGCTCTAAGTGGGGGGATTTAAAGTCCTGCTACAGCATTTAATTTCTTGAGGAAGGAGTTCAGTTCAAGGTTAGCCTGTTATTGTGGCACTGGCAACTACTTCTCTCCTTCCTGTTCTTCTGCCAGCACTTCTGCACAAAAGGCAGGCATTTTTATTTAATACGTAGGGAAGTATTAATCACTGCAGCATTTTCTTACAAAAATTTATCTTATCATATTCATTGTTTCAGTACTCACGACAATAATAGGTGTTTAATTACTCAATAAGAGCCATTTATAGATTCCATTTTTCCTGTATGCTGGACAAATGGTATTGATTTTGTACTTTGAGGCAACATGAAACTGTATTAAACACAATTAGAATTCTAAGCCTGGTAAATGTACATTTGTTATAATAACTGGGCTCTTTCTCTTTTAGAACTTGAAAATCTCATGTTAAACTAAAGGATATATATGTATATAATAGATATATGTGTGTATACGTACATATGTGTACATATACACACAATATGTTATATATGCTTATACATATATATGCTCATATATGTATATAGTATAATTTTAAAAGCAATAAGATTTTCTTTTATTAGCATTGTGGTTAAAAAGGAATGTCTAAGTTTTCCTATCTTTTGGCCAGGATTTTGGCTTTTTATAAAGACTGAAGGGTTTGTAGAAGCCAAAGAGGTATGAAACTGAAGGCTCTTTGAAGTCAGGCAGTGTTGTGCATAGGTGAAGACTGACTCTCCTATGCAATCTTATTTTTAATGTTCTGGATTCTTTTTTTTCCAAATAAGTTTTTATTTCACAGAAAATAGCAATAACACCTGAATGAAATGTTCTTTAACCTACAGCTTGGTTCCACATTACTTCCTTTTAAGGTGATGAGAAAAATCTCACAACTCTTGTCATAAATTAAGCATTTGGTGCTTGTTAAAAGTGAGAGGAAAGCAAACCTTGATTTTAAAAGAAACTATTCTTCAAGGAACATAATATCATAGTTTCCACAAAACTCAGTCTTGCTTTTAAGAAATTGTATTTCCCCATGCATTTTAGTGTTAGGTTAGCTCACCATCAAAATGATAACTTGGAAGGTCTTCCTTGTTGTTAAATGTTTTAAGCTTCCTAAGCTTTCAGAACCATTCCTTATGGGTCAGATAACTTTTCCAAAATGACAAGAAAAGCCAAGGACAGGAACAAGTGTTGCTCAGTTTTCATAATTTATGGTGCTTGCTTCTCTCTTTAATGATAAGCTGCATTTCTAAGTATCAGACTTTCAACCTGATGCTTTTTAGGTCCAATGACTTCTATCATGCATTTCAGCAAGAAAAGAGAAACTGCTTATTTATCCAAATACATAGACCTGATGTATTACATTTGACGTTAGGGCAGTTGTTTCTTTGCTAAAATATTAGAAAACACACCACTATTTTACTAAGTGAACTGTCATACAGAATCATTTTCAGTTATATGGCATAAACCATTTAGAAGTAGAGATTTTTAAAACTTCAGGGAAATCTGTGCAAACATAGTTCATTCTGGGAGAGTTAAGATTAATGGAGGTAATTGTTAGTTTTCCAAATACTCTGTTTATTGAACATCTCATAAATTGTTGTTGTTTGTTTAAACACAGCTGTGTTCTTTTGATTCAAAATTGCCCTGTGGTAACTGGTTAAAGTTGCACAGTAGTGTCAAAAGATATACAATTTAAATTGTAGATACAATTTTGATATTTTTCCCCCATCACAGTAAGGGGTAAGGAAGGGAGAGGGATTAAATTAGATTGAAAATATTCTTTAAAAAGATAAACACACACTGTTTTAAGAAATGCATAGAAGAAACAAGGTCAGTTTTCATTCCAAGAGTGAGAGCCCTATTTCTCTTTGGTAGGAGCTCAATAAGGAATAGCCTTTTTGGAGGCAAGGGATTTCTGTACCTGATACTTAATGAGTTTTGTGATGCCATCACAGGGAGTTTGGTATTAGTTGTACAGTTGGACCATAATCAAAATGTAGTGTGAAAAAATCAGGATATGATTAAGCTGTCACCTCCCTTCAACTTCCTTTACCATACTGAAAGCAGGGTGCCTATATATTCCTTCTCTCAAATCTGGGTCCTACGCTTCCATGCAATGGTTCTGGACTGTATGCTTATGTGTTCCTCAGATAGGTAGCTCTGCGTTTTTTATTGACATCCTAGGCAAGGGATTTAATCTCGACTTCTATCCACGTGAACTCAATCCAGTGAAAAAACACAAATGGAAGAAAAATTCTACTTTCAATCCTAAGAACTCTCTCCTAAATGTCCTTGACCCCCAAGAACCCCTGAAGATCTTCTATTTAAATAGTTATGCAGATGGAATTTTGGAAGCATTTTTGACTGTTACTCTGAGCTGGAAATCTCGTTGGTGCTTTCCAATCTGGGGAGGTTTTTATTTTTGTTTGTTGTTGTTCAACAAAGTCACAATTCCCTCTTCACTCTTCAAAATGCTTTTTCCTTTCTTTCTATCACTGAGCACTTTATTACCCTCCCCCTGACCATAGACTCGAATCCAAAATCAATAGCACAATTAAAAGCTTTTTGACCACTTCTAATAATAATATTTTAATTACAACTGACATGCTATTTCGAAACCTATATCCTTCTTATGACAGTTCAGTTTAGAACCTGCATCGCTTCATTTCAGTAACTTTATTACCATTTGGCTCAGAGATTGCTATTTCGCCTTGGCCACAGATTTCATCAGTTGCCCGTTTCACCTTTGTCCACGTTATACTTGTGAAATGACCTCCTCCTTTAGTGCTTGTCAATAGCAAATAGCTATATTCTGTGTCTAAGCTGAAGCACGCCAAGTGGCTACAACACTTTATTAAATGACTGCATTTGCATTTAATTTTTTGAATTAAAATTTAATTGGAAAGGTCTTAATTACCACTTAATACCAGTTAATTAAGGCATTGGTGAGGGTCAGCTCTATAATGCACATCATTCTGAACTAGTACCTGATTAATAGGTTTGGTGTTATAAAAAGTGCAGCACCAAAGAGTGCTATCAGGGTCAGTGCTTTAATAGCAAGGGAAAGTACAGTTTTTGCTGCAATTTTGTTTAACAATTTGATCCAGATCACAATTTGTGTGATAATCATGGGTAGATTTACCAAAGCTTCTTAGCTGGATGACATCACATGAATTATCTTGGTGAGAATTATTGATGATTAAAATGTGTACAGAGAATACTACTTAAATTGTGCAAAAAAAAATATTAGGTAGCCAAGTAAAATTTTGATTGAAAGGCTTTTGAAATAGAAGCCTTTTTTAAAACAAAAAGCAAAAAACTTTGCCTTTAAAAATCATCACCTCTCAAATTTTTAAAGTACAGAGGGGATCATTCAATTTGTTATATATTCAGAAGGAATGAATTTTCTAGTATTAAAGTATGGTATGTGGGTTTAATTTTTGGGGGGTTATATTAATTTTAATGGTAGGGAAATTGAAAGGGAAAGAGGGAAAAATCACTTATTGCCTTTCTTGCCAGAAATAGTATGCTTTTTCTTCATAAAAAAAAAGAAATCCATAAACATGGCACTATTAATTTGATTGAGGATTATGGAAAAAATAAAGGAAATCTTTCAAGGTTTTGCAGGAAATCTATTTATAAAAAGCTTTCAGTGATCGTGATATATCCCTGTTAAGAGACAAAGCAGTATTATGTGGAGGTAGCATAGGTATCTTTTATTTTTGAAAATTTCAGAGATTAATCACTTTATAAACTAAGAAAAGCACACATGATTTCAAAAAAATTCCATTTGAAACAAATACCAAATTTCTTAATCCCTCCTCTGTTTTTGTTTATTATCAACAGTGTGTTTTTTAATGTGGGGTTACAAGAAAATGGAGTCCGCCTGCACTGTAATAAAAAGAGGCTTAAATTGTCAAAGTATTTTTGACACATAAACATGGTGAACACTCATGCTCTTTTAAAGAAAGGATGATTGAACTTTTCCTTCCAAAAAGCTAGTAAAAACAGTGTATTTTTTTAGTGTTGTTAGACCTTGAGAACAGAGAAGAAACTTTTGGATTTCTCATTTTCCTTAAAATCTCATCTTGGCAACACAGTGAAATCGGAATATTAGTCAAAGTCCTAATTTCTACTTTGTTCCATATGATTAAACTTTTTTATTTTTAGACAATATTGATTTGGGGGGGAAGTTCCACTCAGAGATCTGTGAAGGTTAAAATTCCAATTTTGGATTTTTTTTCCAGAATTCAAATTTTTGGTTAACCTAAAAGGAATCTTTATGGGTGTGGGAGAAAAATAATATCAGGACTGTGACACCTGTTTATATCATATACACTTTAGAATGTTTGTACCTTCATAACAACTAGGAAAGTTGAAGAAAATCAGCAGCTACATCATTTTTTAAAGAACTGTTTCATCTATTAAGAGTTGTTGCAGTTTAAACAAAACTATTAAGTCACAATCCTTTATTTCTCCTATTTTACCATCAGGTATATCTAGGGCAAAGGTTTAACTCATTTATTCTCATGCACATAGTCAGGGACTGCAGTTAATCAGAATCCTCTCCTTAAAAAATGAATCCATTAAGAAATAGTAATAAGTAAAAGTCATCAACACAGAAACATTGAATTGTGTGTACTGATTTGCTCATAGACAAGTTAAACATTAAAGCATGAAGTATAAAATTTGTGTAGCATTTAACAAGTCTTAAAAGAGCATTAAAAGTAACTTATGGGTAATATGCAACACTGATAGAGCTTTTCAGAGCCCCAGAGGATGCTGCAAATGTAATTCAGTATGCTTTCCCTGAACCAGGGATATTTAGGTTGTTTTGTGGAAACAAAAATAAATAGTTTTCAATAAGATTTTCTTGAAGGAATATTAACATACCATTTTATAAGGGAAAGCTGAAAAGATTAATTCTCTGATATTTAAATGTATAGGTATCTGATTCAAAAATGTTTTTGAGAAATTTCATTTTTCTTATTTTAAATGTTTTATTAGGAGTGTATTTGTATTTTTTTAAATCTTCTACTCAGTAGTACATTTCAATGAGTATTTTTGCGAAAATCAAGCATCATTCAAGATAATAGGCTATGTAGTAAGTACAAAGATCAGTCCATTTGGACTTCTGAGTAGCCTTTTAACTCTGCCCAAATCCATTCTCTCATTTACGCTCTATTCTCCTTCATTTGGTTTTTAGATGAGGTGCTGTCAACCTTACACAACTGTTGCTAGGGGAAGTACTTTTTAAATAAGCTTTTAAGTGGTAGAGTAGTAAGAATGAGCCAGTGTGGCTGAGCTAGGAGGAATGGATAGCTAATGTTGGATTGCAGTGAGGATACTGAGGGATCTCATCACCCTGCAAATTTGGGTTTAATTGAGTAAGATGAAATTTACTATAAAGATAAATGTGAAATCTTGCCTCAGGCTTAAGAAATCAACATCACAGATCTGGACAGTGATGGCTTAACTAGACAATATTCACCAGGAAAAAGATCAGGGGATTTTAGTGAACTGCACCATTAGCGTTAGTTCAGAAAGCTAAAGTAACTTTTAGCTGGATTCTGAGAAGCATGTCTTCTCTAGGGAAATTATATGTTTTTTGTACTCTACCTTGGTTCATTCACATCTGGGTTTGGTTCTGGATGCTATGTTGTAAGAAGGGTGCCATTAATCTGGAGTGGATCTAGGGCAGGAAAATTAGAATCATGAAGGGATTTGCGTACCATATATGTATCAGTCAAAGGAACTAGAAATGTTTACTCTGAAGAAGAGAACACATGAAAGAAGGATCACTCTCTTCAGATATTAGGCTGTCAAAGAAGGAAGAATTTTGTCCTAGTTGGCCCAGAAAGGAAAACTAGCAAAAATTGTTGGAAATTGTGAAGAGAAAAATTTAGGCACATTTTCATAATGTAAGGAAAACTGAATGAGTAGATAGTAAGATTCTTCTTGCTAGAGGTTGTGAAGACTGGATGGCCCCTTGGTAGTATCATAGAGAGCATCTTTGTTGAGGTTTGGATTGGGATAGATGGCCTCTCTGACTCCTTCTAATTCTGAGATTCTGTGATTCCGTTATCTTGTTTCCATGTTGATAGGAAAAGGTCTAAGAGAACAGGGAAAACCAATTGTCAGTACAGTAAAGAATTTTGGGAGTTGTAAGAAGCCATCTTATATTGCATGCATCTATTATGAAGGAGTGATGGGAGGAAGAATTTGTATAGATTTAGGTGGTTTGCATGCCATCTTGGAAATTTACTGCTTTAGCAATTCATAACTTCTAGACCCTGTTGAGTCCCATTGAAATTATGACATCCAGACTCTTCTGTTACCTAACAGTGTGAACCTGGAGCAAATTATTTTAACTTCATCAAATCTCAATTTCTTCACCTTTAAGTTAGAGAATTTAGAATAAATAACTTAAAGGTCATCCAACTCTTCTGTGATTCTGACCTATCAGGTTGAGACAAAGTTCTCCAAAGTAATTTAAGAGAGTGGAACATTAGTAAATGAAAACAATTATTATATATATCACTGAAATTTTAGCTGAATACTCAGAGAAAGAGAAGGGATTTGAGTCTTTATTTCTTACCTCCCAACACCCAACAGATGATAAGCACAGTAGGCTCAATATGTGTGTATATATTATGTAGCCATGGAAATTGTCACACATTGTTTTCCTAATGATCATATAATGTCTTGATCTTTACATAATTCTAGTGATTGCTACAGTTACATGCCTTATTCCAAGTTTATAGTTGGGTCATCGTAAAATAGCTGATTTGTCACCAACACCTTTTAATGGCTATGCTACACTTAGAAGTACCTGTGATGGAAATAGATTTTTACCTATAAACTAATGGTAGAGACATTTCTTATTGAGTGCATGGTTGAAATAAAATCTCTTTGATGACATCACTTCATTACATTGGCATAGCTATAGAATGATTCTCTCTGTGTATAGATTTACCCATCTTTCAAGTGATATGACATTTGTCATCTGATTTTACCCATCTCCATGAATCAATGTGTGAATTAGTTAATAATTGTTGTAAAGAAGTAATTTGATGAGAGGAAAACATTATCTAGATTCTAAACATTAATCATTATTCATGTAAGCATATTACTGTACCTTTTAATCACCTTTTTGTTTAGTATGTTAAATGGGTAATTACTATGTCTGTGTAAAGAGTTTAAATTTTTAAATTTAAATTAAAAGTTAATCTAATTTGGGAAAATTCTTCCAGCTGGAAAGGGACACATCCCTTCCCCTCCCCACTTCCCTAATGAAAAAGTGGTTCAGAATAGTTTCTCTCTTTTGATATCATTTTTATGAGCAGTCTTTTAACAGAAAGCAAATGGAGGCACTGGGGATTATAGGATAGGCTATTAGAGATGGAAGAGATCTTAGAGATTATCTAACCCAATGTCCTCATTTTTCAGACAAGAAAGCCAAGGTTTACAAAACCAAAGAGCTTATGCATTGACTTGCCAAGATCACACAAGGAGTTAGTGGCAAAGTCAGATCTAGAACTCAGTCTTTACGTTTCCCACACCAGGAGTTTCCCTCACTGTATTTAAATATTGTGCATTGTTAGATTTAAGGAACTGATAAATCAATATTTGGTTTAGCACAGTTAGCATGAAGTTAACTGACATTAAGAAGATTAGAGATCTTTTTCATATGAAATCTCTCCTTATTTGTACATGTGTGAGTGGGAAGAATTTGTCAGAGCCTTTCCTAGAGTAGCTGAACCTTTAAAATCACAAATCTGGTGCTAATATTCACAGACATTGTAGTGTCCAGATTTTATGTGGGGACAGAAGGCAATGAATCACTCACTTTGAGTGAATGAAGCCTTTTCTATTTGTTTTTTTTTTTTAGACATTAGCAAGGATTCCTATAAACAATAAAAATCAGAGTTGAGAGCAAAAATAGCCAGGGCCATTTAAAAATGAAAAAATATTTACCTGAACTCTTCAATTAATGCCTATCAGACTATGTTAAGAAAAATGTTTTCTTGTTTTCTACACGTAGCTGCTTTATATAATAGGATCTAAAATTTTAGGTTGCAAGTTTAAGAAAGTAATATATATGAAGGTCACTGTTTTTGCTTTTTTAAAAAAAAATATCTTGCACATTCATTATTCTTTCAAAGATAATGTGTTTCAAATATTCTGCTAACCAAATACATTTTAAGCCAGCTTGCTCAGAAATTCCATTGTTGTGCTGTCCCATTTTAGTTGCCCAGCAATATCATTAAATCCTCTGAAGTGGTTCTAGTCCCATAAAAATAAGGAACCCCTTTACATTGTTTCCATATTCAAATGGAAATCTTTTTGCAAGTTAGTAATTAAAGTATTTAACCTCTTTCTCCCTGCATTTATTAGAAAAACTCTTCTTTCTTTTTTTCAATTACAAAAAACTGCTAAAGCCAATCAAGCAGTTATTTTGATAAACTGCTTGTAACAGTCTCAACTAAATTCCACAAATAAAAAAAAAAAAGCTAAATAATCACCCTGAGCAGATTTCGCAGAGACCTTGCTCAACCTGTTCAGGGATAATTATGCTGAGCTTTTAGTGTGGGGCAAAGGAAAACATAAAATTAGGGCATGAAAGAAAGTCTACCTATTTTGAGAAAATACTGGGATAATTGGTACTTTTTTATTACCATTTCATTACACATAGATATTGTTTTTCCATGAAATATAGCTTATCAGGCTGTGAAATGGTACTGTGCTGGGTTGAAAAAATTCCTGTTTTAAATGGATTGATTTAAAATGTAATGCAAATAGTGAATAGAGGAAGAGTTCATTATTTAAATGACTGTTTTTGTTTTCTTCATTTCACTCATATGATTTCCATAGTTGCTTTGCTATTGACAAGTGAATTATATGTGGGTTTTTTTTTTTTAGCATAAAATGGCCCCTGGTTTGCAACTGCATTCCATAGAAATTCATTGGAATATTGAAATGTCAAGAATACCTTCATCACATACAATATGTTAGAAGAGAGGAGAGAAGACAGAGTAACAATATTTCAAGTGGTGGTTGACTCTGATCTGTATGGATAGATACGAAATGTGACCCTGTGTGATGTTTTGAAAATTTACCTCTTTAAGAGTATATCTCCTTTATTTTTGAAGGTGATAGTCGTGACTTAAGCATGCCTATGAACAGAATGTGTGATCTGCAGCCCATTCTCCGATGTTAACACTTGTAATAATGGAGTAATTTTAAAAACTCAAGTGTGGCCACATGCAATATTCATTTGTATTCGGGTTGGTTTGACTTTTCTTGTTGATTTATGTTGTTAAGTGGTCAGGTTCTTGTTTAGTTTCTCACCTAGAAATGTTGGAGGTGAAGGAAGCAATGTTTCTTCAACTCTAATAATTAGTGTTTGCTCCAGGTCTAGCACTATGTTAGGTGCCCGGTGGAGCACAGAAGAAGTTGGTGACTTAGCCCCTCCTCTCAAAGGGCTGGAGAGATGGTATACTAGAATATATGGAATGGCTAGAGACCAATGCAGAACAGCATTCCAACACATGCTAAACTGAATACAATTACGTGCCAAAATTTGTGGGGCAATCAGGAAGTATAAGAAGCATTCAAGAGAGGAAGAGATTTGTATCTGCTACAGTTACTGGGCAGTTTTTATACATATACACACATATACTAATGTATGTATATGTATTATTACTGAGTTGTCTGTCTCTTTGTGACCATATCTGGAGTTTTCTTGGCAAAGGTACTAAAGTGGTTTGTCATTTCCTTCTCTAGTTCATTTTACAGGTGAGGAACTGAGGCAAATGAGGTTAAGTGACTTGCCCATGGTCACATAGCTGGTAAGTTTTGGAGACCAGTTTTGAACTCAGGAAGAAGAGTCTTCCTAACTCCAGGCCAAGCACTCTATCCATATATTCACACTGCCCATATAGTGGTATTATTAGTAGGAATTAAATTGGCATAGCTTTTAGTAAATATTCTGTACCAATGGGGATCAGAGGGTACTTATACTCAAGAAATAATCTTTATTATGGATGTAACTTATCCACTAGTACCACTTGTTTGAAACACTGTCTTGTGAGACATAATGTCTCAGATAGAATTACTATGCCAGGGAATGACTGGCACTCCTGAGTCAGGGGTATCTTCTTGTCTTCAGCATTGAGTTATGTCTGTGTCTGCCTGGGGCATTAACCGGTGGAGTGCTATGAGGCGTTTGTATGTGTGTGTGTGTGTGTGTGTGTGTGTGTGTGTGTGTATGTGTGTGTGTGTGTATGTGTATGTGTGCTTAAGTATTTCAGGAATCTGTTATTTCATTTCTGTGGGTAATCTACCAATGTGCATTATCATCCCTATACACCTGGATAGATTGTTCTCATGAGCTGTTATGACAGAAAAACAAACAAACAAACATTCCTTGGTGGCCAACTTTCTGGCAATGAGAATTTCCACACTTAGACTAGTTCTTAAACAACAGATATATGGCATTTTGAGCTAGTCAACAAGTATGTACTAAACTTTTATTATGTGTCAGGGATTATGATAAGCTCTGGGGTTACAAAGGAAGGAGAAATAGTTCTTGCCTTCAAGGAAGTCAGATTCTAAAGGGGAAGACAACTTAAATAAGTTCACACATACAGGAGTTAATACGGGGTATGTGTAAGTTTATCTACAAGTGAACCCTGGGACAAGCTGGAAAAAAAAAATCTATTTAAGGTAGGGTTTGAGCAAAGACTTGAAGAAAGCCAAGGAATTTGGAGAGAGAGTATTTCAATCATGGAGATAGCTAATGCAAAGCCATGAAAAGGGGTGAGGGAGTGGCATGTGCACAGAACTGCAAGTAGGTCAGAACATAGCTGGATTGTAGAGTATGTGGTGGAGATGACAATGTAAAATAAAATGGAAAGATAATGAAGAACTAGCAATGCCAAACTGAATGTCTAACCTTCAAGGGAATAGAGAGCCACTGTAGTTTATTAAGTGGGGATGGGAGTGATATGGTCATACTTGAGCTTTAGGAAAATAATTTTGGCATTGGAGTGGTGACGGATTGAGGCAGGCAGACCAATTAGAAGGTTATTGCAATAGTTTTAAGGCATGAGGTGATGACGGTTGTTTGCTCTGTGACTGAAGAGAAAGAGACATATGACAGATGTTGGACAAGGTATAAATAACCAGACTGGGCAAAGGATTGGTTATATGGAGTGAGTTGAAGTGAGGAGTAAGGGATAATACCAAGTTACCCTGGGTGACTGGAAGACTGGTGGTACCCTTGACAGTAACAGAGAAGTTCTAGAGAAAGTGAGATTGAAGGGAAAAGATTATTAATTCTGTTTTGGACATATGTATTTTGAAGTGCTTATGGGACATCCAGTTGAGATGTTCAAAAGGCAATTGATGATATTGGACAATACCTTAGGAGAGAGAGTGGGGTTACATATTTAAATCTGAGAATCATCTGCATGATTGAACCTATGGGAGCTGATCAGATCACCAAGTGAATTAATAAAAAGGAAGAAAAGGTCCCAGGAAAACAGTGTATGTGTATGTATGTATGTATGTACATATATGTGTATGTATATATATGTATAAATAAAAGTGCATATATCATATGCACACATACACATATAACTATTGTATGTGAATATGTGTATATATGTATGTATATGTATGTACATGTGTGTGTGTGTGTGTATAATAGTTAGCTAAAATGTAGATTTAATTGGGTACAGGTTCCCCTTATGTCCCATCTCCTCTCATGTGTTATGGCAGCATGCTCAGTCATAAAAATGTATTAATTTCCACAATAGTTCAACAAGCCTAAGGAGTCCTTATTCGGGACTAGGGTTTTATGTCTTGAACTACTGGGAAACTATGTTATTGAAGCCTTCCCTGCACCAGTTACCTAAACCAATTCTCCCTTTTAGGGAAAAACTAGCCTTTGGCAGGAACCTTTCATTTTTAGTAGATGCCACTAATTGCTCAAATTAATGCTATTTCTATTGTACCAGTCTGTTTAAGATTCACTTAACTTTTCTATATTATTTTTTAGGATTTTATTTTCTTGTTATAGCTTACAAAAACAACTGAAAGGATGGAGCCATATGTTTTATTTTTAAATTAACAATGATAAAATTACCAAGTACTCAGACATACATATAACATGTGAACTTTATTAAATGTATAGTTAGTGGGAATGACATGAACAAAGATCCAGGAAAGAATATTGAGAAGGAATGGTCAGTGAGCTAGGAGGAGGAAAAGGAGAAAGCCATGTGATATTTCATAAGAGGAGAGATTATCCTGGAAGAGACTGTCAACATGTTCAAATTAGTTCATTAGTAGACATGTATGTACAGTACATATATATGCTCAGAGCATTTATTCACAAACATTTAGTACCTATTATAGGCAAAGCACAACTGAATTGCTTTTAGGGCTACCAAGATTTGTAAGACAATGATTTCATAATTTAATGGATAAAAAACATCAAAGAATAATTGCAAATGTTGGAATAAAAATGTTTATTACTTGCCTAAATTGAATTTAAGGTGTGGCACTATTGTGGATACAAGTGATCCTGTTAAAGGGCAGATTTTACTTTGAGAATATTTGGGCAAAAAGTCAGTTTGCAGAAAAGTCCACAACAATTTAAGGTTAGCTAGTTTCCACTTTGGCACAATGATCAGAAGCAGAAGTGTTTTTCATCCACAAATGTAACATCTTCACACACCACTCAGTTGTATTTCCCCTCTTCCAATTGCCTCCATTGCTTGTAACCTTGACTGAACTCTTCTCTTTCTTCTTATCTATAAATTTGCCTGTCATCACTCCCACAATATAGACTATTTATGGCACTGCTCCAGCCTAGTCTCTAAATTCTGGATTATATCCACTATCATCTAGACTAGTGGCTCCTGAAACACGAGTTAGCCTGACTCTTTGAGTTCTTTTTCCTGCTGCCAAGACTCCACCCCAAAGTCTGGCTTCCTATTAGATCTTATTAAACTGTATATCAGTGCACTATAGCAGGCTTCCCTTTCCCCGCTCCTATTCTTCAAATGAAACTGCTCAGAGACCTCATTACTTTTCCTGCTTTCCACTCTATATCTTCTTCAACAGCATCCCAAATGACTGAAACAACCTCCTTCTCTTTGTCAATTAGGGTGAGGAAGTCTACCTTCCCTTAGTCATCACTGTCAAACAATTTCCCCAATACAGTTCACATTTTTTTTTCAAAAAAAGAAAAGAAAAATATAACTTTCTCCAGCAAAATACATATTTTTGAAAAACATCTGTCATGCTTATTTAAGATGGAAGCTGCTAGAGGTCAGGGCCAGCATGTTCTGTATACCCACTACATGCTGTCACCAAATAAGCAATTAATGAATGAGTGATAGCTTCCTCTTCAAACTATATGCCCCTAGTAATTTAATAATACAGTTCAAAACTACCCTGCTTGGCTTGAAGACCTATATAATCCAACTCAAGTGAGCTTTTTACAGGTTTCCCAAATCACTTTCTCTTGGTTAGCGGGCACAGTGAGAATTCTATCACTTTGAAGGTTTTTAACTAGAATCGGAGAAAAAAAATGTTGCAAATCACACAAGTATGGTCAAGTCTTGGTGAGGAGGAAGAGAATAATGACAATTTATGTGGGACACACGTATATTTGCCCATCTTTTACAAGAAAAACTCTACAAAATTATAGACTTTTAAACAGAAATGAGGGGTATTAACATTAAAAATTTTTTCTTTTATTTTCAAAAAGAACTCAGAGTTCTCTTCTGTGGTAATTTTCTCTAATACTTTAAAATCTGTCAGAAAAATTTTCACACTACTTTTCGAGAATTTGCCTATAGCTTAAAGAAGATATATTGTAAGAATTCAGTTAAAGTCATTCTTTTCATCTGGGAACTTACCCTGGCACCTAATGGTTAACTTATCTAATTTCTTTGGAGAGATTTACCATGGATATGGTAGTAACTTTCACATGATAATTTTCATAGGTCTTTTTTTCAAATATGCTATAATGACAGCTTTGTTTAATAATTAATTTGTTAAATATATTAAGCATTTAAGTATATACTTGGAAAGTATAAACTTTTAAAGAAATGACTTCTGAACTGCACTTATTCTCTTCCTCATTGGCTTTTTAACATCTGGAAAATGGTTTCTCAGTTGTTTCTTAGAGTAAATTAGATGAGTTTGGGGCTTTGTGTCTAAACAGATGACAGGATGCTTATCCCTCACCCAACTATTTTGAGCTTTCTAATCTATTTTATCACTCCTCTCTTCTTGTTTAAGATTCTTGAATTGGAAGTTAGATGGGCTTTTCAATCTAGAAACTCCCTCTGTTGTAGTTGTTTTAAAACTGTTGAGAACACACATTAACTCTTTATTACTGAAATTTTTGTGTAAATTTTGGGTGTATTCTTGCCAAGAGGCAAGGGGATGAACTCCTTGAGTTAGTTCTCACCTCTAGAGCGCAGCAACTGGAGTTCTTTATTACTTCAGTTAAGGTATTTTGCCATTGTCAAAGGGAGAAAATGAACCAACTTCTGAAATAAATTTCATTTTTGCTCCAATAAAACTGAAACACTTTGATTTCAAGTATCCTTAAAAAAAATCTTTTGCATGAACAGTGAACAGTTAATCAGGCTGTCTAATAGTATTTTAATAGTATAAGCATCCCTAGATATGGGAAGAATTTATGTTCTAAAAGTTAGTTTTATGTGGGCAGAATGGCGCTCAGGAATCATTTTTCTGTATAACCATTAAGGTTAAGTGCAAAACCAATAAGGCTATTTAACCAATAATGTACCTGAAAGACTATAAAGAAGGAACTGTATGAAGGACTACACTAAATAGTATCACAGAACCTTAGCACCATTATAACCGCAGGACTTTAAGAAAAGGGTTGGAGTTCACACTTGATATGCTAGAAGCACATCTACCCCTGCCATAGTCCTGACAGTTGGAATGTGGGACTCTCTGAGTGTCATCCCAATGTGGAGCAAGGCCAGATCAGGGTGGGGGTGTGTTCAGTGGGCTTCAGAGCTTTTCATGTAGTGAGGAGGATCTGGGATTAGAATAAAGAAAGTGGTATGATGGGGTAACAAATTAGGGCACAGATCCTAGGATGAGAAATAGAATTTAGAGCTCTGATTAGGAACCTGTAGGAAGATGTCAGGGTCCAGAGGAAGTCATGAGAATGGGATGAGATTTATGCTTTTCTCCCCCTTCTGATTTGCCCTTTGAAGAAGCAGAACTAGCATCCCCCACCACTACTACATAGAAAAAGATGGATTTTTTTTCCTTCCAGTCATTTTTCCCTTCCCATCTTCCCTTTTCTCCCTCAGCTGCTATAGATTAGGTTGACAATTTGGTTGGAGCTGAGGGTACAGATAGGTGCCTATGTTTTTATTTTCTTCTATCTGTCTAAAGTCATAGCCTGAATTTTCAATGGTGACAGCAGGGGAGTTGGAGGAGGGAGTGGGAGCTTTGATAGTGCCCCCACTGGCTGCACTTTATATAGGACTGCATGAGTTTAAGAGATAGGGAGAGGGATTGGAATAAGGATAGGGATTGGGATAAGGATAGGAATTGAGATTGGGATAGGATTGGGATAAGAATTGTGATAGGGATGGGAATAGGGACTGAGCATGTCAAAACTCCCAGAAGAAGAAATTCCTTCTGCCAATCTAGGTTAGCACCTTCTTTGCTATGAATGGAAGCTAAGTACTGCAGTAGATAGTATGCTGAACATGGAGTCAGTAAGACTTCAGATTACATTTGTCCTCAGACATTTACTGTCTCTGAGACCCTGGCAAATCACTTAACCTCTGCCAACTCAGTCTCTTCAATATGAAAATGGGTTGTAAAGAAGATGAAATGAAATAATATTTGTAAAGCACTGCGTAAACCTAAAAGTATTTATGTAAATGCTAGCTAAGTATTATGAATTGTCCAGCATAATGTGTCTAAGTATAATTTTAAATGAACAAAAATCTCAAGCACCTAGAAAGACACTATGCTAGGCACAGAGTGAGATATTGAGATAAATAAGCTAAAATGTTCCCAGAGATTTTTGATCTATTTGGAAAATGAGATCTATAGATAACAACCATACCAATCACATACCACAAAAAAAAATTGAATGTGGTACAGGTATAAACAAAATGATGAAAGTTAACATCAGAAAGAATAAGAATGATATTAATATATGAAGATGAAACTACAAAGTAATGAAATGCATTGTCATATGAAGCTTGTAGAATCTCTTACTTTGTAGTAATACCTACCCCCTGACCTTGGTTGTTCCCAACCCCCCCACCCCCCACACAGGAAAATTGCAACAAACCAAACCAGGAAGCATTGGCATTAACTTGCTAATGTGCATAATTCTAAAAAATAATAAATACATTTTATAAGATTCTCAGTCTGATGTTAGCAATTTAGAAAAAACACCGTGTGTGTGTGTGTGTGTGTGTGTGTCTGTCTGTATGTCTGTCTGTCTGTAGCTGAATGCAAATAACCTCAGGAAGTTCTCTATAGAGAATAGTGCACTAAATTTAGTTAAAGGGCATGAGTTCAAATCCTGGTTGTGCAACTTACTACATTTATGACATAGGGCAAGTTACTCCACCTTTATGGGGCTAATATTCTCATTTGCAAAAGAGGGAAATTGAACCAGATGACTTGTAAGGTTCTTCCTAGTTCCTATGATCCTCATCTGATCATTGATGCCTACTTCAGTATTAACATTTGCCCTTGTTCTTTGATAAGAGGAACTTGATTCCTAAGTATAAAGAGTAAACCATGTTATAGACAGCTGACTTGTTTTCCTTTCTGACACTTAGGATTCTACCCTAGAACCTGAACAAAGTATATCAACGAGTTTTGCCACTCACTTTGTTTTGAACATTAGATGATTTACTATTTCCATTTGTACTGTCTCATGAACACATACCCTGATGTTAACTTTTTCCATGTAAAATGTTTCTAATTTTTTAAATAGAGTTGAGCTGCTTCAATCAATCAAAAAATATTTATTAAGTATCTACTATGTGTCACAAATTATTGGGTGCTGGAGTTAAAAGCCCAAAAGTGCCTGACACCAAGGAACTTACATTCTGAGAAAAAGGGGAGAAAAGAGAAACTATATGTACACATACACACGCACATGTATGTGTATGTATATATACACACATACGTATATGTATAAAAGTATATGCAAATTTACATGTGTGTATATGTGCATGTATGTATATACAGATACATACCCAATTCTATGTAATTTGGGGAAGGAAGAAGGAATAGGGAGTGGACAGCATCAACAAAGGCTTCATGTAGGTAGTAGCACTTAAGTTGGGCTTTGAAGGAAATGTCAGATTCAGAGAGGCAGTGACGGTGCATTTCCAGCATAGGGTGTGATTTGTACAAAGACAAAGTCAGAAACATGAAAGGGCAATTTGGCTGACCATAGAGTGCATGAAAAAGAATAATGTATAACAATCCTGGAAGGTTGGTTGGAGCCAGTCTATCAGGTTTAACGGCTAGAATTTGTAGTTGATTCTAAAGACAATTGTGATCAGCCATACTTAAGGAATGTCACTTTGGTAGCTCTGTGGAGAATGGTTTGAATAGGATAGGGGTTTGAGGCAGGGATACCTGTTAGGAGTCTATTGTAATAATCCCTGTAAGCATAGAAAAGGGCCTACTAAGGTAATAACTCTGTAAGTGAAAATGAATACAAATATTATGGCAGCAGAATCAATAAGATTTGGTCACTGATTGGACACGAAAGAAGAGAAAGAGTGAGCAATCAGAACGAGTCTGAGGTTAGGAATCTGACTGGAAGGATGGTGCTACATCTGACAAGAGACTGGATGGTTAAAAAGGGGGTTATACTTCACCAAAATTCTGAGGGAAATGTTATAGATATTAATTTTTCTAGTTAGTTTCTAGGAACCTGGCTGTTTGGATTTCTATTCTCACTAACAAAAATAAACAACCAGTCAGTCAACAAGTATTTATTTGCTGTTTACTATGTGCCAGGCCTCGTGCTTAGTAACAAAGAGAAACAAAAAAGATCCTCACCTCAAAAAGTATACATTCTAATGGAGAGACAACATGTAAATGGATTCTTAAATTCAGCTTAGCTCCTAACATTCTGGACTGAACTAGTACCTACCCGTATTGGAGACACCACCACTTCTGCGTCCTCTTCCTCTGACTGGGTGAATTCCTTTTCAGAGCTTCCATTTGAGACAATATCCAGGCCAGAACTGCTCACTTCAAACCTGGCTCAGCCCATGTCAGCTCAGACTATTTTTCTACCTTAACCATCCCTAAGGTATCTTCACTACTTCTTCCCCCTCCAATTCTACTCTTAAAAAAACCCTGCATTCTCCCAATAGAATATAAGCCCAGTGAGAGCACGAACTGTTTTTTCTCTTTGTATTCATATTGTCAGGGCTCAGCACAGTCCCTGATATATAGCAAGTTCTTAATAAATGTTTTATCTAAGCTCTAATCTTGGATGTGTGTGTTTATCCTTTGTTGCCAAAGAATATCATGCCATCAGACAAATAATGACATGACTTGCACTTGACTTGTGTTTTGAGTGAGGGAGGGCTGTGCAGGTCACCAGCCTCACTTCTCCTCCAGCACCAACTGAATCCAGTGACCAGATGTTCATCAGGGTGACTGGAGATGACCCAGGATGAGGCAGTTGGGGTTAAGTGACTTGCCCAAGGTCACCCAGCTAGTGAGTGTCAAGTGTTCGAGGTGAGATTTGAACTCAGATCCTCCCGACTCCTGCAGTGGTGCTCTATCACCGCACCACCTAGCTGCACCAATCTAGGAACACTTAGAATAGATGAAAGGAAACCTTAGAAGGGAAGGCTACAGCAGCTGCAGGGGTGGCGAGGGAGAGCATTTGGGAAGTTGTTGATATGACTTTTTTTAACATATGAATAATATTTTATAAGTCCATTTGCTTGATTATGATGATATTCAAAGGTATTCTTCTAATAGACACAACAGAAAATATGCTATATTAAAATGATTGCAAGAGAGTCAATTTCAGATGGTTTGGATTTGTTAATTTTGGAGGATAATCAATCCCTGAGATTTCAGAGATTCACGATGAGGCCACTTTCTTCTGACATGACATTTTCCATAACTATAGGGAAACTGGAAATGAAGGGCCATTCTGTGTAGTCAGTCCATGTTTAATTTGGGTTGATTGATCCCCACAGTTAGCAATAGGTGAATTGATGAGAAACTGATTGAGAAGGCATTTGTAGAAATGAACAAAGTGGTCAGGTGCAATGGGAATTCAAAGAAAATGTTCATAAATAATGCTGAAAACTTGAAATTGAACAAAAAGGATAAGGATGGAGTAATACCATTTCCAAAATCTGGAACTATGACTAATTAGATGATCTACATGTTTCATATCTCACCCCTATCTTGGTGATTTGATGTGATACTTCCAAAACATGTTATTAAACTACGTTAATCAGTCTCCTAGAAATAAAATAATCCCCCAGATTCTAATTTAAGCAACTACATAATATTTATTTAGGGTGTTTCCTTTACATAGTAGACTGTTACTCTTTCTCTGAGACTGAGATCAGAGCATGAAAGAACCTTCTCTGTTAGTGAACTTTGCGTGGAACTTAGGATGAAAGTATACTCCTATGGGACATGAATGAGCCCCTTTTTAAAAAAAAATGGCAACTCAAATCTCTTTTTCATCCTTCATTGTATTCCAGTCTACTTGCCTTTTTTCCCCTTGTCTTCCTCCTCTTGTCTTAAGGAAGGGAGTAGAAGAGGAGAATTAAAAGCCAAAATTCTTATTAGGGAATCTATGCCAGTTGTGGAATCTGCTTTGAGACGGAGACAAAAGTCAAAGAGATTTGCTTTCACTTGGAAAGCAGATGAATGGTTTCAGGTGGTGTTGTGACCGGTTCACAGAGCTCTGGTTTACCCTGTTGTGTTGGCTTGAGTTCTCTTCAGTTTGCTCAGGTGAAAATGGGTCAGGGAAAGATGACGAAGCCTCTGGTAAAGCTGAGCTCCCTGAGACTTGTCTCTCTCCTGTCAGCCCTGGAATTCTTTGAGTACCAGAGCAGTTGCAGAGAATTCAGCTATATGTTGTACATACATGTGATTTCTTTCTCTCGTCTCAGATTTTTAAATTGTGTTTGTCTTCTTGTCTTTCTCTCTCTTTCTTGAAGGTACAAAGGTCATAGGTTTCATTTGATTGCATTGTGATTCTCTGCTAAGCTAGGCTAGGTCACTTTGCCCCACATGGCTATTTAGAATTTGCTCATTTGTTTTATTTTAACATGTGCACTGCTAAAAGTTAATATTTTCTCCTTTTATTTTCACTGACTCAATGTCAGAGGACATAACATTAATGGAAGTCAGTCTTGTCTATTACCTTTCCAGGAATATACTTTTAAACCCTATTAGGAATTAAAATCCTTTAGTTGAAAGGGGAGATGGTGTCCTTTGCCATATCTGCCTACAGTAGGCTGGAAGTTAATCCATTCACACCCCCCTCCCCCTTTGTTTAATCATTTATCTCTTTGAATGTAGGTTGAATTTGATTTAAAGTGACATCATTTTCACCTCCTCTCTAGTGAGTAAATCCCACAAACACTTATTAATCACCTACAATGTAGAAGATATGTCATTGTATATATACACACACACACACACACACACACACACACAAGTGACATTTTGAGTGTGGGAGTTATTTCTAGCTCCTTAGGAAAAAATTATATAAAGTCAATATGATTATTTGTAATACACTTGAATGTATATTATCACTGCTTTCAAGGGCCAAGCTTTTGGACTAATGGAGAATATGGTCTTAAAATGTTCTTAAATCCTTTTATTAGAATCTGTGGGAATTCAAAGCAAGAAATATCTTAAAACAAATTTTGCTATTGAACAAAATGTGTTTCTATACCAAAATTTAACTATATCATAATAAGTATATCCTAAACCATTTCATATGAAGCTCTGAAGATCTTTTTGTGGTAATATGTTTTGTTTTGTTTTATTTTAATAGTATTTTTTTTCAAATTACAAGCAAAAACATTTTTAAAGTTTTTTGTTAAATTGAGTTCCAAATTTTCTCCCTCTCTCCTTTACTGCTCTCTCCCTGAAACGGTAAGCAATTTTATATAAGTGTAATCATGTAAAATATATTTCTATATTAGTCATGTTGTGAAAGAAAAAATAGAGCAAAAGGGGGAAAAACATGAAAACAATAAAGTGAAAATAGTATGCTTTGATCAGACTCTATCAGTTGTATATGGATAGCATTTTCCATCATGAGTCCTTTGGAATTGTCTTGGATCATTGTGAGAAGAACTAAGTTAATCATAATTGTTCATCACAGCATGTTCCTGTTACTGTGCACAATGTTCTCCTGGTTCTGCTGTCTTTACTTTGCATCAGTTCATGCAAAAAAAGAGTTTCCAGGTTTTTCTGAAGATCTTTTTGAAATCTCTCATGAATAGTGTTTTCATGAGACAATTTCATTGCTAGCAATATTCCTCCCAATGTTATTTAATGATAATTGACTAATTTAATTCCTTATATATTATCTTGTTGGAGTCTAACAACATCCATGTGAGGAAGATATTATATATCCACTATTATTCTTATTTTACAGGTGAAGAAACTGAGTCTCTATGAGATTGTGTCTTGCCTGTAGTTATGTAACTATAATGGGTCAGTGTAGGATTTGAACCTGCATCTTCTGACTCCAAGTCCAGCATTCTATGATCATAAATAGTTATTATGGGTGATAATTCTCAGTATGAAATAAGTATAGCACCATGAACCTTCTTGTCCATCAGTTCCCAGAAAGCTACCCCAGGTTCAACTTAATTTGTGGGTCAGAATCTTCTTTACACTGTAGCTCATGAGTCCCCAATGATGTGATTTCTTTTGTCAGACAAGAACACTAAATTCCATCAAAGCTAATTTTCATTTCATTCATATTTTGTTTAGTGAAATAATAGCAATAATAACAAATAATAGTAATAAAAATAACAAACTCAGCAAGAAGTAGACATTTCTTGAGTATGTATATGTAGGGACTTGTATGTCAGAGTCACGTAGGTAGAGGGGCAATATATGTTTCTGATCTTGAAGAACTGAGCTACTTGAAGGCAAGAACTGCTTTTACCTTTCTTTGTGTTCCTAGTGTTTAGTACAGTCCCTTTTATATATGAAATGTTTAATAAATGCTTATTGAATGATTGATTCTGTTGATATTATCACATTGATTCCTGTTGGACTGCTCCCTATTGGGTGCTGTATCTCCACTCCAGCTGATCTTCAGTTATCTAGCATTCTTCAGGGTTATCAAATACTCTGTCCAGCATCCATTCTAAATGCTATGATGCTAAGCTTTTCTTCTGCAGGATTAAGCTATAGCTCTTTCAGCCTCCCACGAGGCTAAGCTATAGTCTTTGGTTGAGGTGCAGTCTTCAGCACCACCCACTATTCTGTCATCTATCCATGGAGGCTTGGAGTGGACGCTATGGTTAAGTCATTCTCCATCAAACAAGAACTACAGACCTCATTTAGCCTCTTCTCCCCAGATCCCTTTCAGTCAATTCCTATGAAGATCTCACCCTCTGCTGCTAACAGAAGGTAGGAAAAGCCCAATCTAAGGTCACGCTTAATCCTTTTAATTTCCCTCTTTGCCTGCTCTCTTCCTTGTGATTCCTTCAGGTCAAATCTAATCTGACTAATGATCAGAAAGCCATTTTTATGTTTATTTTTAATGTACACCCCCACTCCCATCCTACATCCCATCTTTGGAAAGTGGTCCTAGACATCTTTCTTCTCCAAAAATCGAAACAGAGCTGAGTAAAGCTTAGTAAGGAAACTACTTTCCCTGCCACCCCCACCCAGTAATTTATCTTTTTTCTATGAAAATCACAAAGGCCAAGCTTTAGGAAATGGCAAAAAGGCTAGGAACTTTTGCTCTATAAGCAACAGGTCACAGTTTGGTCTTTCTATTCTCTACATATCCTAAACCTCTGTTTTCTTCAATCACTTTTATCCTAGCATTACCTTTAGAGTTTCTGGCCAGACTTCCCTAATGCCATCAATATATTTCAAGGCAACCTGTTCTTATAGCCAATTATTCTGGGCAATATCCACTGTGCCATCAACAAATCCTTTCTAAGATATTGAAATCCCATATTTATGAAATCATTTTCATAATTTCTCTATTTTTAAAGAGAAGTAAATTATTTTTTTCTGATATTTCCCACTTAGAGTGAAAGGAAGCTTGAGTTAGTGGAAAGATCCTTGAATTATTGAAAGAATCCATGAACTTGAGTTGGAATCCATTTCATCACTTACCAACCTTTGACCTTGCACAGGTCACTGAATATCTTTGAGCTTCAGTTTCTCCACCTGTAAAATGTAGATAATAATTTTTGCATTATCAATTTCCCAGGGTTGTCTGGAGGATCAGACTCATCATGTATGTAAAAATGTTTTGTAATAATAAAGCACCATAGAGATGTGACTTAGTAATAAGGCTGATAATATTTGAAGAATAATTAATATTTGTTTTCTGCTTGTATAGAATTAGGTGATTGAAGTTGATTTAACTGGGACTGATTGAATAAGAGCTGTCTTATATCCTTACTTAATTCTTGGAAAAGTTTGTAAAACATTTTGTTTTCTTTTGCTTTTGACAGAACATCCTGTTCTTATTGCAGTTTCAAATTCCTCTGGCCCTGTTTGTAGAGGAACATATTGCCCTTTTCTCCAGCTCAGCTCTGAGTTTTTCAAAGGGTCAGTTTTCTCCCTAATGTATTATCCCATAGGAGGAAGAGAGTTGGTCAGTGGCTTCAAGCTATTTCAGTAAGTTAAAATTTTACTGAAATAAATTAAATCATTAAGATGCCTTGGCCAAGATGAAAAATGACAGCGGTCAATGAGTACATACTAGCGATTGACTTACTGGTGCTGTTTCTTTTTTCAAATGTTTATTGATTATCTTATATGTTGAAAGCATTATTCTTAGTGCCATGAAGAATGCAAAGAAGAAGGCAGTAACACGGCCTGGCCTCACAGAGTTTATCTTCTTGCCCAAGGCAAGCAAACTACCTCCTCAACGCCAAATTCTAAATCCTATCCTTGACCTATTTTTGCACAGCTGGAGCTAAGAATGATTTTTTTAATATTTTAAAATACAATAAAACTTTGTTTTAACATATTAAAATATTCCTATCTGGGGTAGGAAGCGTACAAAAATGGGCAGGGTAGATTTGGCCATACTTGGCCAGCTCCTATCCTAGCAGAATAGAGAGATATACAAGGTAGCATTGTAGAAAGTAGATTATGAGATCACAATAATAACCTTATTCTTCAAAATGTTATACAGACCAGGACATAGCAATGTGCAAATTCTTCAGAAATTAAAATTGTTTTCTTGTTATTCTGAATAGTATGGGGAATGAATCTCGAAATCTATTAATCTCAGAAAAGATAAAATTGAAATTACCCTAAAAATGTGTCATAATTTCTACTTGAATTCAACAAACCCTTAGTAAGTACCTACTATGTCCAAAGCAATATGGATACAGATACCCAAAAGAAAAATCTTTGCTGTCAAGAATTCCTAATAGGACTTATTGAAAAAGCTCTTTCTACCCACTTGAGATAGCCTTAGACATAGAGATAAAATACCAAATGGGCAATCATAAATCTTAGCCTTGGAGGTTACATTCAGATGTTGCCTAGTTCATCTCCTAGTGTTTAGTCTGAAATTAATTTTTAAAAAAGAAATTCTCATCTTTAACATCTTTTGACTATTTTTGGTATCTTTCATGCTATGTATTAACAAACTCCTTAATATCTAACAAGTTCATCTTGCTATAATAAACTAATTTCCTTTTGTCCTATCTTTATTTAAGTTGATAAAGCAATGTACCTTCTGTATAATAATAAGCTTTCATGGACTTGAATGATTGCAATTACATGTACTTAATGGACTGAGATCTGCAACATTATAGAAATAGCCGTACTAATGAAGCAGGAATCCATGAAAGGATGAATACCTTGAAAACTATTCAACTTCCACTGAATTTTCTGTTATTCACTAAGACAAAAAAGAAAACACTCCATGTTTCATGTAGGTACTAGTTAAGCCATTCTTACATTTTTTTTTTTTTTTTGGTCTGGACCCTGTGATGATATTGTTAAGAACCTTACTAGTATAAAAGAATAGTTTATTGTTACATGTTATATGTAACAGAATTACACACACTAAAAAGTATTTTGACAAGATTGATTTATGTTTGGTTTATAATTCAATTTTGTTCTTAGATTTCTTTATGCTTTGTTTTTTTCCTCTGCTTTGTTGATGTTCAAGTGTTTTTTTTTTGTTTTCTAACAATAAATTTGCTCATCTTTTTCTTTTGACTATTTTTTCTATAATTTTGTGTTGAAATTCAATCACATCCTTCATGGTACTAGTCCTCACCATTCTAACCCCAATGGATATAATCTTTGAATTTAAATGAGGACAAAGCCAGTTCACCTCTGTGAGCTCCCTTGCCTTGTCTATAACAAGATGGGGTTGAATGAGTTATCTCTAAGATTCCTTCTAGCTCTAACATCCTATAAGATCAGGCATTTTTCCTTTATCAAAGGTGAAAGTATTTAAGTGGTACTTGACCTGACACTTAGAGAAAACTATTCAGTATCCTCTTTTAATACCAAATCATTGGTAACTTACTCTTTAAAGGTGCAGGTTGGCCATGTGCTTTATGTAGTACTTCTTATCAAATTCAGACTTAACATGCTTGATAAAAGCAAAGTATAGTAGAAAGAGTGTTGGATCAAGGAACCTGATTTCAAATCACAGCTCTGCTGCCTTTTGCGGAGCAAGTCACCTTCTGAGCTTCATTTTTCCTCATCTATAAAATTAAGGGATTGTTTGTATGACCTTGGAGGTCCCTTCTATCTCTAAATATATTATTTTATGCTTCTATGAGCACTGCATTCCTACGAAGAGATATTAAGGTAATTGAAATAATGTTACATCACTTTCTGGGAATAATTTGTGCTTTTGAGCTTATTTTGCCTGTTAGCAAAAAAAATAAATAAATATTGTCAGTTTTTTAAAAATGAAGTGTTCACTCCCTCCCCCTCACTTATTCGGTAGTCCAAATACAAAATTTAACACTAGAGAACATTATGTGGATTTCTGGTACTCCCATGGGGACCTTGGGCTCATAAACCATTGAATGGATTATATAATGCTGCATAAATGCTGTATTTTTCATCTGACAGACATAATCTTGATCCTATATTTTTATGTTACCTAACTGTTTCAGAATACCACTTTTGAAGTAGCCCATCAAAATGGAAATTGCTTCTAAAGCATGTGGCAATAAATACTGGTCAAGGCTTTCTGTAATTCAGATGGTTTCCATTTTTGAACCTTAGGTTTATGGAGTTTGAGAGGATTTTTTGTTTGTTCTAAAAAAATAATATCAATGCTGCCTTGGTATAGTGTGGCATAATTTTAATTTCTGCAAATATATTTTAACCACATGTCTTTTTTCTTCTCCTTGGTATTAAAATTACTGTTCTTGATATGCCTACTTAATATCTAAAAGTTAATTGTCCATTGAGACAGATATGATAAGACATGTGGTGGAAATATAAAATATGCCTACAGGGATTGTATAGATTGGTATTGAATTCAAAATAATTATGAAAATGTACTCCCTTATAGGTGTTACAGGAAACTGTCAAGGTGGGGTAGATGAATAAAAGAACATGGACAAATTAACTAGTTTCAAAGTTTTTCTGCCACCACCACCCCATTTTTTGCAACGTGACTAAATCTGGATAGAGATATTTTCATATAATACCTAAGGGCTTCCTTTTTTATGCTTTGGTCAATATATCAGTATCCTGACAGTATTTCCATTTCTTCCTTACATCTTTTTTCCTTTAATCTTTTTTTCCCTTTATCTTATGAAAGCACACTCAATTTTTTGAATAAATTATTTGCCTTATTTTCACTTCTTTAGCCCAAACTTAATGGTTATAAATGGAATTGATCATTTTTTTCCCTCTCACCTACCAACAATTAAAATATAACACTCTCTCCTCTACACACATATAAAATTATTGCTCTTAATTTTTTTTGTTCCCTAACACCACCATTCTCTCTATCATTCACGCTCAGACCTTTGTAGTCATTTTGAGGTTTTTCTTGTCCTTTATTTCACATAACCTAGAAGTCATCAAGTTCTTATTGTCTTATAGAAACATCTTCCATTTCCAATGAAATTGTTTCCATCTAGATTCTCATTGTATTAAGTTTGGATGTCTGAAACAATCTTCTATTTGGTCTCCTTATTCCCAGTCTCTTCCTTTCTCCTTACAAAGAAACATGTATTATAATATTACTTGTAGGTGACCAGCATAGTTATCTTCATTTGACTCTTTTGTCATGGTATTTCTTTGATTCATGGTACTGCCCTGATCAAAAACTTTCATCATCTCCCTATTAATAATGCTTCATGACTTTTGATCTCTTCATAGTTTTCAAGGCTGTCCCTAATGTAGCCTCATTTCACCTGCTGGTCTTTTGCAACATGCTGTGCTCATGGCTAGGTCCATGCATTTGCCAATTTAAACTCACCATTCTACTGGGAATGCCTCTCTACCCATTTAAGTTATAGTCATTCCTTCAAGTCCAGCTCCAGTTCACTTTGTCCAGGATGCTATTGGTGACCACTTCCACTTTCACTGGTCTCCCTCTCCTCTAAATTCCTTGAACACTTAATCACTACTACTCAATTTAATCCTTAATTTTATTCTCATTATATTCTCACTGTGAGAAGGGACTTTAGATTATTAACTAGATTATTTAAATGACACAATTGAAAATAAACTGGTTCTGCAACCAGATAGCCTCAATTCAAATCATGCCTCTGATGATTGCTATCTTTGTGACCTTGGGCAAACCATCTGACTTCTATAGGTCTCAGTTTCCTAAGCTGCAAAAATTTATAGTTTCCTCTATGTGACCTCTGAGGTTCTTCTGTAGATCCACTATAGATCTTTTATTCTACGACCAAGTTTTTATTAAATGCTTATTCTGTGCCAGCTACACTGTTGGGTACTTGGGACACAAAGAAATAAAATGGTTCTTCCTTTAAAGGAACTTGCATTTTATCGTATGCATATAAGAAAATATACAATATAAACAACGTTAAGGTTTTGTGTTGTTGAGGATACTACCAGTTAGAGGCAAGAAAGATATCATGGAGATGCACTTGTACTGAGCTTTAAAGAAAGTTAGAAATTCTAATGAAGGTGACATGGGAGTGCATTCAAAACATGAAGAATATCATATGCAAAGGCATGGAGGTGGGAAATGGAACATTGTGCATGAGGAAGGGTAAGCAGTCCCATTTAGCCACGTGCATGAAGGGGGATAACGTATAATAAGCTTTGAAAGGTGAACTAAAGCCAAATTCTGAAGAGTTTGAAATGTCTAACAGAGGAGTTTTTTGTAGTCTAAGCCAATTCCCTCGTTTTATATATGGGGAAACTGAGGATCAGTTTAGAGACTTCCCCAAAGTCATTTAGCTAATAAATGGAAATATTCAATCTCATTCTCTGATTTATGTCTTTCCAACTGGATTGTGAACTCATTGGAGGGCAAGAACAGTGTCTTTGATTCCTTCTTTAACCCCACATGCTTGAGGATCTGCTGATTAAAAGAATTCAATAAATCTTTGTTGGTTGATTATTTACTTGGTTGAGCTTTCTCTTTTACTCTTAGATACTAACATATCTTTCATGTGAAATATTTTTTAAATAGGCATGGGCATGACTAATGCTTCATTTGCTTGTATGGCCCTCCGTTTAATCCTAGAGTAGTAGTCTAAATAGACAGGTAGCTTCTCTTGAAAGTAAAGCAGAAAATGGTTAATGTGGACTGGCAAATGAGGATCAGAGAATATTTCTTGACCACTTCCTACATATGAAATTATTCAGGTATCAGGTTCCATGCTTCCAAAGTTTTTTATTACTAATAAAGTTTACAACCGAATTTTCTAGATCAATGTGCCAGCCCTTCTTTAACTATTTCTGGCCTCTTTTTTTTTTTTCCTAAATGCCTTGGTTTGCTTGGTGGCCTTCCTGCTCATTTGATTGTATAGAATCCAGTTATCCTATGGGGACTTTCTATTTTCTGCCTATCTGTGTACTCCATCTATTATTGTTATTTTTTCCTTTGCTGAAAAATGGGAGTAATACTGAAAAAAAAAAAAGAATACATAGTAGGAAGTGTTGCACAAGAATTACCTATTCTCCAAAACTGATGAGTTATCACTGAAGAAAGGTCTCCTCAAAAAAGAGAAATGGGAGATTCGTATGGTACTGTCCCATGATAGGTAGACAATTTAAGATCCTTTCTAAATCTAAGTCCATGAGAATAAAATTAAGGGTTGCATTACATGGTGTATACTAATGAAATCCAGAGGAAGAATGAAAGCCTTTTGGTCAAATTGGGAGGTAGAAGGGACATCAGCAGTTATCTAGTTCAATCCCTTCATTTAACAAGTAAGGAAATTTATACCCAGAGAGGTTAAGTGACTTGGGCAGAGATACAAGTAGTAAGCAGTGGATCAGGGATTTGAAACTAGAATCTCTGGTTCCAGATCCAACCCTCTTCACTGCGCCTCTCTTTTTCAACATGTTAAATTTCAGCCACATAATATATCTATCTATACATATATACACATATATATGACTGTATATATTTTACATAACATGTTTAATATATATGTCTGGGTAGACGCAAACACATATGTATGTATGTATGTAGGTAGGTAGGTAGGTAGGTATATATATGAAATGTGCCACCTAACTCAGATGACCAACTTGAGCCTTTAAAAGAGTGACTCATGACTCAGGATCAAATGAGCATAATGGATTCTTTTTTTTTTCTAATTGTATAGTTAAGTGCTACTGAAATACTTTGCCTATCATCGTTGATAAAGGAAGTATATTTGTTTTACAGGATTTTAGAACTAAAATTAATCTCAGAGATCAACTTGTCAACCCTATCACATTCAGCTGAGGGAACCATGGAAGTGAAATGACTTGCCCTAAATTAAAATCAATTTCATATCTCTTGGAGATTAATTGGAATTGGTGACCATGGAGGATATGACTGATGTTCACCATGAAAGGGTAGAAAATGTTCAAAATTTAAAATGGATGGGACAATAACAAGTACCTAATTAGACAAGAAAAATTAGACATAGATAATTGATGAACTAGAAAAAATGTTTCGTGTGGGGGGAGATTTTAGTTTATGTGACCTTGGACAAGTAACTTAACCTTGTTTACCTCTGTTTCCTCATTTGTAAAATGAGCTGGAAAAGGAAATGGCAAGCCATACCAGTGTCTTTAGCAAAACAAACCCAAAATGGGGTTACAAAGATTTGGACATGACTGAAAAATTACTCAACAGCAGTACTTTCAGATACAGCAAGAACATAGTTATTTTTAAATTTAGATATAAACTAGGTAAGAAGGTAACAAATAGTTATCATTAAATGATATAGCCTAGGAGCCATTGAAATAATAATAAATATTGTTTGAATGAAACTGTTGGATTAGAATAACTGGGTTCTAGATTTTATCTTCTTGCGTTATAAAGCTTATAACTCCCATACACTTCACTGTGCTGTATACTTAATCATCATAAATGTGATTCTTACCAAGGAATCATACAATGCCAGGAACTATTGAATAATTCTATATTGCATATAATTTTGAGAATGGTTTTATGTATAAATACCATGTATATTCAAAAATCTATGGGCATATCTAGAGGTATTATTTAAATCTCCAGAAGAAGTTAGGATTTGAATGGGAAATCCATCAAAGTCTAGATTTCAGAAAAGGGAACATATATTTCAATATTTTTCAGTGAATATAGCAGAATCACTTTCCCTACTCTCTTACGAAATATTGAATGGAGAATGCTAGAACAACTGCTGTGAATAAAAAAGGGCTGAAACCAATCCAGGAAAATACTCCTTTCTTCAAAAGAAATTTCCAACTAGCTTAGCCAGAGAAGACTGCTGTGAATAAGGAAGACACATGAGTTGGCTCACATTCCCAAGGATTTTTTCCTAGGGAACTGTAGTTTGGCCTTGTCTTAGAGTGATAGTGTGCCAAGTGGCCAAAACTGTGAGGGCTAGAAGACCTATGCAAAGTAAATTTCTGACATAAGATAAATGATTTAATTTACTTTTCTATTTGAAAAAAATAGAGAATGAAAATGAAAAGAATCTGTGTGGAGGGTTGATATTTTGTGAACAAGTTCTATTTGTGAAAAAATTTTGTGGAAGGAAAAATTTCATTTGATAAAATACATTTAAAAAAGAAAATTTATTCTGCATGATTTTTAGAAATAGAATATTTGGTTCTATTTTGTTAAATCCAAATGCTTTGGTTTAAGCTATTTGGGGAATTCATTTTAGTTAGATAAACATTTCTTCCATGCCCACTATAATATATCTGAAAATGAGTTAGACACTTGGGTAGGAATCAAGATGGACTTACCTTGTACCAAATCTAGAGGAATTGTATTTTAAGGAAAAAGACTTCTGAACCAGGAGTCCAGAGGACTAGGTCTAGGGACATCTCTATCATTTACTACCTATGTGACTCTGAGTTAGTCATTTCACTGTGGGGCTTAGTTTTCTCATTTATATAACATAGGATTAGATTAAATGACATCAAGATCCCTTCCCATTCTAAGAGTCTTTACAACTCTACTATACCACTCTAGATGCAATGCTGGTAGATTAAGACAGTAATATATTTGTGTTTAAAGAGATATACAAAATTAAGTAGAAAAATGGAATTATGGAGGAAATTCATTATGGTTTCCAAATTTACTCATTTTTGAAAGTATCCCATAGACTCACAGAACTTTAGAACTAGTAAAAAAAACAAAACAAAAACCAAAAAAACCTTAGAGATTCTCGGGTTTGAGTACCTTATTGAGCACTTAAGGAACCTGAGTTCCAGAGAGCTTATTTAACTTGCCCAAGGTCACATGGTTATTGACAGAGAAGCGACCAGAATCCTGGCCTGGTTCCTGTCTTCTTTCCACTACACCCTACTGCCTCCCATAGGAAATTTGATGAAAATCAAAGTACAGATAGAAGTGAATGCTTAAAGAAAACTCAAATAAACCAAGCCACTGGGAAAGACCAATGGCTTGATTTGGCAAGAGAGAGTTTAAAAAAAAAAAGCTAAAACAGAAAACTTGTTTTTGAGGCTA
Source organism: Notamacropus eugenii (assembly GCF_028372415.1). Classification (NCBI taxonomy): domain Eukaryota; kingdom Metazoa; phylum Chordata; class Mammalia; order Diprotodontia; family Macropodidae; genus Notamacropus; species Notamacropus eugenii. Next base: position 223,768,996 of record NC_092876.1, on the reverse strand, counting down.
AAAGGAATGATATGTGACTAGATTCTGAGAAAGTCCATTCTTACTACTTCATCTACCAGTAAGTAGAGAAAACTAAAAATAAATGATTATAAGTGAAAAACAGACTATATATTGTTTTTATTAACATATATGTGTATGTGTATGTATACATATATATACGCATACACACATATACTTAAATCAGTTTGAAGTCAATTGAAAAAGCTTTTATGAAGAGCCTACTCTGTGCCAGGCACTGTACTAGAATTAGATCATCTAAATTAATGCCACTTAAAAGGGAAGACAATAAACCAGAATGTAGAAGGAAGCAGGAGAAAGATACTTTTTAAAAAAAGCCAATTGCTTAAATCAGCAGACTCTGGTCATATGCATATATGAGAGTTTAGGATTTGATAACTATTGTTATTGAGGCAGCTAGGTGGCTCAATGGATAGAGAATTGGACCTAGAATCCAGAAGATTTGAGTTCAAATCCAGCCTCAGACTCTTACTAGCTGTGTGACCTTGGGCAAGTCACTTAACCTCTTTGCATTAATCCACTGGAGAAGAAAATGACAAACCATCCCAGTATCTTTGCCAAAAGAAAAACAAAACAAAGACTCATGGACTGTATTGGCATGTTATGTGGTCCTTGGGGTCATGAAGAATCAGACATGAAAGACGGAAAAACAACAAGCTGTTATCAATAGAAACAAAAACTCTCATTTTTGATAACCTGTGGAAGTTACAGAAATTCCTTGAAAAGACATAAGGGACAGATACTATATCCATCTTTTAAAGGGAATAAAGAATAACTTTGACAACTATGAACCATAGTATTTAACACAATTTTCAATAATAGCATAATGTGCTAGGTAACATCTAATACAATTTTATGAAAAACAACTCACTCTAAATCAATTTAGCTTCCTTCTGTGTTAGAATGACAGACCATGTAAATAGGGAGGGGCAATAAGATATTAATCTGGACTGTACTAAAGCTTTTTATTTTGTTTCAAATGGTATTCTCATTAACAAACTCGAAAGACAATTTACACTATACTATTGTTGATAGATGCACAACTGCTTAAGGGTGACATTCATTGGGTAGTTATCTTTGAGTGTTTTCTAGGAGAATGAAATCAAATAATATCTCCTTGTCTTCCCCTGCCCTCTGACTATGGGTTAAGTCTGTAACTAGTATTTCAAAATGTCTTTCCATGAACTGCATGAGGGAAGTAAGACATATTCATTAATTTTTAGGTGGCATAGCATTGGTTCAAGTTACTTAAAACCTTGGAAACTAGAAATAGCATTGAAAATAGCAATCAAATTCAAGAGACATTCTTTCAAAAAATAGTACAAAAGGATAGGTGCAGGAGAATATTATACATATATGGACAACAACATGACCTAGCTAGAAGTGTAGAAAAACAGATTCTATAGAGAATGCTGTGCCAAATGGAGGGGGAAATAAGACATAGTTCTTAAGCTTAGGGAGCCTACTCTCTAAAGAAGTCAACAACCCAAAGAGATACAAAATCAAAGTGAAATGCTTATGTTTTGAAGGAGTTCCACATTAAAGAATGAACAAGTGCAGTCAATCACATTAAAGAATGAACAAGTGCAGTCAATCTTAGAAGGCTTTTGGTGACAGGTTTTGAAGGGAGTGAGGAAGTTGAATTTTCAGCCAGAAGCAAAAGCAAGTGGTAGGAATGATCAGTCACCAGATTAATTTCACTAAATTTCATCCTGTGGAGAATGGTAAATGATTGCATTAGTATGCTAGGATTTCGAAGAGGAAGTTATTGGAAAGAAGAGGAAAAAAAGTCAATGGAAATTATCAACCTGATACACTTACCAAACAGTATTTGAATACTCTAGATTCTTAGAAGACAACAGGAGAATAAAAATAACTTTTGAGGAAGCTTTACCAATACTTGTATATAAAAATATTAATAATATGTTACAGATGGAGGCAGGGAGATAGAATAAGTTGTTTTGGTATCCCAGGAGTGATGAGGTTAGGCTTTATACTAGTAAAGAGGACAATGACATAATATAGTTATGAGTTGATTTTGCAGTGGGAAGAAAGTAGAAAACCTGAGATTTTGTAGAGGAAAACAATAATGGATTGTTTTCAATGGATCAGTAATGGATTGGACCAGTTTTAGATATAAATAAAAAGATTAGATTAACAGTTATAGTCCTATAGCATTTTAAGATTTTTAAAAGTATGCTACATCTGTTCATTTGATCTTCTCAATGCTCTTACATTACAGCATCATTGCAAATATTGTTCCCATGTTGGAGATGAAGCAATTAAGGATAAGAAAGATTAAATAACTTCCTGAGACTACTTTTCACTTGTAATGGTGATTTATATTTGTAAACTATCACCTTTTCATTTGACTGGAAATTCCATAAGGAAGAAAAAGAGAATCCATAAGAGTGAGGTCACAATCTTCTCTCTCTCTTCTATACTCTTACCTTTAGTAGTTCAGCTCCTTGGACTTTAGCACATTAACCACATTTTGATTTTAATGGACTCCCTCCCCACTCTAGATACCATGGTCAACTCTTAATGCTGTATTCTTAAGCACCCTGGACAGATGGCAAATCTTTCTTTTGGACATTCTTACCTTAACATTTTTTATCTATTGCTTTATTAACTTGCAACTCTGGATCATCTCCACTGTCCACCTTCATTTCTCTTGGTTCATGACATGGGACTGGTAAGCAAACAAGTAACTTTTAAAAACACTCCATCCCCACCATGTAGTACTAATAACTAATAATTCTCTAGTTTTAATTCATGGACAGAATAACCAATTAGCTTTGGGAATTTATACTGAATATTCAAGTACAAATTTCTTCCAAGGACTATATGCTCCTTCTAGTCAAGATGTAATGAATTTACAGTTGCCAACTTTTATTCTTTTCTTTCTTTTCAAACTTATCCCTTTACCCCATAACTGTTGCAGACTTTAGGCACTCTTTGTTAGTTTAAGGGACCTCATCTATTTTAAGGGAAAGAAAAAAGAATATTTGGTAGGAAATCCATTATGTAACTCCATCTTCACATGAGCATATCACGGTCCTTCCCCCATTCTCTTGTCTTTCCCCAGTCTCAGAGAAAGGACAATTTACAAGTATACCTTTACCTGTCCTCTTGGATCCATTCCTTGCCATGACCTCCAAGACCTAGCTCTTACAACTTAAATAATACCACCTTAGAACTGGAAGCAATCTTAAAGAACACATAACTGATTTCAAGAAGGGCTTTCTAATTTTCATGTGAGACTATTATCTCACAAAAATAACTCCTCCAGTCATGGACTGCTCTAATAAAAATTATTAATCTTTAGTTTGCATCTCTTCCCTTTTGACTTCTATCCTTACCTTTGAAGCTATATAGAATAACTTCAGCTCCTCTTATACATGCCAACCCTTTAAATAGTGTAGATAACTATTAAGGCTCACTTAGGTTTTCTCTTCTCTAGGCAAAATATCCCTAGTTCCTTTAGCTGTTACTATAGTTTCATGCTATCATTTCAGATTCTCCCATTATGGTTACCCTCTTCCAAATATACTCCTACTTGCCACTGTCCCTCATTAGGTGTTGCCATCTCCTCCCCTCCCCAAAAAACAACTTATTATTCCTGTCATGGTTTGGCCCATATTAAGCTCACTGGGATTGTTATTTCTTTTGTTCTTATGCTTCTTTTGAGGAAGCCAAAGATTGCATTGATTAATTTGGATTAATTAATTAAACTAATTTAATTTAGAAATTACATCACATTGCTAACTCTTAAAGGTAACAGGCAAGTAAAACCCTTATGTTTTCTCCTTATGCAGCATTATCTAACAACATCCTGTAATTGTGCATTCAACTTCTTGAACCTAAATGCACATTGTTCTATGTGGGTCCAAGTATAGATGGTTATTCTAATGGATCATGTTATTTGGGATCCTGTTTCTGTCATGTAGCATGCTAGTTTATGCTGGGCTCTATGCTAAATGTTAACAGATATTCTCTCATTTGATCCTCACAACAATCCTGTGAGGCTATTATGGTTCCCATTTTATCGTTGAAGAAAGTGAAGCAGACAGAGTTAAGTAACTTGCCCAAGGTCATATAACTAGGAAGAATCTGAGGCTAAATTTGAATTTATATCCTCCTGATTCCAGACCTGAAACACTATGCCATCTAACTATCCAGGAAAAAAATAGACATTTTGAAGAGCATGAGGTGAACTAGTTCCTTGCAATGCACCATGAGAAACTTCTTTACAGATTGATTTCAATCCATTTTGACTATGCCTTAAACATAGCCATTTAATAATTGCTAATTCACTTAATTATAATCAGCTAACATTTATCCATCTTATCCACAAGGTTTTCATGAAACCCTTTGCCAAATACCTGTTGCAATAGAAATATATTATTTCTGTTGCTTTCATCTAAAAAGTCAGTAATACTATTTAGGAAAACAACAACAAACAAACAGGAAATAAGATTAGACTGGCATGAATTCTTAGTGAACCAATTTTAAATTCTAGTGATCACTGATTCTTTTCTAAGATTTTTCAAACTATTATTTTAAGGTTTCTTATGTAATAGCCCTAGGAATTCACACTGTTAGGTAACCAGTCTATATTACTGGGAATCTACCTTTCTACCTTTCTTGAAAATTGTGACATTTGCCCTTCTGCAGTGCTTTGGCAGCCCTTTCATTTCTCCATGATTTCTCAAAAATTGTGGTATGATTTCTTGATCACACCTGCAAGTTCTTTAAGTACCCTGGGGTATAATTCACTCCAACCAGGTGACTTAAATTAATTTAGATTATCTAAATGTTCTCTTATTATCTCCTCATCTCTCAGGATTTGGTTCCATTTTAAATGTGTTTCTTCTACATTTTCCAGTTCGGTCATTATCTTTTACAGAGAAATCTGGACCAAAAAAGGAATTAAATAATTTTGCTTTTCTCTATTCATATAAAGCTACCTATTTCATACAATAGTCTCTTGGCAAGCTGAATTGTGTATCAAAAGAACCAGCATTTAAGTCCTGACTCTAACACTTATTAGGTGTGTGATCCATGGGAGTCACTGAACCTCTCAGAACCTCAGTTTCCTCATCTGTGAAATGAATATCACAATACTTTCATTGTTTACCCTGCCAAGGTTATCACAATAAAAGTTCTCTGAATGCCATCAAGTGATATATACATGTGAAAGACAATGATAATATTATTTTAAAAAGACACTTTTTTGTTATGTTAATATTTTTACAGTCTTCATTTTATTCTGGGTTTTAGTTTTTCTGACACTAATCTTATAGGATTATGAGATTCTTTGCATTTGTTTTTGTGTCCCTCTTGTCATCTCTTGCATGTCATTTTTCTTTTTCTAAGTTATCAACTTGTTCTCTATGTAGATATTATGTCAGACTCTTAAGAAGCCTTCCTCGTTTTTCCTTTTCATTTGTTATTTGTTTTTTCCATTTGTTACTTCATTGTTAGTCATTTGTTATTTCAATGTTAGAATTCTCCTTTGAGAACCTTCCATACCTCTTGAGTAATCTTCTTTTTTACACTCCCTAGGAATGACCTAATCTTTTCTCGCAGCTTTTAAAAATCTACTTTCCTAAAGTCTGGGAGATAGCTCTGACTTTTCTGAGTGTTCCTTTACTCAGCTCTTATATACTTTACCATTGCCACATTACTTTTTCACAAGCCTTTTATTGCTTTCTCTTCACCAACTAATTATTCTGTGTTAAATCCAGAATAGTACTTTTTTTTTTTACTGCTTTTCCAGATTTCTGAGAGAAATTATTGACTAGTTTTCTGAACTGTCATCATATTTCATTCAAATGTAATATCAGAGGGTAGCTAGTCTAATCCATAACATGAAAAAGAATCTCTTCCTACATCGTAACAAGATGAACTGAATTATTTTTTGACTCTAAATCTGGACCTGGAGTCACAAAGACATGAGGCTAAATCCAACCTCAGATACTTACTGGCTGTGTGATCTGGACAAATCTTTCAACCTCTGTTCACCTCCTTTCCTCAGATAGCCTGGGGTTGATGATAACTCTTAGAGTTGTTGTAAGAATAAAATAAGATAACTTATATGAAGTGCTTTGCAAACCTTAAAACATCATGTAAATGTTTATTAACACTATTATTGCTATGACACTGACTTTGTGTTATCTTATCACTATGACATCTGTCCCTTCATTTAAATCAATGGTTCAAAATCTTAAACAGAACAACCCTTTTAAGGTACTCCAAAAGAGATTACTACATCTCAGTTGACATCAACTCATTAACTCCTTGGTTCTGTTCATTCAAGAAGTTCCTCATTTGTCTCACTGTACTATAATCAAGCTTATGTCTCTTCTTGGTCACAAGGATAGCATGAGAGATTCTCAGATATTTTACTTAAATCTTGTGGTACGTCTATAGCTACCTCCTGATCTTGCAGTCTAATTACCCTATCACAAAAGAAATGAAGTTAGTTAGATTTGTCATTTTCTTGATGAAGTCACGCTAAGTTCATATGTAGCTTTCAAAGCTGTCTTGTGTATCTGTGCTTCCTATTTGCCTTCTTTTTTTCTGTGCGTTAACATAATGCTTCAGTGACGTTGCTTTATTTTTTGACAACCCTATTATCCACCCACCTTCACCCATACCCACTTCTACACACACACAGACACACACAGACACACACACACACATACACACACACACACACACCAATGAAGGTATTTTTAAAATTGACACAAATCTCTACAGCTAATAACAAAAAAGGACCACATCAGTCCAGAAATGGACCTTAAGTCCATCACATCTCAGTGAGGAAGCAGCTAGCATTCTTCATCATTAGTCCTCTGGAATCATAGTTGGTCATTTCATTGGTCACAGTCTTTCAATGTTTATTTTTACACTTTTTATTATTATATAAATTGTTCTGGTTCTGCTCAGTTCACTCCTCAGTTTATAAAAATCTTTCTGGGTTCATCTGAAACTGTCCTTTCCATTTTTTCTTATGGGGAAATGATTTTCCACTATATTCATATACTATAATTTGTTCAGCCATTCCCAGGCAATGGGACATTAGTTTCCAGATATTTGCTAACACAAAAAGAGTAGCCATGAACATTTTTCTACATGTAATTCCTATTCCTCTTTCATTGATCTCATTAATGTACAGGCCTAGCACTGGTGTCACTGGTTCAAAGGGGATGCAAAGTTTACTGGCTTGGGGTGCATAATTCTAAATTACTTTCCAGAATGGCTGAACCAGCTCATTGCTCTACCATTGGTGCGTTAGTATGCTTGTTCCCCTGCAGCCTACTCAGTAATGGTTATTTTCCTTTCTTGTCATCTAGGCTAATCTCACAGGTATGAGTTGGAACCTCAGAGGTCTTTGAACTTTCCTGTAGTTATTATTGATTTTGAGCATTTGAAAAATATGACTTTTGAAAGTCACATTGCTTAAATTGCTTAGAATACTTCTTGTTCAAATCCTTTGATGATTTATCTATTGAGCAATGGCTCTTCTTACATATTTGAATCAATTCCTTTTGTGACTTTCATGTGAGACATTTATCAGAGAAATGTGCCAGAAAGTTGTTTTTTTTTTTTTCTCCCCATTTATTTCTATTCTAATTTTATATATCTTGGTCTAGTTTGTACAAAAATGTTTTAATTTTATGCAATCAGAATTGTCCGTTGTATCCTCTGGGATCCTCTTTATCTCTACATGGTCATAAATTCTTCCCCTGTTCTTAGTTGTGAAAGGTATTTCCTTTCTTACTAAATAATATGTTCTATTGATGGACCTCTCTATTTCTTAACCAGTACCAATTAAGTTTAATGAGTACTGATTTCTTTTTTGTTTCAGATCTGGCACTGCTAGGCCTCCTTTTCACTTTTGTCCTCATTATTTCCCTCAAAATCTTTGACCTTTTCTTCCTCCAGATGAATTTCATCATTATTTTTTCCAGCCGTATAAAGTAATCTCTTGGTTGGTCTATTAATATGCCACTAGATAAATAAATGAATTTAGGTAGAGTTATTTTTACTATATTTTCTTAACTCAGTCATGAATAATTAATATTTATTCAATTATTTTGGTCTGTATTTCTGTGCAGAGCATTTGGTAACTTTGTTCTTATAATTAGTATGTGTATCTTGGTTGATAAATTCTAGAATATTTTAAATACCCTGTAATTATATTAAATGAGATTTCTCTTTCTATCTCTCTTTACTTGATTTTATTGGTAATATATAGAATATTATTGATTTATATGGATTTATTTCATATCCTATCTGTAACTTCATTGAATTTTAATTGCTTCAATTAAATTTAGTTGACTCTTGAAGAATCTCTAGATAGACCATCATATTATCTGTTAAAAAATATAGTTTTATTTCCACTTTACCCATATTTTCTTTTCTTTTTTCTATTATGTTGTTACAGCTAGCATTTCTTAAACTATATCAAATAATAACGATGAAAATGAACATCCTTACTTTATCCCTCATCTTATTTGAAGTCTTTTAGCTTTTCTCCATTACAAATAACATTTGCTCTTGGTATTAGGTAGATAATATCTGTCATATTAAGAAAAAGTGCATTCATTCCTATGTTTTTTTTAAATAAAAATGGTATTTTATAAAAAGTATTTTTAATATGTATTGATATAATTGTGATAGGTTTTAAGGTAATTTTTGCTTTTAACATAGTCTGTTGTACATATAATTTTCTTTATATTGAGCCAGTCCTACATTCCAGTTATAAGTCCAGCCCAGTCGCAGTACATAATTATTTATAATGTTATATCTCTTTTTTCTTATTTCATTTATATTGTGTTTCAGATTCATTTGGGATATTAATTTATATTTTTTCCTTCTGTTTTACTTATCCTTAGTTTAAGTATCAATAACATCTTTATATCATATAAAAAGGTTTTTTTTATCTTTTTCCCTATATTTTCAATTCATCTAATATTGCAATTAATCGTTCTGGTAAGTTTGCTATCAAGCACTTGTATTATAGTCCTGCTTTTTTTCTTCTTCTTTGAAAGCTTATACCTTGTTCAATCCCATTTTCTGAAATAGGGTTATTTAATTGGTCTATTTCTTATTGTTAGTTAAGATAATTTTGTAATTTTAAAATAGTCATCCATTTCATCTGTATTGTCAGTGTTGATGGTTTAATTCCTCAAAAAAGTTTCTGATAATTTTCTTCATATCTTCTTTAAAGGATAGGAACATATATATATATATATATGTATATATGCATATACATTTCATTGAGATACTTAATTACTTATTTATCTTCTTGTTAGATTTGCCTAGTTTTGAAAGAGGTACCTTGAGGCTGCCGCTATTATAGTTTTATTGTCTGTTTGTTTCTGAATTTTGCTTAACTTTTTCTGCAAGTATTTAGATGCCATGTGACATTTGGTTAATATCTATTAAGTATAGACATTAATTTACTTTCTGTGGTGTCTTTAAGTATGTTATAAATTTCTTTTTTGTCACTTTTAACCACGTCTATTTTTTAAGAGCTAATTTTGATTTTTTTTGTTCTCCTGAAACATAATAGATTTTGCTGCACTACTTTATTTTAACTTCTTGTGAATCATTGTTTCAAATATTTCTTGTAACTAATATGTGCTTGAATTCTACTCAATCCATTTTGCTATCATCTCTTCTTTTATTGGAAATTTATCCCATTAAGATGGAATCATTAACTATATATTTCCTGTCTTTCTGTTCTCTTGAACTTTTTCCTTTTTTGCTCCCTGCCCTTTAAAAAGTTTAAGACTTGTGATGTACCATGAAAACAATATTTCCATTCCATTGCCCCTCTTCTGTTTCCCCTCACTCAGCCTAATCATAGGTTTTTACTCTTTCCTTTTAATTTCCCATTTTCAATTCCCCTACTCCATGTTTGTTTTGCTTATGATTATTTTGTAGTGATGATACACCTTTTCCTTTTGAATTTAATGTATTTCTATACTAAACTCTCTGTCTCTTTCTGTGTAGCTATGTGTGTATGTGTGAAGTGTGTTTATTAATATTCTCAATCCTCTTTTATCTGGTTCAGATGAGAGTGAAGTTCACATGATATTTTTTCCTTCATTTCTTCCTCTACAAAAATTTTTTTCCTTCTTCTGCATTTCTATTCAGTGAGATAGTAGTTTCCCTACACCTCTTTATTTCTGTACTGTGTTCCACGTTTCAGCCTTTCTCTTCTCTAAAAATTACCAATATAGAACAAAACTACTCCTAAGCTATCTGTTTATCTTACTTGTTTCTTTGACTTTTTGAGACATTAGAGTTCTGAAAAGACACTTGTTTCTTCTTCTCCTATTAGTATGAGAGTATTTCATTCTTTAGTCTGTTCCAAAGTTCAAATGTATTTACAATTATAGTTTATTTTTGACTCCTGTATTTACATTTCAAATTTTCTACTCATCTCTGGTATTTTCATTAGGAGTGTTTGAAAGTCCTCTCTTCTACAAAAGGTCATTTTTTTCCCTGTAGTATTATGAACATTTTGAAGGGTAAGTTATTCTTGGTTATAAGCCTTTATATTTGCCTTTTGGAATATTATATTTCAAGATCTACTTGACTTTATGGTGATAGCTGTATAGTCAAAAGTAATCCTGACTATAGTTTCCACAGTACTTGTGTGTGTGTGTGTGTGTGTGTGTGTGTGTGTGTGTGTGAGGGGGAGGGGGAGGTTCTTGTAGCATTTTTTTTTCTATGGCCTATAAGCTTTGAGTTTGAGCTATTGTGTTGAGTTTAAATTTTGAGTTTTTTTTTTCACAAAATGATCAGCGGGTTTTTTTTTCTATTTTTGTTTCAATTCCTGGTTAAAATCTCTCTCTCTCTCTCTCTCTCTCTCTCTCTCTCTTTCTTGAAATATGGTATCCATGCTCCTTTCTCATATTTTTCAAGTAGTCCAATGATTCTCAGATTATCTTTCTCTGACATATTTTTATGGACATCTTTGTAATACTATGTGCTTTCCATTTTCTTCTATTTTTTTCAATTTTTGGACTTCATTTTCATTTTATTATTGTCTTATGGATTCATTGCTTTCTGTTTGGCCTTTTCCAATTTTCAGGGAGTTCAATCGTGTGTAAAGTTTGTTGCTTGCTCTCTTAAGCTATTAATTCCTCCCATTTTTACATTCCTAGATATTATTTTATTTTAATATTACATCTTACATTTGTTCCTTCATTTCTTCCCAGTACTCTTATTGTCTTTGTGGCCAGGCCGTTCTTTACTTTGAGAATGATTAGACTTATTGAGTTACTTCTTTTGGACTCACTCTTGGGCTTCTCAGTCCATAGTATTTCTTCATTATGTTTATAACTTTCTTCTCTTTGCTCACGTCCAGCTTCACATTTCAGCCATTGTTGTTGAGTTGTACTCTTATTCCTTCTCTGCTCTTGGATGGGATGAAAAGGCCCTGCTTGATTCTAGATGTGGTGACTAAGACTTAGGTAGCCTTTCCTTCTGCAAGAATTCCTGGGTCTTTGCTCAGCTGGTGGTTTAACTTAGGTTTTGGCCTTGATTGCTTTATATCCACCTTCTTGGACTGTCCCAAACCTAAAATTGGCTCCATTCTTTGCTGTAAACCTGACAGGGCCAACCAGATATCTTCCGATGTGCAAGATCTCAGGTCCTTTCCAAGACTTTTTTTTCCTGCTGTGGCTCAGACATTCTTTGTCCAGACTCTCACCTACCCCTGTCTCTACTGCTTTGGTTCTGTTGTATACTACTGGGACTCTATGATGGTCACAGGCTGCTTGGGTGCTGGTATGGCCTACTGCTATGGTTTGGGCATGAGCTAACTGAATGCTGAGCTATTTGGGATCTGGTCTTTGGGCACTTCTCTGGTATTTTCTCATGCTATAGGTCCATTGCTACCTGTCTAGGCAGTGCTATAGTCCTGTCTTCTATGATGACTCTGGGCTACCAATACTCTGTGCTTTCTGCCTCTCCTGGATTGTCTTTGCTTAGAGGTTTCTGGAAGTTTTTTTGTGTAGTCCTGAACTAGATGGAAAAGCTTAAACAATTATCTTTGACTTTCTGTATAATTGTTCCTTCTAGTACATTTTTAGAAATTTACTGGGATATTCATGGTTGATCTCAGGTCTTCTAGGTCCTAACATATTACCATCTTATCTGAAAGACTTTTATAATTCTATTAACCATTTTTATTTTCTATTTCCTTAGCAGAGAAAACGTTTGTCTATTATCAGTGTTCCATCTTCCCGAGACACTGGATCTAACTTTTCTTTAATCTTCTTGTTACCCTCAACATAGTTTTAAAAGATTTTTTTTTATTGTCCTTAGTTTTCATCACCAGCTTAATTCTCCTGACATGATTTTTTACAAGCCTATGTATTGTAACTTCCAATACCTCCCCTTGCTTCCATTGGCTTCTTGTTGCTTCTTGAATCACATGTTAGCTCTTCTTTTTGGCATTTATATTTCTGGACTACCTGTCACCTCCCTACCTTTCAAGTGTTCTTCTACATTACTCCTCTCCCTGTACTCTGTGATCCAATCGTAATGATCTACCTACTGTTACACACACACACACACACACACACACACACACACACCACTCAATGTCCCTAACTATCTCCAGTGCCTACAATGCATACTCTCCTCACAACAACCATTTGCAAACCGTGGCTACGTTCAAGATTCAGTTCAAGCACCACATTTTTGATAAAACCTTTCCTGATTTCCCCAGTTCCTTCTCAAAACGATATTGCTTTCATACACACACACACACACACACACACACACACACACATAATTTTCCCCCCTCAGAATATAAACTCTTACAGGGCTGGGCTTGTTTCACTTTTGTCTTTGAATCACCATCACTTAGCACAGTGCCTGACTGACAGTAAAAGATTAATAAATGTTGGTCAATTGAATATTATACATCTTGAAATAATCTAACCAGTAACATTCCTGTCCCAAACCTTTTTCTTTAACACTCCCCTTTTCCCATTAGAACTGATCCTGTTAGTGTCTGCAGAATTTGAATTTTCAGAGTTTGGGGGTATTTTGGGGGTATACTGACTCTGAAGAATTTCAGGTCATACAATTCTATTTTTTTTCCTCTGAGCCCTATGAAACCTGTTCTCCCCAAATAGAGGGTGTATGCCAGAATTGCTGGCTCTTTTCTGGAATGTATTCTCTGATGAATTATTGATCTTCTCTACTCCTGTTTTCTTTTCTATCTTAAAGGCACTACTCACTATTACAACTGTTTTTGGCAGATACACATGCAAAGTTTTCCCTCTCCTGTTTTGAATTAAAATGTCTCTTTGACAGAGCTCTAAGAAGATATTCCAGTCAACATGTTCTGCTTTTGTCAATAGTCTTATATTAGTTATTGAATTCTGATAAATGTCTAGTAGGACATGCTTTGGACTTCTGTATCTCACCTCTGTACCAGTTTTATAAGTTGCATCAGTGAAGCATCACCCACATACTCTGTCTGGAGGTGATATCATTTCTTTCTCTTTTCTCCTATAGCTTTCAGAAAAATGCTATAGCTTAGTTAGTTTCAGTTTTGTAAATATTTACAAGGGTGAATATCATTTTGGTGCTTGATATTTTAAGGAGAGAAAGAGAACTATAATGCAATACAATTAATGAATATTGGCACAAACATTATAATTGAAAATTTAGCAAAGTTATAGTAGTGTATCCAAAGAACTGTTTTGTACAAGTTCGTATACCAGAGTTCCAAGAAAGCTTCAATACTATGAAAATAACTAACAAACATAGTTAATAACTTAAATAACAAAATGCTAAATCACGAGATTAAATTACAAAACTAGATACAATTTACAGCATTGACATATCTCAATATCAAAGATCATGTCATTAAAAATGAGTGGAAAGCAAGATAACAACTATGGTTAGTATGGGAATTCATAACCAAACAATGTGTAGAGTATAGATTTTCACAGGTATAATTTCAGTTATATAAAGTTAAAAAATTTTCCATGAACCAAATTAATGTATCCAAAAAAAATATGGATTAAGGAAAAATTTTCCTCAAACAACTCTGATAAAGTGCAGATATCTTAAACTATAGAGAAATGGCACACATTTCTAAGACTGAGTCAATTCCTATTATAGAATTTCAAAGCACATGAATAGTTTTTAAAAGATTGGCAACCACCATATGAAAAAATGCTCCAAATCACTAAAAATAGAAGACAAATGCAACTTAAAACCAAACAAATATTATATCACATCCATTAAGTTGTAAAAGGTGGTGTAAGATAAAATCATTCAATGTTGGTTGGAAGATAGGCAAACCAATACACTGTTGGTGGAGCTGTGAAGCCTTCCAACCATTACAGAAAACAATGCATGAATTACATGAGAAAAGTGACTCAACTGATCATAGTCTTTTGATGTAGAAATCTTATTACTAGGTTTATACACTGCAGAAGTCAATGAGAAAAAATCCCATATAAAACAAAAAAATTCATAGTCATACTCTTTGCAAAATCCTGGAGACGTATGATTTACTTTTTTATTGGAAAGTAGCTGAACACATTCCTATATGCATATGGAACATTATTGCTTTATAAGAAGTTGTGCATTTGAATAATTAAGAGAAACGTGGGAAGATTTTAATGAACTGATGGAAAATTAAATAAACAGAATTGTGAGAGCAATGATGATCATCATAGATACTAAGAGAACATTAAAGTACATCAGAATTTAGTTAAGAAATAATGGTCAATGTTGGTTTCTGATGACTTGTCAAAACAACTCTTCTTTGTTTTAAGAAACGTCAGAGTAAAAGTGCCAAGTTCCTTGTCCTAGCAGTCATCCTTGCAAAATTTGATGGTTTTGCTTAACTCAGTTTCTTTTTTTTTCCTAAAAGAGAAAGCACTATACTGGGGAAGATAATGTCATAGGAGCTAATCAAAAGTCTCCTTGACTGAGACATGCTTGTTGAGTCCAATTAAAGCTATCTATGCAAAAAAAAAAAGTTATTCTACTGCCTATTCTAAGAGATCTGTTTCTTTTGAATGCTGTGCCTCTCCATCATCTTCTATTCTGAATCCCTTCTTCTCAAGTTTCGTGATATCAGTAAGGTCATCCTACTTGTGGTAAAATGTAAGCTACTTTTACTCATTACTTATATTCATAGGTACATACGTAGATGAGGCCATGCGTTGTTCCCTAGAATCTTATTTCCCTTTAAGATTTCCAGTTATATCCTTCCATGACTCTTCCCTCACTCTTGTTATATGACTTTTTAATAAAAATTATATATATACATATGTGTATGTATATATATATATATGGTATTCTTTACTCTTGTCCTTAATAGATCTTTATATAACAATAAACTTTTCTTGTCTTTTCTCTTTTTTACATAACTTTGATCTTGGGAAAATTACATTGCAAACACCTTCTTTTTCTTGTCACTCTTTTCTATGTCCATAATATTCAGCTTAATAGTTTGTCTGCACTTTTTTCTCCTTTCTCTTGAATTTTCAGTTAAAAGTATTATTCTTTTCTGCTCTAGCATCTTCTTTTACTCTCCATGACTTTCTTACATCATACATTAAAAAAAAATCTTTGCAAAAGTATTCATTATTCTGCTTATACTGCTAGCTGTCTTCCAGCCTCTCACCTTTTTCTCCCCATCTATCTCTTTGAATGTTCAGTCTATAGTCATTGTGTTCATCTTCTGCCCCCTTATTCTCTTCTATAGCCCTTGTAATTTGGCCCATGCCCCTGCCACTCAGCTAAAATTCTTCTCTTAAGGATACCAATGACCTTCTTGTGAAATCCAAAAGCCTGTTTTCATTCTTCAATCTTCTTAGCTTGTCTTTGACATTTGGCACTGTTAACTATCTATCTCTGGAAACCTTTTACCTCTTCTACATTCTATTACCCTGTACTTGATCTCTTTATTCTATTACCCCTTTGTTTCTTTTCTGGACTTCTTTTCCTCATCCTAACTCTAATTATGTGTACATCTCAAATTTTTAGAGTGTCATGTTTTTTAACTATTAACACTATTTTCTTACACTCATAAAAAAAATCATTTCTCTGTTCGTCTTAATGCATATAAATCTTAATTAAATATTTTTATTTATGAGATCTCTAAATCAAAGGGTCATAGAATATTAGAGTTAGAAAGAACTTCAATGATCACCCATTTTAACTCATACATGAGCATGAATGCTCTCTACAAGACAAGTAATTTTAAATTTCTATATGAATTCCTCTAGAAATCAGGGATTCCCTTGAATCAAAGCAGCTGATTCAACTCTGAATAATCTGTTAGGAAGATTTTAAATTAATCAAACTGAAATCTACCTCCTTGCAGCTTCCATTTATTTATCCTAATTCTGTCATCTGTGTTTAATGAAAGAAAACCTAAATTTCTCTTTTACTTAGCAGTTTTTCCAATACTGAAAGCTAGTTATCTCTCACCCACCTCTATCCCCCACCAAGTTTCCATGTAAAGAAACATCCTAGTTTCTTCAAATGATTCTTTAATTTCAACTCCCCTCACCACGTTGTTCACCTTTCTCTGGTTGCCCTTAAGCTTGTCACTCTTTTTCCTAAAATGTTGCTTCTAGAACTGAACACAGTGTCATGTTCTGTCAAGAGGTGGGTAAAAAACTTCCCTGTCAGGCCTCTGGAACCAAATTGAATCTCGTCTGTTTCGAAAGAACCATTTTAATGCCTATATCTTTTTCTCGACCACTCTTAATTTTCACATTAAAAAAAACTCATTGCGTTTATGGCTGGTAAGTACTACACAGTTTAATGGCTGAATTTCTTTCATGGGTGTTTGTCTCATGTTCTCAAGTGGATTATAATCTCTTTGATGGCAGATACACTCTGTGAGAGCTCATTACTCATCCTCCCCTCCCCCATCACCACCTTTCAAGGCGTTGAGTAGACACTATGACAATAATAATAAATCATTTTAGAGCTTTAAAGTTTGTAAAAAAAAAACACTTTACAAATGTTATCTCTTTAGATCCTCACAAAAACCCCATGAATTAGGTGCTATTATTTTATCTTCATTTTATAAATGAGAAAACTGAGACAGAGAGGTTAAGTGACTTGCCTACAGTCACACAGCTGGAAAATTCCAGAAGCAGGTATCAAACTTCTTGATTCTGAGTTCACCACTCTATCAACTATGACATCTAACTAGCTCTGGAAATTTGTTGATTTTTAATTCCGAAGGACTAAAGCTTAGTATATTCGTTAACAGAAATAGTGCTAATTATATACTGTATTTCTAATCAATTTCCTTTCCAATGAAATCACTTCTATTCTGTGAACTATCCCTTATAATAAAAAATTTTTTTTTAAATTAAATTTATTTATTTAACTTTTAACATTCATTTTCACAAAATTTTGGGTTACAAATTTTCTCCCCTTTTATCCCCTCCCCCCCAAACACCAAGCATTCTAATTGCCCCTATGACCAATCTGCTCTCTCTTCTATCATCCCTCTCTGCCCTTGTCTCCATCTTCTCTTTTGTCCTGTAGGGCCAGATAGCTTTCTATACCCCTTTACCTGTATTTCTTATTTCCTAGTGGCAAGAACATTACTCGACAGTTGATCCTAACACTTTGAGTTCCAACTTCTTTACCTCCCTCCCTCTCCACCCCTTCCCTTTGGAAGGCAAGCAGTTCAACATAGGTCAAATCTGTGTAGTTTTGCAAATGACTTCCATAATAGTTGTGTTGTATAGGACTAACTATATTTCCCTCCATCCTATCCTGTCCCCCATTACTTCTATTCTCTTTTGATCCTATCCCTCCCCATGAGTGTTGACCTCAAATTGCACTCTCCTCCCCATGCCCTCCCTTCTATCATGCCCCCCACCCTGCTTATCCCCTTATCCCCCACTTTCCTGTATTGTAAGATAGGTTTTCATACCAAAATGAGTGTGCATTTTATTCTTTCCTTTAGTGGAATGTGATGAGAGTAGACTTCATGTTTTTCTCTCACCTCCCCTCTTTATCCCTCCACTAATGAGTCTTTTGCTTGCCTCTTTTATGAGAGATAATTTGCCCCATTCCATTTCTCCCTTTCTCCTCCCAATATATTTTTCTCGCACTGCTTGATTTCATTTTTTTTTTAAGATATAATCCCATCCTCTTCAATTCACTCTGTGCACTCTGTCTCTATGTTTGTGTGCGTGTGTGCATGTGCGTGTGTGTGTAATCCCACACAGTACCCAGATACTGAAATGTTTCAAGAGTTACAAATATTGTCTTTCCATGTAGGAATGCAAACAGTTCAACTTTAGTAAGTTCCTTATGACTTCTCTTTGCTGTTCACCTTTTCATGGTTCTCTTCATTCTTGTGTTTGAAAGTCAGATTTTCTTTTCAGCTCTGGTCTTTTCATCAAGAATGCTTGAAAATCCTCTATTTCATTGAAAGACCAATTTTTCCCCTGAAGTATTATACTCAGTTTTGCTGGGTAGGTGATTTTTGGTTTTAGTCCTAGTTCCTTTGACTTCTGGAATATCCTATTCCATGCCCTTCGATCCCTTAATGGAGAGGCTGCTAGATCTTGTGTTATCCTGATTGTATTTCCACAATACTTGAATTGTTTCTTTCTAGCTGCTTGCAATATTTTCTCCTTGACCTGGGAACTCTGGAATTTGGCCACAATGTTCCTGGGAGTTTCTCTTTTTGGATCTCTTTCAGGCGGTGTTCTGTGGATTCCTTGAATATTTATTTTGCCCTCTGGTTCTAGAATCTCAGGTCAGTTTTCCTTGATAATTTCATGAAAGATGATGTCTAGGCTCTTTTTTTGATCATGGCTTTCAGGTAGTCCCATAATTTTTAAATTGTCTCTCCTGGATCTATTTTCCAGGTCAGTTATTTTTCCAATGAGATATTTCACATTATCTTCCATTTTTCCATTCTTCTGGCTTTGTTCTGTGAGTTCTTGCTTTCTCATAAAGTCCTTAGCCTCCATCTGTGCCATTCTAATTTTGAAAGAACTATTTTCTTCAGTGAGCCTTTGAATCTTCTTTTCCATTTGGCTAATTCTGCTTTTGAAAGCATTCTTCTCCTCATTGGCTTTTTGAACCTCTTTTGCCAATTGGGTTAGGCTAGTTTTCAAGGTGTTATTTTCTTCAACAATTTTTTGGGTCTCCTTTAGCAGGGAGCTGATCTGCTGTTCATGCTTTGACTTCCTGTCTCTCATTTCTCTTCCCAGCTTTTCCTCCACCTCTCTAACTCGATTTTCAAAATTCTTTTTGAGCTCTTCCATGGCCTGAGCCCATTGGGTGGGCTGGGACACAGAAGCCTTGATTTCTGTGTCTTTGCCTGATGGTAAGCATTGTTCTTCCTCATCAGAAAGGAAGGGAGGAAATGCCTGTTCACCAAGAAAGTAACCTTCTATAGTCTTATTTCTTTTCCTTTTTCTGGGCATTTTCTCAGCCAGTGACTTGACCTCTGAATATTCTCCTCACACCCACCTTGCCTCCTGATCCTCCCAGCCAGCGTTTGGGGTATGAGATTCAAATGCTGCTTCCAGCCTTAGGGCTTTTGGCGGGGGCAGGGCTGCTATTCAGTGTGAGATTAAGTTCAGGTGCTCAGGTGGGGGCAGGGCCGCCTCTCAGGCTCAGTTCCCTCAAGGAGTTTATGCACAGACCTTCAACAATGGATCCAGGCTCCCGCCTGCTTGGGGAGCCCTGGTCTGCAGCCGCCTCCCAGCCTCTACCTCTCGACCCGCCAAAGAGACTCTCTCACCGACCCCTGTCACCTGTGGGTGGAGAGACTTGTGCGGCCGCTGGAGATCCTGTCCCTGAAGCCCGCTCGGATCTTTTCCTCTCGGTGCCGCGGCCGCGGCAGGGCTGTATTCAGCTCCCAGTCCCGGCGCCCAGTCCGCAGCGGGAAGGACCTTTTGCGACAGGTTTGCAGGTCTCTCCGGAACAGAAATCTCCCTCGCTCCAATGTTCTGTGGCCTCTGGGTGCAGAATTCGCTGTGAGTTACTTCTTTGTAGTTGTTCTGTGGGTTGTGGGTTCGGAGCTATGTGTATGTGTGTCTTTCTACTCTGCCATCTTGGCTCCGCCCCCCTATAATAAAAAAAATTTTTAAATGAAAGAAATAAAAAAATTAAACAGTAGACTTAACAGGCACATTAATCAATCTATATGCATTTATATATTAAGCATTTGCTGTGTACCAAGCACCTTTCTAGGTACTAGAGACATAGGGAGAAACTGAAATATCCCCTTCCTTCAAGAAGTTTTCAGCATAGATCATGGAAGAAATCATAAACACGTAGAAGTATGTACAAATATTTACAAGCTAACTTTTTTAGGGAAAGATCTAAGTCCTGAGGATATTCAGAAAAGCCTTATATAATGCACCAGCTTAAATATGGTATCTGCTGTTAGACTCAGTACTGAGTCTACAATGGTTCACACACATAATTCCGTACATTTGCAAGGAAAGGAGAGGATTGCACTTTCTTGCTTCTCTGAGAACAAACTTGATGGCTATAATAACAAAGCAGTCAGGTATTTTAAGGTTGTTCTTTCCATTTACCTTGTTGGGGTCATTTGATATACTGTTTACCTCGTTCTGCTTACTTTAGTCTATATTCATGTCAATAGGATTTCTCGTATTTCTCTGAATTTTCCATAGTCATCATTGTTGAAGGCACAGTAAGATTCTATTACGTTCACACATTACTATTTATTCAGCCACTTTCGGAATGATGGGTATCTTATTTATTTTCTGTTCTTTGCCAACAAAAAAATTGCTGCTATGAGTGTCTTAGAATAGATAGGACCTTTCTGTCTTTAACCTGTTGGAGTTAGCCTAGTAGTTAGATTTCTTGCTTAAAGGTGATAAATATTTTAATCGTGTATCTAATATTATTTCAAATTTATTTCCAGAATTCCTAAGCCAATATGTAGTTCCACCAAAAATGTAATGTTGTACTTCTCTTTCCATAGGTCTTCTAATGTTGATTATTTCCAATGTTTGTTATATTTGCCTGTTTTCTCACTGTGAATTGAAATCTTTAGTGTAAATGGGATTTTTTTTTATTACTTCTGATAATAATAATAGCTGGCACTTATTTAGTACTACCTGGCTTGAAAAATACTTTACATATATATTATTTCATTTGACCTATTACCCCCATTAGTTCCTTTAGCATACTAAATAACAGAAGATTCCTCCCCCTCCATATTCAGTATTAATCATGTCCCATTTATTCATATTTTAAGAAATATGTGGAAATATTGGGTACCATCACATCGTTTGGATTGTCCACCTGTCATTTCTTTATTGCCCTCCACCTTTTCCAATTATGTATTTCCTTGATATTGTTTTTAAGCCATTTTTTGGCATTCAAGTCTTTGTTCATTATATGTTGCAGCCTACGTATACCCCACATGTATTTCTGTCCTGCCCTTTGGGTCATCTGAAATTTTAATTCTCCAGAGATCATGATGTTCTATAATTTGTAGCTACATAGAAGTTTTGGGGTAATACTTATGTTAAATGACAGGTTTTAGCTTCAGAGAATAACATGTGATTATTGGAAGTACCATACAACTTCCCAAATACAAATTTACCTACTCTCTCTACCTTTAATTCTGAGCCTAGCTCATTGTCCATTTGCCATACATATCTAAACTATATGTACTGGTGGACTAACTTCCTAAGCTACCAATATAATTATATTTCATAATGTGACCAATGTGTATTCTTCATCCACTTTGTTTTTCCTTTGTGAATTGTTATGCCAATCTCTTTTGAATGGCCACAAATCTCATTAAATCATCAAGTAAAAATTATTAAACTATATGCCAGATACTATACTAAACAATAAAGATACAAAGAAACACAAAAACTGTTCCTGCCCTTAAAGAGTTTATACTTGTGAGTGTGTATGTATGTATGCATGTGTGTGTATATTTGTATGAAGGTATGCATGTATGTGCATGTGTGGTGTGGGGCCACACATAAACAACTATGTACAAACATTATAAATTGGAGAAAATCTCAAAGGAAGGGCATTGAGATTAGAGAGGACTGGGAAAGATTTCTTGTAGAAGGTGGAACTTTGGCTGAATCTTGTAGGAAGCCAAGAGATAGAGATAAGGAGTGAGAGAGTTCCAGGCATGAGGAATAACCAGGGAAAATTCCTGGAATAAAGATATGGAAAACTCCATTCAAGATTTTGAAATATATTGAATGCCCAAAAGAGAATTTCTTATTTGATTATAGTGGCAATAAATAGCCACAAGAGTTCATTTAATAGGGGGTTGACATGGTCATATTTATACTTTAGGAAGATCAGTTTGGCTGCTGAGTGGAGAATGTACTAAAGCGGGGAGAAACCTGAGGCAGGAAAATCAACCAGCAGACTATTGCAATAGTCCTGCTGTGATGTGATAAGTGCCCACACTAGCATGGTGACAGTATCAGAGGGAACAAATACAAGAGATGTTACAAAGGTAAGGATGATAAGACTTTTCAACAGATTGAATATGGAGGAGTGGAAAAAAGTGAGACATGAAGGATGATACATAGGTTGAAAGCTTGGTTGACTAGGAGGATAGCAGTTCACTGGAAGAGTAATAAGAAGTTGTGAAGAGGAGAACTGGGGGTAAAAGGTGAAGAATTCGATTTGCAACATGTTGAGTTTAATATGCCTATGAGATAACTGGTTCAAAGTGACCAATACATATTGGAAATATGAGACTAGACTGGATAGAGGTTAGGGCTAAATAGATCTGAGAATTAGCTACATAGAGATAATAGTTGAATTCGTGCAGACTGATGAGAACACCAACAGAAATAGAGAGAAGAGGACCAAGGATAGAGCCAGAGGGAACATCTGTAGTTAGTGGATGAAGATCCCACAAAGAATACTGAGGAGTGGTCAGGAAGGTAGGAAGATAGTGAAGAGAATACTTCCATGAAAACCCAGAGAGAAGATAGTATCAAGGAGAAAGCGACAGTTGTGTCAAAGGCTGCAGAGAGATCAAGAAGAATCAAGATTGAGAAAACGTCACTGGATATGGTAATTAGGAGATCACTGGCAATTTTAGAGAGAGCAGTATCTCATTACTCATTGAAGTCATAATGAAGTAAGAATCCAAACTACAGAGAGTTGTGAGGAGAGTGAGAGGAAAGGAAGTAGAGGCTTAGATTACAGACAAGCTTGTCAAGGTGTTTAGCCCACAAGAATGATGACAGATATGAGAGCTGGCAGGGATGGATGGATCAAGTGAGGGGCTTTTATGGAGGGAAGAGATGTGTGTTTGTAGGCAGTAGAGAATCAGCTAATAGGAAAAGATTGATGATTAACAAGAGAGTGGGAATGGTAGGGGGCTGTTCTGTTGGAGAAGATAGGATGGAATGTAATCTCTTGTGCATGAAGAGGGATTTGCTTTTTAAGTGAGAAGGACTGCCTTTTCTTGTGAGACAGATGTGGAAGAAAGAGTGGTGGAAGGTGTCTGAGTGATGAGAGATAAGGAAGAGGGAAGTCTTGGTAAACAGTCTAAAAATTTTTTTTTTGGTGAAATACGAGGCAAGGTTCTCAACTGAGAGGGTAAGAGGAAGGGGAACTATTGGAGAATAGAGGACTAATGAAAAGGTTTGGAAAAGCCACTATGGTAAGAGAGATAGTGAGTTAGAGAGGTATAAAATAATTGCCTTGCCATAGTGAAGGCCCAATTGAGACTAACATCAATTTGTAATGGATCCACTCAGCAGAGTTTCATGATTTTCAGCTTCATTCAGGGTCTCTTGAATAGGAGCAAAGACAGTGGATTTTGAAAGTGAAGTAAAGCATAACACAAGGACAGAAGATGTACTGCCCTACACATGTAAATTTTTATTGTTTTAATTCTAGAGGAAGACCTCTAGAATGTTGGGCAATCTCTCTTTGGAGGATTTATGGAAAGATATGGGCAGTAAATTCAAAGGATCTTAAGGCACAGATTGATGAAAATCTGGATTATGGGAAGGACTATCAGGATTGATGAGATCATGGATTTATTGAAGTGTAAGTGAAGATGGTGAGAGGCTAGAGAGTAATGCAACAAGGTGTGCAATGGTATAAAAACTGAGAAGATGAATTCAGCTTAAAAAGGAAGAGAAAGCTATGACATGATAGCCAAAGTCATTTTTTAATTTTCTAAGAAAAACACTGAATGAAAGACTAAGCAGCAATATATGGACATGAATTACAGAAAAAGAGTAACCCAGTTTGAAGTAAAGTCTAACTCAATTTTAGGATGGTTTAGTATCAAAGCACACTAGAAGAAAAATAAAGCTAACTTGTGTGTATAAAAAGAAAGAACTCTATCTAGTCAACTCAATTAGCAGTGCTAATAGAAAGGATCATTATTGATGAATCAATGTTCAGACATTGACAAGGCATGCTTTTTTAAACTATGTTTAAATAGATCTCCATCTCTTAATGAATTCTTTACAGTATGGAAGTCACATAGTAACAGTGTAAATATCTAGCTTCCTTGTCTTGCTCTCTTGTACACCATTCCATGTCTATATCTGATCACTTCTCAGATGGGGAGAAGGAGCAGCCTAAAGCAGCTTGTGATCATTCAAAAAACTTCCTAGTTCTTATTTCCCTGAAGCAGGGATGTAATTGTTTTGGCTTAAAAGGATCCCTTCTGGGCTAAGTCAAAAAGTGATCCTATGTATATGAACTAAATATAATACCTGAGCAGAGTAGATGTTAATGTCAAGAAGAATTGAAAACAATTCGCTTTCCCACCCTAATTGCTTCCTTGGTCTTCCTTCTTCCCTCCCACATATAAAATTGAGAGTTTATATCATATATGATACCATCCTTGTGAATATATTATTGAATATATATTCTTTGGGACAAATGCAATTTTGAACAATTCCCAAGCCTAAAATTGTGTAAGACCAGGTTTGAAACTCTTTTTCCTGGGCCAGAGTAAGCAATTAATAAACGTTTGTTTATTGTTGGCTGATTGATTTGTGGGTTCAGTTCAATTCATCAAACATTCATGAGGAACAATCCACGTGCAAGGAGCTACATGAGGTCTCAGAGGAGAGTCAAAGCTTAGACAGTACGCTGTCCCCACACTTACTGCTTGATAGGGATATCAGACTTGTACACAGCTGACTCTAATGCCCCAGTGCCTTAGGTGCAAAACATAGTGCTATGTGAGGTTTTATTGTTCAGATGCCCTGCTTCAAGCTATAGCGATAAAATTGGCTGTATAAATCAAAGTAATTACTTATTTGGAGATAATTTACTTCTCCTGTAGGTGGCATTTCTCATAAAAATAATCACAGACACATATCCCTCCTATATTTATTTATCTGTGAACATGTCATATACTTCAACAGAATGTAAGCCCTTTGAGGTTAGAGACTGTATCACCAGTAGCTAACATAATGCCTGGCACATAGTAGGCACTTCCTAAATGTTGGTAGTGTTTTTAAACTAAATTCATGGTTTGGTGACCAAGGTGGGGCTTTGAGGTCACATGTGACCCTATAGGTCCTCAAGAGCAGTCCTTTGACTGAATTCAAACTTCATAAAGTTTGGTGCCCCACCCCTGGATCACTGTAGGGTGTTCCTGGGAGGAACTTCCTCTTCCAGCATAGATCAGATACTGTCTGCAGCTCATAGCTTTAGCATCTTGCCTGGATTACTGAGAAGTGAAGTAATTCATCCAGGGTCATCCAGCTGGCGTGTGACAGGTGGGAGTGGAATTCTGGTATTCCTGATGCTAAAGCCCGATCTGTTATCTGCTATGTTATGCTTCTCAATCAAGAAGTTCATTGATTGAAGTATTTTTTCTAGTAGCTGATAAAAAGCAACAGCTTTTCCTTTAAAATGTTCTTTAAAAAGTATTCTAATATTTTAATGTATATTTTATAGTACTAGGTAGAATTAAGAACTATGACATGGATTGAATATCATCTTTAATCAGAAAAATGGTAGCTTCTATAGACAACCAAATTTTGCTTTTCATCCTGATCCCTCTCTTGTCTCTTTTGGGAAATTCTATCTAAGAACAATGTCAAGATGTACTTATTTAATATTTTGTTAAGATATTGCTCGGTTTTTACAAATGATATTCAAATCAGCACGATAGTGGAGACCAGACTTATTTATACCCTTTAATTGTACACAAGGATTTGGGGGGTGGGAGGGTAGGGAGGGAGGAGGGAAAGAAGTGTGTTGCTTTTTAATCCCCTGCCAGGTATGTGTTTTTTTCTTTCTCCAAAATAACATTTTGCTGTCCCTGTAGCATTCAAGCTAATAGAACTTCATCTCAACATCATTAGATACCTTTATATATCAGAGTTTGGGGGCTCTAGAAATAGAAGAAATACAACAGTGTCCTTCTGGGTCAAGACTCAAAGAAACAAGCAAGGTGGAAATATCTAGTGCTCTACTGCTAACTGAGAAATGAAATGCAGAGGAAAGATTTTTGTTTCCTTGGTAGTTAAGGTGGCAATTCAAAGGGAGTTTTGGTATGTGTCAATGACAAAATCTTTTGTTGTGATTAATATTATTGACCAAGGGTATGGCATTGGAAATTTATTGGATGTTTACTATATTTGTGTGTTTTAACTCCCCATCTCACCCCCCAAAAAGGAAAAGAAAAGTACTTAGAATAAGATTTCACTTAAAAACTAAAATAACCCCTCAAATTCTTGCCCTGGGCTAAGTGATACCACTGGTGGCCTTGTTGTTCCCCTAGGACCATAGTGTCAAATTGCCTTTAGCTGAAACTTGGAGATCTCAGAGCTTATCTGGGGGCATAGGAGACATTTCATGAACTCTTAGCAAATAGCTCTCATGGTCTGGAATTATAACAATAAGCAGCTCATACTTTTGAGAACAGAAAATAAATAATACTAACATAGGTATTCCCAGCAAATATTCTTTAATGTGTATTCTTATTGCAGTTGGTTCATAAGATGTATAGTTTTTACTTACAGATTTATGCCCATCGTGTCATTTAACACTGTAAGCTCCTTGAAGACACTGATCTGGTCTTCTCTTCCTCCTCAATCAAAAGCCTACACTTACTTTCTGATTAGATTTATTTGCTAAAGGCATTGATAGAGGAGAAAAAAATCAAATGTTAAATCTGTGATTCTCAAACGATTTGGTCTCCCATCTTTCCCTGCCATTGCCTTTTCTTCACATAAATATCCTGCCATCCTCCTCCACCCAAAGTGACAGCATTTACATGCTGTTGGGAAAAGAGGAAAAAGTGATACCATCTTTAATTTGTTTTACTGAAGAGGGAGGAGGCTGACAGGTAGGCTTAGATTTAAGTAATGGGAGAGTATAGGACTTTAAGAGAAAAAAATTGCAAATGAATGGGAAAACAGTTGTTATAGTAAGGAGAAAAATGATTTTAAGAGGTACCTGGGCTGTCATCACACTTAGGAAGTTTGGGGGTGATTGAGGGCATCATTATTCAGATCCAATGAGATAAACATATACACATACACATGCATACACACATACACACAGTGTATATATTACTAACAATAATACATAATATATATACATAAAGTATATGTTAATAATGATTCTTGTTTCATATATATGTTTGTGTGTGTTTAAACACATGCATACACATACATATTAGAATTACTGTGAAATTACTTTATGTAAGCCTTATATATGCCTCATATACACATATTCTATATATATATGTATATATAATAATAATTATTATTATTTGCATCAGTATTCCCAGTGTTTGAAACAGCATACTAGATCTTATGAATATGAATTTCTCTTCACTTTAAGATAAGACAGTGTAAGTGGGGGAAAAAAGCAATATGAGAGGGAAAAGAAGACCCAGTGGTTACCCTAATTCTGTTCAAATGCTTTAGGTGTTGCTACTAACTTCATTATTTTGGTCAGTAGGGATTAGAGTCCACTGTTAAATCAGTTAAAGCGTGGAAAAAATATACCAATATGTTCATTTTATGTAACTCTCTAAGTCATTCTAAAATGTCTTTATTTTTCTCAAGAGTTCATGGTGAGCATGTTAACATTTCCTACTTGTTTTTGAGTCATTACCTGAAAGGAAAATAAAGTATTGACTTCGTTTTTGTAATTATTCAAATAACTCTAATGGAATCTCATCAATGTGCATATTCCCTCTACGGAGCTCAACCCATTCTTACCTGACCATCTGGTGTAAATCTTTTTGCTGTCTTCCCACGATTTTATAATAAGGAGTCCAATCAACATACTGGGGCTTTCCTTTGACAGTGAAATTCAGAGGATGATCCTCAGTTTTCTCTTCTCTCACCTTATGACTTTTTCTTTAATGACATTTCTTTGACAACATTCTTTACTCCCATTTTTCTTACTAGCTCTTTATTTGTTACTTATTATGGCCTATTTTTGTCATTCCCTTACCTTCCCCAACTATGTGACCTTGGGTAAATCACTAACTTTTAAAAAATATTTTATTTTTTCCCTTAAAAGTAACTAATATGCTTATCTTTTATTGATTCAAAAATATATTAAGTGCAAGTGATGCCATTATTAGGTAGAACATGACCTATGCCATTACAGAACCTATATTTTAGTAAGATGTCAGGTTGCCAATATAAGCTAGATATGTATAAACACTTTTCAAACTCTTAAAAGGAAAACTGTAGAAATCTAAAGTATTACATTATAATTTTCATTGCTATTAATTTTCCTTTTCCTTTTAGATTTTTTTCTAATATACATTTCATCAATATGAGTATTCTTCCCATTGATGTAAATCACTCCCCACATGTGCCTGTATAACATATAAGTCTTGTTATATCCTCTTATCAGCATACCATGGAAGAGAGGGGCAAGGAATCCTAAATATACTCAGGTCCTCCTGTTGTCTGACATTGAGAATGTTCCAATGAAGACTATTGGCTGATCATCAATTATCCCTCACTCTCATATTTCTGACCCATTTTTTTTTCTGTTTAGACATTTCTCTGATGACAACCTTCATATTTTCTCCTTTGAGTAATCCTTTTTGTAATGTTTTGTAGCCTGATCATGCCCACCATGTGTCTCCTCATGGTCCTTTGGAAGATCCTCAACTTCACTTTCTCTGAGGCTACACTATGCTATCAATAACAACCATATAACCTCATTTGAACAAAAGTGATATTAAAAAAGATGGGCTGCTGCTTCAGGGAGCAGCTTGGGGTCATCAAAAGAGAGGTAGTTTCTAAATGGCAATCCAGTCTGCTCTCCTGTTCATTTCTGGACTAAGCTCACCGTCCATTTGTAAAATCTATCCAAAATGTGTGTCCTGATGGATGTTCATTCATACGTGTGTTGGAGTGGTTAACAGGTGCGTAGGGATAATCACTAGACTTGTGATTTCAGTGGTATAAGGAGCTTCTGGATAAGGAAATTTCCTCTGTCTACAATTTAGAGTAAGAGAGTTTTCCAGAGTGAATGTGACTTGCCCAGGACCACACAGCTATCAAGTGTCAGAGGCAGGACTTTTACTCAGGTCTTCCTGGTTCCAAAACCTCCTCTTTATCTACTATACCACTAGTTTCTTTTTGAAATTCTTTTTTTAGGATGTTTTAATAACAGCCTTAAGTTATAGCCCAGAACATACTCAACTAAACATGAAAAAACACAGCTGTCCTCTTGGTCATCCAAATCAAGTTCTGCTTGTTTTAGTATGTTTAAATAAATCTTTTCAAACTTCTGCTTCTACTCTTTTAAATTACTAATACAGTTGACAGTGAAAGACTGAAGCTTGTTTGGGGCCTGAACTCCTCAATGTCTATTTATCTCTCCAAGTGAACTATGAAGTTGGTGAGCATCAAAGTCTCACTAAGAAAACCTTTATTTTTTTTAAAGGCAAGAAGCCTTAAAAAAAAAAAAGAAAGAAAGAAAATCTAGCAATGTAGTTCAATTAAGTTCAGTAGCAATTAAATGAGCATTTTTAAACTACTCTTATGTGCAAGGCACTGTACTAGGTTTAGAGGATAAAAAGTATGTCCTCTCCTACAAAGAAAATAATCACTGACCGCAGAGAATTTACAAGAATATTCATTGTTTCCAGGATAAGACATCTTGTCTAGTTTGATATGAAGACAAAAGTGATGAAGCCCTTGAGAAATCCTAAATTTAAATTTAAGTGCCTGCATTTAGCAACTTTTGTAAAAGAATTTCGAATT
The DNA here is from genome assembly GCF_028372415.1 of Notamacropus eugenii. Classification (NCBI taxonomy): domain Eukaryota; kingdom Metazoa; phylum Chordata; class Mammalia; order Diprotodontia; family Macropodidae; genus Notamacropus; species Notamacropus eugenii. The sequence goes on along the minus strand of NC_092876.1, from coordinate 223,738,727 downwards.
GCATGTAAAGTGTGGTACAGTGGGGAGAAAAAATCAAAAGTCTCAAGACCTAGCTTCTAGTCTGGGCATTTCCACTTAAGAAGAAAAACTGACCTTTCCAGAGAGCTGTAAAGTATGTACGCAAAAGTACTTGATGTAAGATTTTTAATCTGTTTCCTCACAACAGTCATGTGCTAAAAGTCCAATAAGTCTTATTTTACAAATTTTACATTTTACAAATGCAAAAAAAACCCACAGCAAAAACCCTAAATCATTTACTTGCTCTATTACCTCAGGCTCCTCAAAGTTTCATCATCTGGTTCCTACTATATGCATAACATGAGGTTATTAAGACACAATTGATAGTATGCTTGTGAAAAATAATTGTAAACTGTAAAGTGATATGCAAATATAAACTATTATTTGTATATTAGTATTGTCATTACAATCAAGATAGCTTTGTCTGAAGTTTAGCATGGCATCATGTACGTACTAGATTCCTCAATAAAACTCGGGATGCTTATAGAGAGCCTCTGGGAACCACGTAGATAATTGGAAGGGTGGACTTGTTGAATTCCTTTTCACCTTTGAGAAATTGATCAAAACTAGTAAATAAAAATCCAGAACAAATCAGATTTCACCTCTACAAGAGAATTAATGATGCTGATACTCTTTACTTAAAAAGATGTCCTGTCTAAAGGAACAGAATCAGCTGTCAGATGCGACTCCTCTAGAAAACTGAAGAAATAAAGACAGTTTCAGTAGCTCTCCCCTAGGGAACAAAGTGTCTCATGACAAGCACGTTTCTGTATCAGAAGAATCCCTTAAGTGAATCCCATACCCCAAAGCAGATGTTTCCTTGTTTTGTGACCACACACACACATACACACACACAAACACACACACATACTGAATTAGTTGGTGAAGTTGTTCCCTACGTCTATTTTAACTAAAAATATTACTACATTATCATTCTTGACCCTACCTTGGTCATTTATTTTGACGCCAGCTTCTGCCTTGATGAATCTCTTTTGTGCTCCGTGGGCGCTATTCAACTTATGTCATCATATGTACTAGTTTTTGTCTAAGCAAGTGCGCATTGGCACTAAAAACACACCCGAAAGTTTCAGTTGTGACTCGGTCATATAATCCCTTTGTTTTCTTTGCTACGTGTGTTTATTCACCAGTGATAAAAAGATGGAAGAAAGGCATGGATAAAAAAATTAAACAAGTCTCAACATCAACAAAACAGGGAAAATGAGAGAAAATAGTTAGGAGAGGCTTTCTTTATATTCATGCTACTTCGCTATTGTTATTCAGGCATGTTTGATTCTTTGTGACCCCAAATGGGGTTTTCTTGACAATGATAATGAAGTTATTTGTCATTTCCTTCTCTAGTAGATTAAGGCAAACAGATTAAGTGACTTACCCAGGGTCACACATCTAGTGACTGTCTGAGGCTGGTTTTGAACTGAGGTCTTCCTGACTCCAAGCCCAGCACTCTATCCACTGACCTTGATGTCTTTGTTCATAATACTTATAGAATAAGGGTTCTCAACAAAGAGACACGCAGAGAGAGTGAGAGACAGAGAGAGTCAGACATAGATAGACAAAAAAAGCACCTGGTGGCCAGTCTTCTGTGTACCGATGAGCCTCACTGGGGTTAGCTATATCGGTTTTTGGACACATAGTGTCTTGCCAGAACTATACAAAAATGAATTTTATCAGAATAAGTTTTACTAGCACATCTACTTATCTGGCCTAAACTTTGAAAACTGAGGGTCACTTCCCCACCAATATCAGATACAGAAATATGGCTTCGGTTGGAGAGAGAAAGTTATAGCTTCATGAATTGACAGGTCAATACAGGAAAAAACTTTTTAACCAAAGTTGCTGAGCTTCTGCCAAACTATGCTACTTGTCCCTTGTACACAATGTTATACCTCCTACCTCAGCACTTTAGTACAAAGTGTTCCACATGCCTGGAGTGCACACCCTCATCACCCACATCATAAAATCACTAGTTTCCTTCAAAACTCAGGCCAAGTGCCATTTTTCTAAGATGTCAATCAATACATTCCCTCAGTATTTTGCCTTTACTACGTATATATTTTGAATTTGTTAATGTGCAATGTTTTTTCCCCCAATTGAATGTAGGTTATCTGAGAGCAGGGATTATTTCATTTTTGTCTTTCTATCTCCAAAACCTAATACACTGCTTAGAACATTGTAGGTGCTTAATTACAATGATTTCTTAGTAGGAAAATATGTAATTTGGGATGGGACTAGATAAAGCCCTTTAAATTCTAAAGCTATGATTCTATATTTGTACTACATATAAAAAGGATTGTTCTCAATTAAGTTTTGAAAATCCCCAATCATGCTGATATTGTTAAAACACTTGGCTCCAGTGAAATAATCAGGCCCTGGCCATGTCTGGGAGCCAATCATAGTAAAACCTTCAATTCTTCCTCACTTTCCCATCTCACACATTTTCATCTTTAGCTTATGGGTTAGAAATGGCCTCCATTTAAACTTTATATTTTAAAGTGTCTCAGTCAACCAAGAAACAAACTCTTAGTGAACACCTACTATGTGAAAGGCACTGTGTCCTCAGGTTCTCTAGGGCAGTATTATGCTGCCAGGAACCTTGAAAAGCCCCAAGTTTGTTTGTTTTCATGACATTTTTGTTTGTTAATAGGCATCAAAACAGTGATTTAAAGGATTTTTACTGCAAGGCTTCTGGGTTCTATCACTATGGAGAATTTTAGAATGCTATAGGGCCATGGCGTCAAACTCAAATAAAAACGAGGCCACCAAACCATGAATAAGGCTCTCTCTGGCCCACATATTGACTTAGAAAACCATGCATGTTTGTTTCTTTATTTAGTCAAATATTTCCCACGGAGTTACTTCTGGGTTGGTAGAACAAGCAAGAGTTTTGCAAGTCACATGTGACTATCAGGCCCAAATTTGATACCTCAATTCCAAGGAATAGGAAAATATGATCCCAACTCCAGGGGCTTATAACTTCATTGAGGAGACAAGATACACGCACACACACAGACACACACGCACACACACATATGAATATATAATTACAACTGGAAGGTAGTAATATCTTTCTCACAAGTTTTCCATAAGAGGTACTTATTTCTCAAAGCCTATCTACCTTTCATAACCATCCTTAACCATCTATAGTTATTTCTCCACTTGAAAACTTTCAAAGGTGCCCCATTGCCTAGCATATAAACTGTAAATTCTTGATGGTAGTATTCCAATTCTTGGATAATCTTGTTCTCACCTTATTTCATAGTACTCTTCATCTAGCTATACTGAATTCTTTTCTTCACTAAATGCAAGTTCCCCTTCCCCCATTTCTGCTTCTGTCTAAAGGGTAGATAATTAAATTGCATTATCATTGCTTCTGTGGACATCTCCATGATCTTGTTCTTACTGTTTAACATGTCTGCAAGAGACTTCAATTCATGGTCTTAACAAAGAGACCTTTCTACCTCTCTTTAAGTCACAAGGCCATCAGAACCCAACTAGTCCAAAGTCTCTTTTTATAGATGGGGAAACTGAGGACCAAGGAAGTTAAATGACTTGACCAAGGTCACACAGATAGTAAGTGGAAGAAGCAGTATTTGAACTGAGGTTCTTTGACTCCAGAATCAGTAATCTTTTCACTGTACCGTACTACCACCTTCAAGGTTTAACTCAAGGACGACTTCCTCCTTCCCTCATTTCCCCAGCAGAAAGTGATCTTCCCATCTTCAGATATTTCATTTCATATTGCCTGGGCCTCTCCTTTGCACTTAATGGACTCTCCTTTTATGTCATGCTTTTTTGTGTCTTTCTGTCCATTGGACAATAAACTCCTTCAGAGCAGAGTATGCATCTTTGTCTTTGCATCTCCAGACTTTAATGTAGAGCCTTGCTCATAAGAGGAACTTAATCAGCATTTACTGCTGAATTTACATTTTTTTTTACATTTTTACTGTACTTTTATTTTTTTAAGGCGTTTTCCCTTATATAATCTCTGCAAAGAAAAAAAAAAGAGATATAGAATACTGACTGACACAGGAGCCAAAGCAAATGTGGAAGCTGAGAGACATCAAAGCAAAGCCAATTATCTCAGCAACAGGGGTGCTTTGATATACAAAAGTTGGATACTTTGTGGCAATAGGGATATATGATGTGCTGGCATCAATTCAAAAACTAGCATTCCTAGATGCTTGCCAGGAGATTTCTGGCCTTGTAAAGGATTATTGTCATCTAATTGGCCCATTCCTCCCCACTTCTCCTCCTCCCTCAAATTAAATAGTAAGAGTAACCCAAATAACCTCAGAACAAAGAAATATAGATTCCAAATCCTTCTGTCATATTACCTTCCACTTTTCCTAGGACTGAATTTGTCCAGTTTTCAATGATGCTGTGAACTGCGTTAACTCATGCTCAGAAAATATTAATTTTTCCCCCAGTTACTGAGAACTGAACAAATAATGTTCCGTCTGGAGCAACCTTTTGAAAACTTAAGTGGTTAGAACTTTGTACTGTATTACTTCATGGAAAATGCTCGCATTTGCTCAGTTTTTAAAAATTTCCTGGTCAATTATGACAGCTAGTGTGATGATAAAGTCTATTAAATTAGAACATGTTCTTCAGTCGCTGATATGGTTTTTCAATGGAAGTACATCTTGTTTGGCTTTACAGATGGCTGATGGGTAGTCAGCTGATTGGTTTCACTGTTAATCTAGTGTTTCTTTGTCAAATGATGCGGTCGGTAATGTGGCAATTAGTCAAGTGCTATGGCTGTGTGCCTGCTAGTACATGATGTTCTTGCTTTAACTCTTCAGTGAGAAGGGAAGACCAGCATGTGTTTGAAATAGGGAGGGATATACCCCTCCCTTTCACCCCTACCCTCACTTTTTTTTTCTTGGAGTTAACTGTTCCCATAACTCCCAAGTGTGTCGCTGCAGATGGAATGCTTGCCAACTGTCAGGGTATTGAACAATGTGCATTGATGACAGTTGACAGAGATAACATGCAACATGTTACATGTTAGCAGGGAGTGGGAAGCATTGTATCTCCAGGCTATCCCAAGCTGGTGTGATATCTTGTCACATATCTCATGCCAGGTCATGCCAGCTGGAAAGAGCACATGATTCATCATGGTATAGATTAGATCTTGTTTTCAATTTGGTCTTGATATTATGGTTGGTTAAGCATTGTTGATAAACTAATTATGTTCCTAAAATAAACCAAAGGCATTCCTTCTAGAAAAGGGTTGGGGGTGGGGAGCCTTCCAAAATGTGATGGTAAAGGCTAAACACACACACATACACAAACACACACCATGCGCATTATACCAGAAGTATGAAGCCCAAACCAAGTTAAAATGTAATTAAGAAATATGTAACAAGATAAATAAAAATACAGTAAAACATAATATTACATTTTAAAATTAAGTCAATATGCATCCACAGGAATTAGTGGCCCCATTTCTATTTGAATTTGACACTACTGGAATGTATCAAAAGCACTTAATATTACAAGTGATATTTACATATGATCTTTAAAGTTTATAAAGTATATATACTTTCTCATTTTAGTCTTCTGACAAGAGTAGTGTAACATAAGAGTAATTATGTATAAATAAATTGAAACATTTTATGATATAAGCATAATGTATTTGAAGGAAGCCTTCCATGTAACTTGTTTCTAATGGGAAGGAAAGGGATAGGGACCGGGACTGTAGTTTCACTGACATAGGGAACTCCTAGGTAAGGGAATTGCCTCCATCGATGCAGTTTGGCACCTTTCATACAAAATATCATCTTAGAGAGTTGTTTACAGAACTGAGAAGCTAGTGACTTGTCCAGGATAATACAACCAGCATGTGTCAACTCTGGTCTTCCTGACTTTGAAGCAAACTCTTTATTATACAGTGTTATCTCCTGCAGGGGAGAAAGGGGAAGAAATAAGTATTTATTAAAGACCTACTATGGGCCAGGCACTGTGGTAGGCACTTTTACAAATATTCTCATTTGACCCTCACAACAACCCTGTGAGGTAGGTGCTATTTATTATTATCTCCATTTTACAACAAAGGAAACTGAGACAGAGGTTAAGTGACTTGCCCAAGGTCACACAACTAGTAAGTGTCTGAAGCCTTTTTTGAATTCAAGTCTTACTGATTCCAAGCCAAATGCTCTATCCATTGTGCCATAAGAGTTTCTACAAATGTTTCAAGTAGAGTTGTCAAAAATGTATAATTACTGCTACTACTAATATTGCTACTCTCAAAGATATTTGTGTATGTAAGTTTTGCCAAGCTCTTTTCAAAAAATTAATATAACCTTATTTTTGGTCACAAAGAGCTTTCAGGCACATTATCTCATTCTGTGTTCACAAAGACCCTATGAGATAGTGGTACAAATCAGATTGTTACAAATCAGAGGAAACTGAGGCCCTCAGAAGATAAATGACTTTCCCTGGGCCAAATGATTCATAGCATAGCAGCACTTGAATCCAGATCTTGTAACTCTCTATTTCTTAGTCCAGGACTCTTTCTACCAACCTTCCTATTATGTTGTCCTAGTTAAAGAGAAATGAGTAACAGGGGGAAGTAAATTCAATGTGTATCAGTGAGATTTTGAATGTGGGGCAATTGTAATAAAAATGGATGGAACTGAAACGTGAGACCTAAAATCAGCCAATAATTGACTGCTTACTAATAGCAGTAGTAATAACAACAACATGTGCTATAAATGTGTGTCAAGCTCTGTACCATGTACTTGACAAATATTATCTCATTTGATCCTCACAACCACCCTGGGAGCTACTGTCCTTGTTTTACAGATGAGGAAACTGAAGCAAACAGAAGTTAAGTGTCTTGCCCAGGGTCACATAGTGAGTATCTGAGATCACATTTGAACTAAGGTCTTTTTGACTTCAGGCTCAGCACTTTATGCCTGATAGCATCACCTATCTACCTTGAACTATTTGATGGCATAACTCCAACTGGGTCATTATTAATGAGGTATCTTCCTTCTTCTGAATTACTGAGACCCCCTTGAAGACCTCCTGGCCTATGTTACTGGCACACAATCAAAGGCCATGTTGTACACAGCTCTGTCACTCTAGATCACCCTAGCATTTGACAATAATGCTCTGTGGCAACTAAAATGTAAAGGGGATAACATCCATTTGGGGATCATTATGAAATTATTGTGGTGAACCCGAGCAGATCAAACTCATTTTGCAAATGCCGAGGTTTGCTGTCCTTCAGAATTACCTTCTTTGCACATCTTCACTTTAGAAGAGTCTGGGAATACTCTGGTTTTTACATTTCAGTCTTTTTCTTCAGTCATGTGCGACTCTTTGTGACCCCATTTGGGCCTGGTTTTCACATAGAAGTTCTATTAATATAGGCAATGCCCGAGGCATCTGAGCATCATTTGCATCCTGATATAAGTAGAGATAGGCTTGTGAGCAGGATCGGCATAGTACAGGGTGGAGGTTCTTAAACCTGGGTCTACAGATCCCCAAAGGGGTCCATGGATAGATTTAAGGGGATTTGGAGACCTGGAGGGTCATATTTGTATCTTTATTTTCACTAAGCTCTAAATGAAATTTAGCATTTCTTTTCATTGTGAATATAGGCAACAAACATAATTGTGAGAAGGGCTCCATAGGCTTCACCAGCCTGCCAGAGGGTTCAGGTTAAGAACGCCTGCCATAGGAGAACAAGCATGGAAGTGGGCACAGGGGTTCCCTGTTGCCTCCTAGCTGGGTTACAAAATCATAGGCTTTGGAACTGAAAAGAACATTAGAGATCATTTAATACAGTTCCTTCTTTTAACAGATTATAGGATTGTAAAAGTCCTATAGCGTGAGATCCTCTAATCCTGCCAGCTCAGTTTACTCAGGAGGAAAATGAGGCATCAAAAGGCTAAGCCTGCGATAGATCACAGAGCTAAGTAAAAATCATGGCCGGAAGCAAATCACCCCATGTTGCAGAGCCTCAGTTTCCTCATCCACAGGATAGTACTAGTAGTAGTATTTTTACTACCTCCTTAAAGAGCTGTCATAAGAAGAGTATTTTACAAACTACAAAGGTTATATATATATGGATGTCATTCTTAGTATAAGTGGATTCTAAGAGCATTTAAGTATTTGATTAGATTTTCTGGTCTTTTTGTTGTTCTGCAACAATACTAACTCATTATAAAAAGTAGTTAATCAGACTTCTTCTGTGACATTTTTAAACATTAAAAGGTATTGGCAAGGTTGGTGGTAAGAAGAATGTTAGATGAAAGAGAGGTCACTTCCAGTTTGAGGACCTCAGGAAAGGCTTCATGGAGGAAAGGAGCTGGAGATGAGGCTTGAAAGAGAGGCCAGGTATCGTGGGATCAGAGATTCAGAGCTCAGAAGGTTCTCTAGTCCAAGCTCCTTATCTCACAATTGAGGACACTGAGGCTGGAGGAGGTTAAAGTGACTAGGCCCAGGTCAAAGATAGTAAGCATCAAAAGCAGAATTTGGACCCAGATGGTCTGACTTCAGAGACTCACAACATGTGGAGAGAGATTGGGGAGGGGAAGGGAAATGAGAGGCAAGGCACCTTTGTGCCTTTTCATAACTCTGAATGATTGGGTTCTGGGATGAGAGAAAATTATTTAATTTGACTGTAGATTAGAATACACAAAACTTCCGTTAATTGTTTGGAAGTGAGGGGGAAGATATTGGTAACTAGAAGCAGAATCAAAATATTTCTTTTTACTCTTCCAGTTCCTTTGGCAATGTGTTCCTTGTACCATGGTTTCTGACATCTTTGGCCTCACACTAGGGGAAAGTTACGTATGTGTGTGATGGTAAATTACATTTGTGTCCCATGCTACAAATTTGTTCTGAATTTTTCCACAACTTGCCATTATAATGTAGAACTATCCATTTTCTCTTATCTTTTATCTAAGAATTGTTATTAACCGCCTTTCCTCCTTACCCATAAGGATCCTGTAACAATTAGAGAATCATTCAGACTTTGATTTATGTGATAAGAGTCAAATACATAGGACCTGTGTCTTAGGGGAGTTTTGAAATCCAATGTATGTTTAGCGGCTGTATGTGTATTTGGAGGGGGTGGGGCAAAGAATACCATGCACATGCTTATGGGAGAAAAGATTAATCATTTGATTGAAAAATCTGTGGTTTGGTGTACACATGCTATTCATCACTTTAAATAATCCTTTCCTCCAATGTGCATATTCAGTCTTATACTTTGTCGCATTGGGAGGAAAAGGATCTCAATATTTTAAAACCAGACAAAAATATATACGCACAAGATAAAGAAATTTAATAAATGCAAACAACCCAAGATAGTCTCATGGGAGTTTGCTTTCCCTAAAAGGGGAAGATAGAATCCTTGACTTCACTGAACTGAATCTTGAAGGATGATAGAGAAAGAAGGAGACAGAGGCAGGAGGAAAAGTATTCTAAGCATGAGGGATATGTCATCTTTGAGAAATACAAAGAAGACCAGTGGCACTGGATTAAAGAATATGAGGAGGGGATTAAAGTGTAACAAGACAATAGGAATGGACTAGATTGTTAAGAGCTTTAAAATTCAAATAGAGGATTTTATATTTGATCCTTTAGGTAATAGGGAGCCATTGGAGTTAATTGAGTGGAGGAAATAGGTAGCATGGCCACATCTGAATCATGTGACCTAGAATTGTACCTCCTTTGTCTTTCCAGAAAGGACATATACAATTTATATAATGTTTATCCTGATGGCAATGCCTTCATTCCTTTCCCTAGTTTTTACTGCAAATGAGCAAAATAGTATTCTTTATTATAGTTTCTACTATTCCCTCCCTTTGGCTATAAAGTCAATGTTCTTAAGGGATTTTGTAGAAGAGAGGGAAAAGTGACAATTCACCTTTAATTGTATTGTTATTCAATCATTTTCAATCCTGTCAACTCTGAGTGACTTTAGCAAAGATATTGAGTAGTTTGCCATTTCCTTCTCCAGTTCATTTTAAAGATGAGGAAACTAAGGCAAAAGGGTTAAGTGACTTTCCCAGGATCACACAGCTAGTAAAATGTTGAGGCCAGATTCAAACTCAGGAAGATAAATCTTCCTGACTCCAGGTCCAGCACTCAATCCACTGCACCATCTGGCTGCCCTTTAGTTGTATTAGAAATATTCTAATGTCGATGTTTGTCACTACTATAGCATTTATGGGATCCTCAGAACTCCAAAAAGAAATTTAGTTCAATTTCAATTTTAATTGAACTTACTTGTATGCTGCATGAGTACATGCAGTGGGGGGAGGGAACAGAAAGTGAATTACAGAGATGAGTAAAACGTAATTCCTTCTGTCAGAGAACTTCTGATATGAAGACAGTCATATCCTTGGCATCTGCTGCTGATAAAGAGAGCTCCTGCCAGTATTGCTTAGAAAGAAAGCTTCAGGAAAAAAACAAGACATTCAAGTTATCCCTAGCCCAAGGGAAACAAATAGCATGTTTATTCATATATTTTCCTCTTGCCCCCAGGTCTCACCTTTATCTTTCTAATTGTCTTATCTTTCAAATTTTCTCTGAGGAATCCCTACCTCAATTAGTAGTTTTCCTTTTTGCCAGGTAGGTGCTCTCTTTATCCCCATTTTACAGTTAAGGAAACTGAGGCAAACATAGGTTAAATGATTTACCCCGAGGCACACAGCAAGTAAATGTCTTGAGTTAGAATTTGAACTCGAGTATCCTTGACCCTTGGACCACTTAGACAGATGTAGAGTAATTGCAGCTGAATCCCCAGGATAGAAAAGCAAGATGCTGACCAAGGCTACACCCTTATGAATTAACGGTGGCAGATGCTAAACTATGACATCCTCACTCAATATCCCTCTGCCACCAGCCTTCAGGCACACACATTGTTCTCTCTGGGTGTTCCTTCTTGCTGCAGAGACTGCCCATGCACCCTCCACCTATTCTACCTCTATTGTTTTGTTGAAACAATCAGTGGCATCAACTCTGCCCAGTCATGTGAAAAAGCAAGTATGAAGACAGACAACACTCATTTTGCTGGAGGAAGCCTCTAGCTTGAAGAAATTCAAGTGGCAGAAACTCACCCACTCCTGTAAAAAGTGGAGGCTGCTGATTCAGCCCAGCTGGAGATCTAAATAATGGAGGAAAATAGGGCAGGGGATATATAAGTGCAACTGTACTGGGCCTAAATTAAATGGAACTGGAATCTAACTATAGCCAGCCTTATTTCTCCAGAAACTGCTTGGGGCAGGGACCAAGGTTGATGACAAAGAAATTCCCCTCTGTTGGAAGAAGTTGAGACTTTGGGATCCAGTCCTCAAAGTAAACCTACAATCATATAGAGAAGAGTTTTAAAATAAACAACAAAGTGATATAAGGGGAAAAATAATTAAAAGCACCAAACTTTTCAAGAGGAAGAAAAATTCAAATAAAACCCTAGAACATAAGAAAATAAATCAACAGAGAAGATACTTCAGTTAAAAGAGGACTGCCAAATCACCCAAGAGATAAGAAAACTTTATATAAATACTGCAAGACAAATGAAATTGAATTGCCACCTGAAGAAACACTTGGTAGATCCCTAAGAAATCACTTGGTGAATCCCTAAGAGAACATGAAACTACAGTTGCAGAATGGTTCAAGAGAGAAATGAGGATCTTGAGATGTTATAAGACAACAAATGAAGGAAGAATTTGTGGTCTGCACAGCAGAAATAATTAGCATACCAGATAAACTTGACTCCATGGTATCCAGTCTCTACAAAGAAGAGAAAGAGAGAATAACAGATTTTTAAGACAAATAAACTGAAATGAAGGACAACCAGCTCAAGGATCATGGGCTTCCTAGAAGTACGTGACAATTCACAAACCCTGAATATCATAATGCAAGAAATAATAATAATTTCTAAAAACCCAACTGCCCAGACTCTCTGATTACAGATGAGAAAGAGCCAACCAAAAGAGTTCACAGACTGTTTATCAAATGGCAGCAACAACAAAAACCCTATGCTTAAATTCCTAGACACGCAGTGGTTAAGCTTAACCATCCCCAATATAGATAGAGGGGAAGGCAGAGAAACCAAGACATTTAAATTATCCCTGGCAGGAGGTAAACAAATAACATATTTATTCATGTATTTTCTTCCTGCCCTCAAACCTCACCCTTGTTTCTCTAAATTTCTCATCTTTTGAATTTCTTTTATAGGAATCCCACCTCTGTGAGTTTTTTGCTTTCCCTCCTGCTAGGTAGCTGCTTTCATTGTTCCTATTTTAATGTTAAGGAAACTGAGGTGAACAGTGGGTAAGGGACTGCCAATGACAGTAACAATTCCAGTTGAGTGACAACAGATCTGGACCAGCAATCAAATATAATCAAGTGTTTTCAAAAACAAGAAATTACAATAACAAAACTATTCTATACTCTAAAGAAAGTTTCTTCTGAAATCTAACCTAAATCTTACTCAAACTTTACCTACTGTAATTTAAACTCACTTATTCTCCCCAGGGATAAAGAATTTGTGATCTTTTTTTGAGCCATAACTTTGCAAGATCACTAAACCTTTTCTCCAAACTAAATAATTTCAATTCTTTTAAAAAGTCCTGTTTTCCAAACCTTTATCATTATTCTCATTCCATCTGACATCAAGTTCTATTGCTCCTAATCTTCAAAAAGGGTACTTGAAGGAATGATGTTTATATGCGACAGAAGGGCTACTTTCCATGCCTGCCCACCATAATCCTATCTCTATATCCTAGGGCGTTAAACATCTGACAAACTCCTCACATTCACAGGAATTCGTTGCTGATTCCTGTTATGCTTTTGGTCTGCATTCATTTTACCAATACATGACAGCAGTAAGATGGCTTCATCACTAATGTGTTTTGGGCTCTCCTAAATCCTAAAACACTTTATAAAAAACAAAATCATGATTGTTAGGCTGATGAAAAAAATCAAAGTATGATGAGATTTTATAAAGTGACACAACAAATAATGGTGAGGAAAGAATTCAGTATTTTTATAGTCTTCATTAATCAAGTAGACTTTTTTTCCCTTGGCATTTAGAAAAAAAACTCATGCTTTTTTATTTTGTTGTTGTCAAAAGCCCCCTCTGCATCATGGATTATTAGGTCATCATCTTCTGTAGTTTGTACAATACAATGTATTATAGAATTCTTACAAAGAAGCAGATCTGAATGCTTTATAATAGATTTATTCTTTTCAATTTTTTTCTTCATCTTGTGGCTTAATAGAAATAGTTCAGCATGTTATATTGTATGATCTCTTCCTAAATAGATAAAAGATTTCTGTGTTTTGAAGCAAACATTTATATTGGTTAATTTGCTGTATTGCCTGCAGGAATGTTAGTCTGTAGGAGGAAAACAACTGTTTCCTGACAAGATTTTTCTTAACTCTTGTAAAAACCATCATTTTAGCAGTAAAATAAAAAGAAGTAATCCATAAACAATTAAAGAGCTGTATATTCTAGGAATGTTTGTCATCCCTCAGAATATTCTTTCCTGACAAGTAAGAGAACAATCCTTTCTTAATCTCCTGCTCAGTACCGTTGCTTTTTTGCAGTAACAACCTTCTACTATCTTTGGAGATGATACAAAGAGAAGGGAAACTGTTCTTGGATCCAAAAGTCTTGTATTCAAGATTGGCTTTGCTATGCATTACATTTATGTAGATGGGCCAAGTGGTACAGTGGACAAAGCATAGACTCTAAAGTCAGAGAACCTGGATTCACATTCTCTTTCTGATATTTGTAATTTGTGTGAACTTGGGCAATTTTTGATCTAACAAAATTAATAGGCAACTAAGAGGATAAAGTACTGGGTCCACAATTCAGAAGACCTCAGTTCAATTCCAGTCTTAGACACTTATTAGCTGGGTGATCTTGGGCAAGTCATTTAACTTCTGTTTGCCTCAGTTTCCTGAACAGTAAAATGGGGATAATAACAGCACCTACATCCTGGGGTTGTTTTAAGGATCATATAAAATAATATTTATAAAGTACTTAACACAGTTCTATGTTCCAGGTTACAAAGTATGTGTTATATAAAGACCTATTCCCTTCCGTTCCCTAATTTACCCAGGAACAGTTTCCTCATCTGTAAAATAAGAGGGTTGGACTAGATAACCTTTAAGCTCCCTTCCAAGTCTAACTATAGGATGCTATCGTTGTCCTAAGTACCTTCCCCTCTGTCAGTCTCTGTTTCTGCCTCTATAGATGAGAATAACTCTCATTGTCCTATCCATAAAGAGTGTTGTGAAGAAAGTGCTTTGTAAACCTTGAAGTGTTAACCGAATGTGAGTTGTTATTACCTATGATCTCTGTGCTCTTTTGAAAGCTAATAGGGCTATTACAGAAGGAGGAGGATTGGAGCTTTCCTTTTGCTAAGCAGACCATCACTGTCCAGAAAGTGCAAAAGAGTGTGAAATTGAACTTATGTTCCTATAGTGGCTTAAATAAATAAACAAATGGTTAGATAAAGAAGGAAGAAGCAAGTAAATAAATAAGTGAATAGATAGATAGATAGATGGATAGATAGGTAGATAGATAGGTAGGTAGGTAGATAGATAGATAAATGGTAGCCCATAAACAGTCACTTGCAAATGATGTATTATCTTCTGAATTATTGTACAAAGGTACAGTTCCTATAGCTGGTGCTCTGGAAAAATAGTTCTCACACCAGATACCAGGAGTGTGCTCAGAAGGGAAATCTATTTCCAAGTCACATCCATTGTACACCAATATGTCTTGAAGGTGATCTGATAGCTGCCCTAAAGCAATATTAGAGTTTATCAGTTCATTGTTGGAAATGGAGATGAAGCAACACATCTAGTTAAAACTTACTTGTTTTTCATTTTTTTCTTCTGCGTTGTTGATTAGAGAGCTGATTTTTTTGAGGGGGAAGGGATTGGCTTAACTTTAAACCAACTAACCCTTTTGTAAGGTATTCTAAGAGATTCGGCATGTTTAACCTTTGTGTACAAGGCCTTAAATTTTGTTTAAACCCTCCCCAAATGTACCGCCCACCATTCTTTTAAGTCTTGGAAAATGTTAGGTAATGAATTATAAAGATTTTGCTGCTTGCTCATACTGATAATATAGGTGTTAAGGTGGAAATGTGTGTGTCCGTCCTTTGTTGCCGAAGAAGACCATGCCATCAGAGAAATGATGACATGACTTTCACTTGACTTTTGTTTTTTGAGTGAGGAAGGGCTGTACAGGTCACCAAACTCACTTCTCCTCCAGAGCCATCTGAATCCAGTGACCGATATTCATCAGGATGACTGGAGATGACCCAGGATGAGGCAACTGGGATTAAGTGACTTGCCCAAGGTCACACAGCTAGTGAGTGTCAAGTGTCTGAGGTGAGATTTGAACTCAGATCCTCTTAACTTCTACACTGGTGCTCTATCCACTGTACCACCTAGCTGCCCTTAAGGTGGAAATAGGATTTCAGGAGAGCAATCAATTAACTGATAAAATTTATTATGTGTTCAGTACTGTGCTAAGCTGAGATACAAAAAGAGGCAAAAGACAGTGCTTCCCCTCAAGGAGCTCAAAATCTGGTGGAGGAGACAACTTGAAAACAAACCAAACAAACTAAATAAAAGAGGGAAAATACTTGAATTAAGGGAAGGCTTTCTGTAGAGAGTAGAGAGTACGGTTATAGTTGGAACCTAAAGGAAGCCAGGGAGGTCAGTAATCAGAGCAGAAGAGGGAATATGTTCAGGGCATGAGGAACAGTTGTTGAAAATGCTCTGAGCCGAGATGGAGTGTCGATTTTATTTAATAGTCAGGGAACTAGTGTAATTGGACATAAGAAGACTGGAAAGGTAGAAGTTGACTACATTCTGAAGGGCTTTCATTAATTCATATGGACACTTCAAATGTGGAATGTTGTCTGGAAAAGCATTTCCCAAGGTAATCTGACCATCTGAATACTTTTGAACTTTCAATATATTGCTGGAACCCATAAATACGGGTCTAAGAGGTTGTGGGAATGGATTGTTCCTGGGATAAAGATGATCTAGGAAATTTTGGAGCAAAACGAGATAGAGGAGATAGGGCTTGGAAAAAATCGTATTCCATGTTATAAAATGGACACATATAGTTTTGCTAGTATTGGCAAAGGGCTATATTACATTTTTGTTCATGTTTTTGTTAGTTATATTTAACTACCTTTTAAAATCCTTAACTTCTAAGGCTCTTTCTACTCAAATGCTGCCTCTTAAATGAAGTTCTATGCATTAGTGACCTCTTCTTTCTTAAGTTACTACTCCACAGAAACGTATGGACCTTAATAAATTCCTATGAGTGGAAGTGCTGACCTCTTGGATGGAGGCCCTCCTTTCCACTTTCATCCTATGTCCTCTCCAACAGCTGTTTCTGAAACTGCTGCTTGAACTTGATTCCTAGTGCTCCAAGGGGGCTTATTTGTTTGTTTTGCCCACTTCTGACTTGTAATTAAGTTGAAAACAACTAGAAAGTGTGATTTTCTGGGTGATCCTTATTCTCAAACAGAGATAACTTCAAATAATAGTGTCTAAGGTCTAAATGTACACAGTCGTTTGAAACTGTGGGACAGGAGTAGTGAATCTAAAAATAAGAAAAATACTTAGAACTCTTACAAAATTTGAGCAGGTACAACCAGTAACATGACACGCAATTAATTAGAATTTCTCAATTCATGATTTCAACATGTTTGAAAAGAATCAGGTGATTGATAGCCCAAAGAGGTAATGGGTTAGGAGTTTTAAATATTTTGGAAAAATAAAATGGATAGTGCAAAATATTTTTTCTTCTGTGAAATATCTTTTTGTCAATGTAGTTTGCAGCTTTTTTTATTGTGCAAAACTGATTCATAACTAGAAAACAATCATAGATTTTTACAAGAAAAAAACAGGTGGTTGCTTTTTTTTAAAGAGAAACAAATTTGTAGCTAATCTAATTTTAAAATTCAGAACAAAGCAGTATTACTGTATTCAATAAAAGTAATATGATTTTCAAATGTGTTTCAATTCTATATCATAACCTAACCTATATTGTATGCTAAGATAAATTTTTTTGGAGAAATCAGATTTGTCCTTATCAAAAATCAATTTTATTCGATGAGGGCTGTCTGTAGCCCTTGGTATGACTTCTTGCCTTTGTCCATACTTTATAAAACTCCAATAAGCTCTTCAACAATTAGTTATTCATAGCTTCTCTGTAAGTTCTGAAGCATTCTCATCCACTCTTTTGTATCCTGTGAGTGCCTCATCTGCCCACCAAGGCAGAGATTGTTCTCTAAGTTAGAGCATTTGGGACCAGAACAATGATATCACCTTGCATGTAGCAAGCAGGGTGAGTGCAATTAAGGCTTGCTTGGTCTACGAGTTCCCCACTATTTAAAGAATGGAGCCTTTGAGACACTATGGAGACATTGTTGTTTAAAATTTTCCCCACATTTCTATAAGTATTTCCCAAGATGTAGTGACTTTTCTTGTTGAAATTCACACTGTGACAGTTCAGCACATTTCTGTGCGTAGATGACCAGATATTGTCAGTGAGGAGGGAGTGAAGTAATACTCAAGAGTGTATTAAGTCTTTCAGGCCTGTAGGTAAAATTCCACTACCTTGTACAAAATTAACTTTTATAGTAAAAAAGTATTTAGAGTACCAGAGAAATGATAGACTTGGTGGCTCTCTCACAGAATGTATTTCTTCCAAAGAGGAATTGTGTTTTCTGTTTGTTTATTTGTTTGTCTTTGTATCCTTCTACCTAAACACAATTCCTGGAACATAGTTGGTGTTTAAAAAGTGTTAAGTTGAATGGAAAATGGGAGTTCCCTGTCTTCATATCAATACGATCAACCCCCAAATAATTTTTATTTTCATTCATAGAATGTTGGAATATATCTGGGAAGCACCTTAGAGACCATGTAGTGTGAACTCTACAAAGTTAAAGTTAGGTGGGCCTATCTTTGAGGGTTTGGGCCCAAATGTCTGGAGATGCTCTAAATTCAGAAAATTCTAGAAGGTATGTATACATACACACATATACATGTATGTATATACGTACACTCATACATATGAATACATGTATATGTGTTTGTATATGTGTGTATAGCCAAGTCACTTAACTTCTATTTGCCTCAGTTTTCTCATCTGTAAGATGAGGATAATGATAGTACCTACCTCATGGGGATGTTGTGAGGATCAAATGAGATAGCAATTTTAAAGTGTTAAGCAGAGTGCCTGCCACCTAGTAAGCATTATATAAATGTTAGCTATATACGTGTAGAAACACATCGATACAGATACATATATAGATATAGTGTCTATGTATGTGTATGTGTATGTGTACATATCCATATATAGTTAATTGAAGTATTATATATAGGATGAAACAGTATGTGTATATATGTGTGTATTTATGTATGTGCATATTATATGTGTGTGTGACTTTTTTATTTGGAAGCCAATTTCTATCAATTCTTTTTTGCCTTATTTCAGAAGGATTTATGGGTATATTAGTAAGGAACTATGGGTGTTTGCAATTTGGGCAGGGTGGGTGGGAGTTGGGTGTTATAAATCTTACCGGCTATGGCTCCTCTACCTGTTCTTTTTAGATCTTATATGTACAAGTGTGAGTATGTGAATTTTTATTAGTAACATATTCCTCAGACCTTGAAGAGATGATCTTAGAGATGTGCTATGTGACGTCTGTGGAGGTAGGAAGAAAAAGGCAGGAGAAAGGATGTACGTAGTACTGTTGACTGCCTCTGATTTTGAGGAATGTATCCTTGTAATTTTCCAATGTTTTCTTGTTTTGAAATTATTTGTATGCCACTAGGAAACCTAATGCAATATTTCTGATGATATTAGATTAATTTTTGTAAGTTCAGATAAATTTTCAAACATTGAGCTCTTAGGTGGTTTCAAAATGAGCTAAGTAAAAACTGACATTTAAAAAGCCTGTCTCAGCATCAAATCAGTAGGCAATCCACCATTTTCAGATAGACCCTTTTCTTCTAAAGCTTAAATATTTGTGTTTGTTGGGTAAAGGGAAAGGTACTCCTCAGCACTTCCCCCTTGATTTCTTGGTAGTCAGGGAGAAAGCTGAGGAAAAGGGGATATTAGACTAAATTCTTTGGGTGCACAGAGAACCAGAGTATTGTTTACTTACTGTTTGCTTTTAATATATGACGTCTTAAAAATACAATATAATTCCTTCTGTTTCTTAGGATCACAGATTAAGTTCTAGAAGGAGACTTGCAGGTCATCTAACACCTTCATTTTACAGATGAGGAAACTGAGAGCCAGAGAGATTCAGAGACTTAGCCAAGGCCATAGAGATATAAAGGCTAAAGGCAGGATTTGAATTTAGTCTTTAGACTTGAAAGCTTGTGCTCTTTCTACTCTATCATAATTCCTGTCTTGTTATTCAATCAAACCTGTTTGGATTCATGATAGAAAAAATCGTAAGACAGTATCTGTAGAGGAATCAACTAACAATGCCACACTATGCGTCTTTACATTTTATTTTCCCTTAAAAAAGGTAGCTAAAGGTCCACTTTCCCTTTGAAAGAGCAGGCCAGGTTTTTACCAGAAGAGTACAGCTGTGTAGAAAGACAGGTCATGACTCTAAGGTCCTGGAATAAATTCCATCTCTGGGAAAGAGTACAGCTGGTATTGCCTCATTGTTGATGAAAAACAAAAATAATTAGTTCTAGAGGAGATTTTAATCATCTGATATCTCCCTAACCCCTAAGTTCCTAGTGGATTTCTGACCCAATGCTCTTGCCTCATACCTGCTCTCCTAGTTACTAATGGAATATTTGGGGAAGATTTCTTCTCTTTTTTTCAGACTTGGCTCAGCTCAGCACAACCACTGCTTGAAGAGACCTACCACAGTCTTGATATGGCTTCCAGAATTAAACTCTGTAGGTCAGCTATTTGGCCACCTTAAGCATATCTTTAGCTTTCACTTAACTGATTTACTAATAATTTTTTGCCATTTTCCTGTGATCTTAATAATTATATTTCTAATCCTGTTCTGATTGAGTATAACATGTCTGTACTCCCAGATATTTCATGCCTTGACTTCTAATGGAAGATGTCAGGTCACCATCTATTAGTACCCAATCTGGATTTGTTACAACCATCGACATATTTGGAGATCTATCAGGACAGCTGTTACAAGCAGCTAGGTTGCTCAGGGGATAGAGCACTGGGCCTACCTACAGTCAAGAAAACCTGCATTCAAATCCAGTTTCAGATACTTAGTTTGCGACAGTGGGCCAGTCAGGTAACCTCTGCTTCAATTTCCTTATCTATAACCTGGGGATGATAACAGCACCTACCTCACAGGGTTGTTGTAAGGATCAAATTAGATAAGATTTGTAAATCAGCATAGCACAGTATCTGACACATAGTAAGAATTCTGTAAATGATAGCTGTTATTACTTTTATTATTAGGAGGAGAAGACATTTTTATAGGTCTTTTGAACATGAGCTGTCTTTAAGAGACTCCAAATATGAGGGCATGTATGCATAGTGGAAATCAAGATATACTAGGGCCATAATATGGAAAATTGGCTCTGCTGCTTACTGTCTGGCTTTAGACAACTCACTTCTGCTCTCTGGGTTTCAGTTTCTTTAGCTATAAAATGGAAGTGTTGAATTAGTTGAGCTATTTCTTTCAGAGCAGCTAGATGGCTCAGTGGTTAGAAGGCCAAGCCTGGAGTCGAGTAGACCTGGGTTCAAATCTAGCCTCAGACACTTACTGACTGTGCGACCCTGAGCAAATCATTTAACCTTGTTTAGGAAATGTTAAATATTCCAGTATCTTTGCCAAGAAAACCCTAAAAAATGATCATGAAGAGTCTTGACAGGACTGAAAAAAAATGACTGAAGAACAGTTTTTTTCAACTCTACAATTCTATGAAATACAAATGGATGCTTCACCAAGCAACCGTTCATTAAGAGCCCGAGTCAAGCACTAGACTTGGTGCTGAATTTGTTGCCATTCCTTTCCATCCAGCTTGTAATTTTATCAATGTGGGGGAACTCCCTTTTGGAAATACCTCTAAGGACAGTAACTCTTCCCTAATTGCCTGAGGCATTGAGAACTTAAGTGACTTGCCCTCTCTCCCTCCCTCTTTTCTTCCTCCCTCCTTCCTTCTCTCCCTTCCCCTTCCTTCCTTCCATCCTTCCTTCCTTCCTTTTTTCCTTCCTTCCTTCCTTGCTCCTTCCAACTACTACCATCTTTCTTTCTGCATTTATTTATCACCTGTTGTGCCACAGGCACTGGAAACACGCAGACAAAAAACGAAACTGCCCCTTTTCTCAAGGAGGTTACATTATATTGTACTTCAGTTTATATAAAAGAGAATAATGTAAAGTAAGTCTGGAAAGGTACTGCCTTGCAAATAGTAGGCACTTAATAAATACTTTTTAAATGAATTGGACTTCAGTATGGTCAGAACACTGGAAGACTTTCTTTCCAACCACCTCAGCCATAGGTGATTCCTAATTGTCAGCTATATGCATTACAAATATTCCTGTTTTGAGCAAGCTTCTTTGAGAACAAATTGGCTTTGATAATGCAGGTCCCTGAGGATATTCAGCTCAGGTTTTTGTTCTTCAAAGGACTCTTATAAGGAACATAAGAGCATAAAAATGCCACACATAATCAGACTCCTGGTCCATTCAGAACTCTAACTGTGGAGCCAAGTGATGGTTTATAGGAAGGTGTGGTAACCACCTTTTATGACCTTAGCCTCCAATGTTAGGTCTTTACTCTATACTTAAAAACCTAATATAGATCCATAAACCATGAATGTAGCTGAATGCTTTTAAAACCCTATTTATAATTTCAGAAAGGGAAGTAGACAATACTTGCTATTAAGTTAATGTTGAATTTTAGTTTGGGGGAAGTTTGGGGGTCATGAGAGAAATTTTACAAAACCATAGCTTTTCAGAATAATTTAATTCAGGCAACATTTATTCATTTCCCTCTCTCTCTCTACCTCATTTCTGCCTCCTAGTTTCCCTGACTTCCTTTGAGTCTCAGCTAAAATCTTATTGTCTATAAGAGTCCTTTGCTATTCATCTTTAATCTTAGTGCTTTTTCTCTGAGATCACCCCTAATTTATTCTGTATATATCTTACTTGTACAGAGTCATTTGCATATTATCTCTCCATTAGGCTGTGAAAAGAGACCTTTTTTTTAACCTTCATATTCACAGTGTCTAACACAGTTCCTGGCACATAGTAAGGATTTAATAAATGATATTGACTGAGTGGCTGATGGCAGTGTGGCCACTGAAATCAGTGCTGCGCTTACAAAGGCAAAAACCCAGCAGCTCCTGTCCTTAAGGAGGTTGTGTTCTAAGGTGTATATATGTGTGTGTTTGTGGGAGTGAGAATGGGGAGGCGGGGAGCAAGCCATCCTATTGCCATTGGCTATGACTGGAAACTTACCACAGCCCAGGAGCCATCTGTAATGGCAACTGTTTCATTGGGATTTTTTTGTAAAACCACATTTTCTGGCAAGTTATGGTTTCTTTCATCTTCAAAGAAGATTATAGAATACAATGTTACATCAAATTCTGCATCCCCTAGCCAAGATGTAGTACTGAGAGAGAAAAAGTAAGATCTTCAGTACGATTTTTGACATTGTTATAGTTTTAGAGTAAGGTCATATATCTTTTTCTTTATGTAACTAAAAGTTGTTACTTTCCTCATGCTTCTGTCCAAAAGGAAGTGCTCTTCAGTTGTGATATGATAAAACATTGCCCTCTTCTGTCTTTTTTTTTAATGTATTTTCTCTTTACAGATTTGAGCGATCCTAATTATTTCCACATATATCCTGCTGATGCTTCTAAGAAAGAATTTATTGCATTTGTACTATTATATTGTCCTTATTTTTTGGAGGGGAATTCCTGTTTGCCATCTGAGAAGGGAAAGAAAGTCACAAATATCAGTAGATATGATTTATGAACATGACTAGCATGGAATCAATCTCATTACTTAAAATTTTCACCTCTTACTTGGCTAGATACTATACTTCAACATCTGAATAGATCTGTAACTCCACCTCACTTCCATTTCTTAGAATCCTACCCTCTGGTTGTTGTCTGTTCTCAAAGAATACCAAAATGACATCACTATGATAAAGTCAAGTTTCAGTGTGTTGGACTGTGACTGATCAGACCAATATGAGCTTGGAATGCTCTGCTACAGAATGGGGACAGATAGTCCATGTGAACATTTGGGTGGATACTCTAAATTTGCACATCCTGCATTTCCTTTGAGCTGTTTCAATTCTGTTTTGCTCATAGAGCACACCACTTACTCTGATGTGGGCATGCCATGCTGAGTGGTCCTGTGCCAGTGTCTCCCATGTCACATAATCAATTCCAAAGTTCTTGAAAGAGACATTGTCCTTGTATCACTTCTTCTGACCACCATGTGATCCCTTGCCCCATGCAAGTTCTCCATGAAATAATCTTTTTGGCAAGCATATGTTTTGCATTTGAACAACATAGGCAGCCCATTGCAGTTGCACTCTCTGAAGCGTAGTTTGAATGATTGGCAGGAGTTCAAAGATGCCTCCATTGTCCATCTCTATAAAGGTAAAGGAAAAGAAAATCGATTGTGCTACAACAATCAGAGGAGGGTCTCTCTCTTAGTCATTCCTGGCAAGATTCTTGCTAGAGTCCTCCTTAATAGGTTGATCCTTCACTTGGAAAATGGTCATATATCTGAGACTCGCCAGTGTGGCTTCAGAAAGGGCTGAATGGTTTTTGCTGCCTGACAGCTCCAGGAGAAATGCCAGGAGCAGAACAGAGGTCTGTGCGCAACATCTGTAGATATGACCAAGGTCTTTTATTCTGTTAGTTGTGAGGGTTTATGGAAATCCTTCCTTCTAGACTCAACTCAAGTCCTATATTCTGCAGGATGCCTTTCCTGGTTTATCTCAGCTACTAGAGCCTAAGGTTACCTTGAGGACTGTATAATTCTTATATTTGTTACCATAAATCCTTGTTATCTCTCTTATTAGAATGTAAGCTCCTTGAGGACTGGAACTGTTTTTCTTTTCTCTTTTCTTTTCTTTTGTATCCTTAGTGCTTAGTCCACATAGTAAATGTTTAATGAATGCTTCTTGATTGTTTTGTCACAGATTGTCTCTCTATACGTCTCTCTCTGTCTCTCCTATTATATGTCTCTCTGTTTCTTTCTGTTTCTGTCTCTTGCTCTCACTCTCTCTGCGGATCATATCCCAACCACACCTACTCATCCTATAGAATTAAAGTCACACAAAACGAAAACCAAGCCCAGACTTTAAGCTCCATAGCTTCCTATTTTAAAAGTACTTTACCATATCATTTCAAAAGTACCTCCCGTTTGAATATGAAATAATAGTAAAAATGAATGTACTAAATTCACCTCATAGCAAATCTTGTGTAAGATGTTTTCATTTTAATATGAATTCTACTTTCTCCAGAAATGGAATTTAACTGTCTGTGGAATCAACCCACATTAATAGGATTCCAAGGGGAAAGATATTCTTCCTGAAAGGGGAATTATGGAGGGGAAAGGGGTGCAAGAGTGGGAAGCCTAATTATTCTCAGACGAATGTTCCCAAAAGACCAATGGAAAACCTGCAGCTTTCACATTCTCCTAATCTTCAAGTTAGCTCTAGGCTCCAGCTCAGCAAGGAATTGTATGCTAGCTCCCACAGCAGCCTGGGGCTGCCTGGATGGCATAGGTCTGAAAGAAGTAAGCAATCTAGGGTGCTTTCTCTATCCTGCTGGCTTGCTGGCTTTCTGGCTTGCCTTAGTAGAGAGATTCTATGCCAATATCTTAGCAGCTAATACTTCCTGTAAAACAGATTTCTGTTAATTGAATCTTATTTTTTTTCCATTGACTTTTATTATAAAATCGAATTTTGCTAAGGGGAGCATAGGTTGTTTAAGGAAACAAAAAATCCTTCCTGAATGTAATAAAATAATATAGCAACTTGAAATTTTCATTTAAAGAAAAAACATCTTTTTATATACTATTAGCCATTGTTTTTAAAAGTAATAATTAATAGGAATTTATTATATAAAACTTTTCCTGATCCCCCAATTACTTATGTCCTTCCTCTCAAACCACCTTGTATTTAATTGCTTTTGTATCTTTCTTTTTGTATTAATTCTATATATATATATATATATATTTATATGTATGTATGTATGTATGTGTTTACCTGTACATACATAGGTGCATGCACACTTATCTCCATGTTAGGATGTATAGTCCTTATGATTAAAGATTGCTGCATTCATGGTATCTCTATCCCTAGTGCCTGAAACCTAATAGGTGCTTAATAAATACTTATTCTATTGATTCATAATATCAGTTCCAGAATTTTACCCCTCCAGTTCTCCCATACAAATCTATACTTGTTCCAAACTGAACTATTCCTTCTTCCAAAACATGAGCTTTTCTTTTCCCACTTCTGTGTCCTTTCTCATGCCATTTTCTTTACTTGAAATGTTCCATGTCACCCCCAATCTCTACCTATCAAAATCTTGCCCATCCTTTGTGGCCCAGCTCAAATGTTACAGCTTCTTCCATGAAGGTTTCTTTGAACCTCACCAAAGAATATAGGGTCATAGATCAGTAAGGAACCTGAGAAATCATCTTGTCTAATTCCCTAGGTTTTTTTATTATAAAATTTATTTATTTATATTCCAATATTCACTTTTATAGGATTTGAAATCCATCTTTTTCTCTTTCTCCCTTCTCTCCTCCCCAAGGTGACAAACAATCTGATATAGGTTATATATACAATCATATTAAACATATTTCCACATTAGTCATGTTGTGAAAAAAGAATCAGAACAAAAGGAGAAAACCATGAGAAAGAAAGAAAAAAAAATGTGAAAATAGTATGCCCCTATCTGAGTTCAAACTTCATAGTTCTTTCTCTGGATATGGATAGCATTTTCCATCATGAGTCTTGGAATTGTCTTAGATCCTTATATTGCTGAGAAGAGTTAATTAAGCCTATCAAAGTTGATCATCACACAAGGTCACTGTTATTGTGTACAGCGTTCTCCTGGTTCTGCTCACTTCACCCAGCATCAGTTCATGTAAGTCTTTCCAGGGTTTTGTTTTTAATCTGCCTGCTCATCATTTCTTATAGCACAATAGTATTACATTACATTAACATACTACAGCTTGCTCAGTTTACTAATTGATGGATATCCCCTCAATTTCCAATTCTTTGGCAACACAAAAAGAGCTGCTATAAATATTTTTGTACATATGGTTCCTTCCCCATTTTTGTATGATCTCTTTGAGATACATCCTAATAGTGGTATTGCTGGGTCAAGGGATATGCATAGTTTGGTTACTCTTTGGGCATACAAATTGCTCTCCAGAATGGTTGGATCAGTTTACAACTCCACAAACAATGCATTAGTGTCCCAGTTTTCCCATATCCTCTCCAACATTTCTCATTTTCCTTTTCTGTCATATTAGTCAATCTGATGGGAGTGAGGTAGTACCTCAAGATTGTTTTAATTTGCATTTCTCTAATCAATAGTGATGTAGAACATTTTTTCTTATGACTAAAGATAGCTTTAATTTCGTCATCTAAAAACTGTTCATATCCTTTCACTATTTATCATTTGATAAATGACTTGTATTCTCATAAATTTGATTCAGTTATCTAAGTATTTTACAAATGAGACCTTTATCAGAAACACTGGTAGTAAAAATTGTTTCACAGCTTTCTGCTTTTCTCCTAATCTTGGTTGTATTGGCTTAATTTGTGCAAATCTCCTAGTTTTTAAATGAGGAAACTGAATCCCAGAGAAGTTAAGGGATTTCAAGATCATAGAATGAGTTAAATAACAGGGAGAGGATTTCAATCTAGTCCATCTGACTTTCTACTTTAAAACACTGTGTGCCTGTAACCTCTATCTCCTCTGAGGCTGCCGTGCCCCTCCCCTCCGACCCCATCCCACCAGAGTTTATTATATTAGGACTAGTACCAGTATTATTATGCACTATTATAAGTTCCTTGAGGTCAGTAATAGCCTTACTCATACAGTAGGAGCTCAATAACAATTTGATAATTTGGATTGCATTCAAGTTGTAGAATAAAAATGCTATGAGACAATTTAGTCTAGCTCTGGAAGCTTAGAGAATATGTGATTTTGCTTTTCCTTGATGCATATGTATTATAGACTTCACATCCACAGAGTTTTGACTGGGTAACTAATTTTTTTTACCAGCTTCCTTGCATCTTCAGTTCTGCATTTGATTCAACTGAAGAAACACTGAATACTTAATATATGTTGTGCAATGAGCTTGCACCAGTGCTCCAAAGGCAAAACAAAACAATTTCTGCCTTCAAGGAGCTTATATTCTACTCCCCACTGCCCACCACCACATA
Organism: Notamacropus eugenii; assembly: GCF_028372415.1. NCBI lineage: Eukaryota > Metazoa > Chordata > Mammalia > Diprotodontia > Macropodidae > Notamacropus > Notamacropus eugenii. The sequence goes on along the minus strand of NC_092876.1, from coordinate 223,711,242 downwards.
CACACTTTCCCTAGAGATCTTTGCCTTGTAACACTAAGCAAAAAACATTGTGAGCTGTGACATAAACTGGTTTTGGGAGTAGGAGAGGGAAACTTTGAGCCTTCTACTCCCCTCAAGTTTTCCTCCTCAATTAAATGGTAGACTAGAGCTATAAGGAATCCCAGAGACAATTTCATGAACTTCATCATTTTGCCAGTTTCCTTTTATGACAATGTTAGCAAATTATGTTACCTAAAATTTTCATTTCTTCGGCACTGGTTTCCTTCTTAACCTTTAGTAGTCTAATGAAATAAATTATTTCCCCTTCCCCTTTACCAGTCACTCCCCTCATCAAATACTAATTCAAACTAGCACCTCACCTTAGTCATAATGGTATTATTACCCTGGTCAAAATTCTCTATTGCCTCCCAATTGCCTTTAGGATAAAATTCCAAAATCTTTAGCCTGGCATTCAAGGCCCTCTGTACCTGACCTTGACTCATCTCCCTATGATTCAGCCCAACTGAATCAATCACCTACTAACTTCTGAGCACCAGTCAGCATTTGCTACCTCAGCCCTTCTGCCTGTGCCATCCCCCTCCTCAGAATGCACTCTTTTTGTATATTGCACTCCCAAATCTTACCATCAAAGTCCTCTCTGTTCACCCCAGTGTTCAAAGTTTGACTTTATTTTGTTCTCTTGAATTGAGGAATCCGTATTTTGAAAGATAGCATAGTAGTCCAGGACAATATTATTCCTATTTTTTTTCTTTCTGTTGTATTCTCTGGTCAGTTTCTAGGTTCTTTAATATTGGTTATTCTGTGAAAAATCTACCTCCAGCTTCTGATTTTATCATTACACATGTACATTTTCTCCCTCCATAAATTTCATTTTTAAAGCCCTTTTCATCATATCAGCAATTCTCTTACCAGGGAGACCATTTTGAAAACATAAACCAAATCCTACTCTTTGATACCTATATATAAAGTCTTTCATTTCTCATATCCTCCCTTCTCTACCAGTGCAACAACCTTCAATTGGAATGAATAAAAACACCTGTGGGCCCCCTCCCCTTCTGACCACACACCAGGTCCTTTACTTTCCTATTGAGTTCAAAGTCACTAGAGAGACTATGGCTGTATCATCTGTTAATTCCTGTTTTTCTCCATGAATCAGCAGAAGTGGATTTCAATCAGTGAATTTTCATACCAGCTGGCTCTGTGTGTCAGCACTGATAGAGACTCCAGAAAGATAGCACCACGGCTGATGAACCATGTCAGGTCTCCATACAGCCAACTCAATAGAACTCAATTCAGATTCACCAACCAGTACTTTTTTTCTGGGATACATATCAGGATTCTATGCATCTGTTCTTGTCTGTAATTATTCTATAATCTCTGTAAAGCATAGATTGCTACTGCTTTTATAGAATGCATCAATTCATCTTCCATGAAAGGAGTTATGGCTCTGGAGGAGAACTGAGGCTGGTGACCTGCACCTCCCTCCCTCCCTCCAAACAAAGTCACATGCAAGTCATAACATTATTTCTCTGATGACATGGTCTTCTTTGGCAATGAAGGACAAACACACACATGATACAGAAGAATGAGAACTGACTCTGGAAAAAGAATCTGGATTCAAATGCTACCTTAGTCATATGTTACCTTACACAAGGCACTTATTCTCATTGGGTCTCAGTTTTTTCATCTGTAGAATGAAGGGACTGAGCTCCATGACATCTAGTCTATAATCCTATAACTCTCAAAACTGTATTTTGAATCTTGTCTTCTCCTAAGAGTTCCATACACATATATCCAAGTGCCACTAAGCATTTTCACTTGTGTCCTGTTTTTATCTTGAATTCAATATGCTCCCCCAATTTTTAACTTCTGTTGATAGCACCAATCAAACCTTCTCTATGTGACCCTGGATTAGGCCTCATGATCCTTTTTGACTCTCATCTCCTCTTTATTCATTCATCCAAACAGTTCTCAGCATCACTTAGTTATTCCTTCAAGATTTCTTCATGTCTTTTTCTCTTTCCACCACCACCCTCCTAGTCTAGACCTTCATCACTACAGGCTAGGATCACTGTTATAGCATCACTGAAATATTACAAAATGTTGGGTGATGTGATTTTTCAGATAGATAGTGGTTTTGTAACATATTCAGCGCTTACATGCTTTTAAAGAAATAAAATTGTGGAGGCAGTAATAATTCATATTTTTAATCAAAATTAAAAACAAGGTAGGCTTCTGAAGGTATATGTGCCTGGGCCCAGGTCCAAGAATCCAAACAATCCATCTCTGGGCAAAAATGGTTATAATAATATAACACAATAATGGACAGATTATGGTTACTGTAAAAAATGTTTAAATGGAAACATTCACTACCGCCAATTAAACTTGATGTGAGTTTTCCATTTGCCCTTCTTCTAAGGTAGATCATGGGAGTCATCAAATCCACATAACTTTCACTTTAAGAAATGTTAAAATGAAATATAGAAATAACATCAGACACTTCACATTTCCCAAGTTCATTCTTCAGTTTTTTGTTTGATAATGTGTGTGTGTGTGTGTGTGTGTGTGTTTTAATGGACTAAGATCCCTCCATTCTGTCATCCTACTATTTTATGAAATTTTCTTCTATTTGAAATGCCTGACACTAAGTGGATATACACTTTTAAATACAGACTGAAAAGCTATTATTTTTTATTTAGCTTTTTACTGTGGAATGGAATTTGTGGCAAGGTTATTTGCTATAATATTGTTTTGAGTCCTGATTAGTGTTCTTCATAAAGGACCTAGAGATACAGTACAGATGGCAGCATATAAGCAGAGTACAGGGGCAAATTACTTTCATTTAAATGTAGCCAAGTAATTATTACCAAAGTTTTAGGTGATTTGAACTGCCTTCCTAGAGGTATAACAACAATTGCTGATGTCCTTAAAGGATGACTACCCAGTTTGATCAATTAACTTCTTGAGTTCACTTTGAAAGAAAGAATTCTTACCAAGTATAAACTGTGCTTGAAATGAGCACTTTGAAATTGGCATTTTAGAGACTTCTTTGGCAGATCTGGACTGCTTAATGTTATGTTATGAGCTTGGCAACATAAGGGTCCAGTGGTATAATCATAAATCTGTTTAACAACAATTTAATGATTTAGCTATCAAATGGTTTTTTTTTTTCATTCTGTTCAGTAGAAATTGAGTTTCAAAACTCTGACCACAATACTTCATTGGCACAGGGACTACCAGTAGAATATCTAGAATGCAAACTGTGCTTTAGTCAAGGTGAATGAGTACATGTGCTTCTAAGCATCATCTTACTTATTGGAATATAAGTATGTGGATCCATATTATGTATTATGGTTAGCTTCTAGCTGAATTTTCTTCTATTCTTTATCTTTTGGGATAGGGGAGATGGGGAGAAGAATAGGAGAGAAGGAAGGGGATTCACTGACTATTGACTTTCTTTGCTTAATTCCTAAATTTGATGGTTCATTTATTTGTGTTTAAACTCTATAAAATGTTATTATATTGACTCCTGACCCAGAATGAATATGTATCAGGAGATAAACCTTCAGCGACAGATGCCTAGTTTTCTCTCATATGTTACTTCCTTCCCAAGTCAGAGATCAGAGGATCAATGATTTAGAGCAGGAAGAGGTCATCAAACTGACTCCCCTTGTTTTTATTTTTTTTTAAATAGCATCTCTACCATTTTAATATGCTTTATAGAAAAGAATTCCCCGAGTCCACAGTCAAATCTTGGATTCTTCTTCCTAAATTCCTTATTTCTGCCAAAGGCACCACATAAAAGCACTTTCAGTCATTAAAGTTGAAGATTCAAGAGTCACAAGGCTCTACTTTCACTCACTTTCACCATATTCAAAGTTACCAAGTCTTGTTGATTCGACCTCCTCAGTATCTCACATCAATTGACAAGCCCTGTAAATTCTCCCTGTATGTCATGTCACCCACTCCTCACACAGATACCAACCTAGTTTATGCTCATTCCCTCTCACCAGAACTATTGCAAGTCTCCTTATTGATCTCTCTGCATCTAGACTCTTCCTTCTCCAATCTATCCTCCACTGAGCTGTCAAAGTGATATTCCTAAAAGCTAGACCTGACCATGTCCCTTTCTTGCTCAGAAAGTTTTAATGTCTTTCTGTGTCCTCTCAGAGAATATTCGGAATCCTGTGTTTTTGACTTTTAAGGCTCTTCACAATCTGGCTCCAGTCTGTCTTCCTAGACTAATGACATATTACCCCTCTTTGCATTCCACACTTCAGTCAAATTGGCCTGCTTGCCATTTCCCCTATGCTGCATTCTCCATCCAACCTATGTATGCTGGCACAGATTTTCCCCCATTCCTGGAATGCTCTCTGTCCTTACCTCCTCTCTTGAATTCCCAATTACCCTTCAAGACTCACTTGAAGTCCTACCTCATTTAAGAAGCATTTCCTAATACCTACAGTTATTAGTTTCCTCCCCTTCTAACTGCCCCCTTCCCCAATTTCTTTGTTTTCACTTTGTACATATCTTGTAAGTAATCTACTTGCATACACTTCTCTCCTCACCACCCTCTTATCCCTACTAGAACAAAGCTCCTTAATGGCAGGGACCATTTCAATTTTGTTGTCCCATTTCCTGTCCAAACATCTAGTAGATGCTTAATAAATTCTCACTGAACTGAACTGAATTATATTCAACTTGTCAGAAGGAAAGAGGATGACGATTTAATTAATCTCTTTTCAAGTTTTATTTTGGTCCTTTTGAAAAGATTGACATGGGAGGAGCAGGTGATACTAGAAAGAACTCTAAATTGGAATCTGGAGTCCTAGGTTATAGTTCCAGTTTTGCCAGTAAGTATCTTTGTCACAATTAGCAGGTTATTTAGTTTCTCTGGGATAGATTCAAAGACATATGTAGTTTTTGAGATTTAAAATCACAAAATTCAAATCATGTCATTGTACAAATAAAGAAACAGAGGGCAAGGAAGAAAATATGATTCAGCAACATTTCTAAGGTCCTTTTCAGCTCTATAATAATATCAATTTATCTGCATATCTCTCTTAGAACTGTGGATCCTCATCTATTAGTACTATGTCTTTACCTTTATCAAGAAGGGAATTCTAAAGTAAACATGTAGGTGTTCTGGTGGCATTCTAATGACATAGAATGGATTCTTCTTGCCCCTGACCTTGGAGTATGAGTGAGCTACTTGAAAGTTGTGCTCAGTTTGCTCATTAAACCCCCACATTTGATCAGACTAGAAAGAGTATGGTCTATTTCTGTTTGATGAAGAGGCATGGAGATTAGCTTTAAAATCAGTTGGAGATGGCTATGCTCCTTACATAATGGAGTGCCTAGGACACAGTAAACAGTTAATAAATTATTTGTTGATTAATGAGTAACCAAACATAACAGTTCTGTGAGCAAACTTTCCCAACTGTACTGTTTTAAGTTGTAAAATAGTCCTTCTCTATTGGACTAAACTATGTAGGTTACAGTAGATTCACCCAAACCACTCTTTTGGAAACTTACAAAATTACTACATTGCATAGTATTTAGGTTCATATAACAGAGAATAAGAAACCTTTCTGTTACCTTGTTGCTAGGGTGGTATATCCTGATTTAATTCTGTTTACTATCCCCAAAAGCCATATGACAATTGATGAATTTCTTTCTTTTGTCAGTGTGTCTACTTTATTTTCTTAAACTGTAGCTGTGATTATACTTTTTGAATGAATTTCATGGTATGGTGGTATTGTGGTCTGTCTGCTAAATATCACTTCATTTTTCTTATCTAAGAGCTCTCAAATGGGGGACAACTTTGGCCAGTCAGCTTCAATCAAATCAATGTATTGTCAGTGTATCTTCAACAGTAAGAGTGCCTGCTTTACTTTTAGTTTTATTATAATAGAATTTTATGTGTGTGTGTATATATGTATATGTGCATATACATACAATATTTTTTTAAAATACATGTGTTCAATAAGAATAATTGGAAAGTTAGAAATATTTTCAACATAGCTATGCTATATCCATTTGTACTCAAACTTTTTTCAAATTAATTAAATACAAGTATACCACAGAAACATATGTTAGAATTAAAGGAAATGAAACAATGGAGAGGAAAGGAAACCATTAAGAGAGAGGAATAGAGTGGAGGGAGGGGGAGAGAGAGAGAGAGAGAAAGAGAAGATGGATGTTTAGATTCTATTATACTATTCATTGACTATTAAGGTGAAGTATGATCAAGAAGATCTTGGAAACTAGAATGGTGGTTATAATCTTTCATTTTTATTCTTGACTCTGATAATTCAGTGTATGTATGCCCTCACATTGAATTTACACATTTTCAGAAGCCTCTGTACTGTAACAGCTAAATGGAAACAAGGGTCAATGCTACATGAGCAAGAGGCTAAATACCCATACATATTGTCATGGATTCTTTAGGTGCAACAATTTCTGTACTTAAGGAACTTTGGGTTTCAAACCACTAAGATGCGAAGCAATACAAGAGAAGATATTCGACAGCACATTGGTTAAGACAGAAGAATATGGGGCAGGTTTATTCGTGGATCTTAAATTGTCACTTTTGAATAAGTCATAATAATTACAAAGAGGAATAATTTCATACACATGCACAATAGATCATACTGTCATTAGGTATACATTTATTTTAATATTGATCAGAAAGGAAGTGATAGAAATTACAAGTTTTAATCCCAACTTTGCTATTAAATTGCTATGCTTTTGCTTTTTTTATCTGTGTTTGCATTCATAGCATGGCTAATATGGAAATATGTTTTGCATGACTGCATATGTGTAATCTATATCAAACTGCTCATCCTCTCAAGGAGGGGGGAGGGGAAAGAGGGAAGAAGAGAATTTGAGTGCAAATTTTTAAAAGATGAATGCTAAAAACTTTTATATGTAATTGGAAAGAAATAAAGTATTTGACATAAATAGATAAATGCTATAAGATGCTGAATAAATTGTTAAATCTTCCTATAGTACAGGACAGTAGGTGGGAAAATCTGAACGTGGTATATTGAAAGTTTCAACTATTATATATACACATACATATACACGTATACACATATATGTGTATATATGTATGCATGTATGTATGTATACGCACACATACACTCCAATCTGTAAACCATTAACCGTTTGTCCAATCAGTTGCTAGGTCTTGGCAATTCTGCCTCTTTTTTTTCTCACTCATATGAATGCAACTATAGTTTAACTCTTCATTTTCTCATACTTGAACTATAGCTCTCCCTGTTTCCAGTCTCTCTCCTCTCTAATCCATCCTCCACATAGTTGCCAAAGTAGTCTTCCTATAGCACACACCACTAACTACTCAAAAATCTTCAACAACTGGCTCCTTAACAACTCTAGAATAAAATGCATACTCTTCAGTGTTGTATTTAACAATGCTTATGGTGACAACTGTGACAATCACAGGGGGGTCTCTCTTTTAGTCATTGCTGGCAAAATTCTTGCTAGAGTCCCCCTTAAAAGGCTGATCCTTCATCTGGAAGATGGTCATATACCTGAGAGTCAGTGTGGTTTCAGAAAGGGCTGAGGAACAATCGATATAGTGTTTGCTGCCCAACAAATCCAGGAGAAATGCCAGGAGCAGAAGAGAGGTCTGTACACAACATTTGTGGATCTGACCAACACTGTTAGTCATGAAGGCTTATGGAAAGTTATGTCAAAATTTGGTTGCCCAGAGAACGTCATCAGTATTGTATGTCAATTTCACAATGGCATGTTTGCCCGGGTCCTGGATAGTGGACAATGCTCTAGTGCCTTCCCAGTCACCAGTGGAGTGAAACAGGGCTGTGTGCTTGCTCCTGTACTTTTTAGCATGATGTTTTCAGCCATGTTGTCAAATGCTTTCAATGAGGATGAACATAGCATCAAGGTCAACTACCATACTAATGGTAAGTTCTTCAATGTGAAAAGGCTACAAGCCAAAACCAAAGTGGAGGAAGTGTTGGTGCATGATTTTCTGTTTGCAGATGATTGTGCACTCAATGCAGCCTTTGAAGCTGAGATGCAACAAAGTATGGATCAATTCTCTGCTGCCTGTGATAATTTTGGCCTATTAATTAACACCAAGAAAACACAGGTGCTCCATCAGCCACCACCACACCATTCATATGTGGAAGCATCAATTACAACAAATGGAGAAGTTCTGAATGCTGTTCATAAGTTCACTTACTTTGGTAGTGTACTTTCCAGGGATGTACAGATTGACAATGAGGTTGATGCACACTTTGCCAGAGCTAGCTCAGTGTTTGTGAGGCTCCGAAGGAAAATTTGGGAGAGAAGAGCTATTAGACTGACTACCAAACTGAAGGTCTACAGAGCCATTGTGCTGACCTCACTGTTGTATGCCTGTGAAAGATGGATAGTCTACCAGAATCGTGCCAGGAAACTGAATCGTTTCCATCTGAACTGTCTTAGGAAGATTCTGAGGATCACCTGGCAGGAAGAGGTATCAGACATTGAAGTCCTTGCTCAAGCTGAACTGCCAAGCATTCAAACTATGCTTCACAGAGTGCAACTGTGATGGGTTGGCCATGTTGTTTGAATGGAAAATATACGCTTGCCAAAAAGACAATTTTATGGAGAACTCATATGAGGCAGGTGATCACATGGTGGTCAGAAGAAGTGATACAAGGACACTCTCAAGGTCTCTCAAGAACTTTGGATTTGACTGTGCAATGTGGGAGACACTGGAACAGGACTGCTCAGCATGGCATGCCCACAACAGAAATGGTGCTGTGCTCTATGAGCAAAGCAGAATTGAGGCAGCACAGAGTAAAGGTAGGATGCACAAATTTGGAGTATCCACTCCCAAAATTCACACGGACTATCTGTGCCCAACCTGTGGTAGAGCATTCCAAGCTCATATTGGTCTGATCAGCCATAGTCGGACACACTGAAACTTCACTTTATCATGGTGATGTCATTTTGGTCCTCTTGGAGAGCAAAGGACAACAACCAACCAACCATACTAACAGTGCTTAATGACGACTTGACTGATGACTGATTTGTGGTATTCTGGCTCTAGTCTACCCATTTCCATACCCATTTCCAGCTACTCCCCTTAATTCATGTTTCAGCCAAAATGATGTACTTGCTCTTCTCCATATCCTACATTCCACTTCCAACCTCAATACCTTTATACAAGCTGCTTTCCATGACTGAAGTATACTTCCTCCTGAGCTATCCTGCTTACACTACTTAGTAATATTCTTTAAGACTCAGCTCAAATGGCTTCTCTATGTGAAACCATACCTGATGCCCCCATCCTGAATCTTCCCTTCTTTCATTTACTTATTTATGAATATGTATCCCAAAATACAAATTTAAGTTACTAGTGGAAGAAACTGATTATCATCTGTCTACCATTGTGTCTTTATATCATTAGAGCCTAGCAGAGAGCCCTGAACAAAATAAGGACTTACTAATACTTGTGAAATTGAGTTGACTTTACAAATTGACCATATAAATAGACTAGGAAAGTTAGAATTTCTATTCACATTATTTTCTTTAATCCAAGATAACTCAGAAGTAATGGACCTATGGTGATAGCTTCTTTTATGAAAATATACAGTAAGCAAAATTTGTATTTTGGTGTCCAAGAGTATCCTTACTGTTCTATAATCACTCATGACAGAGCACTTAGCCTAGCCAATCGGTGTTTAGGGAGATATCCTTAGTTGACACTCAGAATCCATTTTCTCATAGAAACAATGTTATAATGTGTGGCTAGGCATAAATGAAGTAGTACTACAGTATTTCTACTTAATTCAGCTATATAAGATTTTGCACTGGAAAGGACTTTCAAGATAACTAGTCTGATTCACTGAAAAGAGAATTGTATTTAGAGTCAAAAGACCTTAGTTCAAATGCTTACTCTGCCTTTTACTGTATGTGCTATGTGACTTGGTCTCGTTCTCATCATTGTAATGTGAGATAACTGGAGTAGATGACAGCTAAGGATATTTAAAGTTCTAAATCTACGAACCTATGAATCTGGTCCAACGCTTTTATTTTCTAGGAGGAGATGTGAGAGGAGATGAAATAACTCATGTAGGGTCACAGTAGGACTAAAACCTAAGTCTGAATACTTAGAATGATCCATGACTTCTAAACTGTGGGCCCTTCTTTCAAGTTTGTAGAATAAACTCTTTTGATGCCTTCTTATTATATAATGACCTTCTCAGGAAAATATTCTAAGACATTCATGCATTTTTGAGTGGATCAATTTGTTACATCTTGTTTTTCCAACCCACTTCCTTTATGCATGTCGTTAATATCATCTTTAACTCTACTTTTTGCATTCAAGGCAGCCTTGGTACCAGGCTCTGCTTGATCCTTTCATCTATTTGCTTTTCAAAGCTGTTTGAGTTGTTTGTCATTTTAGTTTGGTAATTCTTATATTCCATGCTTGGTAGCCATATCATCACCTAAATTGTAAAATTAATGTAAAAATTAAATAAGTGAACTAATTCAGTTCCAGAGTAAAATCAATAATTTTATGGACAGGCTGTAGAGATTTTTGGATAAATGCCGAGAATAAATAGTCCCCACATCCAGTAGTAGGAGATAAGACAGCTAGATTGCATTTAGGAAATTACTCGGAACTTAAAATGTTCCAAAATGTTCACCTCTGAAAAATATCTATCTTTTCAACTTTAGGTACTTTATAGGATAAATAGATCTTTCAAAGCAGGTAAACCCTCATTTATAGCATCGTTTCTATAGGAAAATGTGTTCCAGGTTCCCAAAAACCAACCTAGTGAATCATCTTTTAGAATAAATCCTGAGTATATATTGGGGACCATTTATATTTTAATGTACTCAAAGCAAAATAAAGTATAGTAATATAAAAGCTCATTTAATCCAAAATAAGCACGATTTCTTTGGCATACCTCTGTGAGAAAAAACCCCAAACAACCACATACATATAATTCTCCTGTTCAGTCATCAAAACTTTTCACCTATTAGATGAGTGAGGGTTCCAGAGTTAACAACTAATCTTCTTTTAATTGTATACCCAAGTTATACCAGAATGCAATGGGAAAATTATTTCTCCCCTAAGGGAATATATTTAATGAATAGACCTTTCCTTAAAATAAAGACTGTATTTTTGTTGGAGATGAGAATATTGAAGGAAGGAATAATCTAAAATTTAAAACAAAGAACAAGGAGAGGTGTAATACAGTAGTTAGAAAGCCAGTCTCGGAATCAGGAAGACCTGGGTTTAAGTCCTGTTTTTAACATACTGGTTTTAAAACCCTGGATAAGAATCACTTAACCTCCCAGTGGGCCCAGGAAGCTCCCTGAGTGAGACTAAAGATTGAAAAACAGTTGCTGATCTGCTTTTCTAGAGGGATTTTCCTCAGTAGGACTACCAAGAAAATCATAGATCTGGGCAGCTAATTATAACAATGACAAAAACTAAACTGTACTTTAAATTATATAGAATTTTATGTATATGATCTTTGAGTTTCACAATATCTGCGTAAGGGAGGTTCTCTTGTCTCCATTTGATAAGATGAAGCAAACAGAGTTAAACAGCTAGTTTTAAAGCCAGAAGTGCAATCTGAATCCAGGTCTTCCATTCTCCTGTGTATTGCCCATGCTTGTTTCTCAGAGTATTAACAAATGGTGACAATTTATGCTACAAACCACTTTATTTTAAAGTTTGCTTATGTTTCATGTAACTAATAGCCTAATTTTTTAAAAAAGTTCTTGGTGCTATCCTCGTATTTTCCTGTGCACTTAGTTAAAACTGTTGTCTCTAGGCTCGATTTGTTCTAAGATCATAAAATCATAGATTTTCAGAGCTAGAAAATCTCTTGGAGGTCTAATTATCTAATTTTATTAGAGGCAAAACTAAGACCAAGAAAAATGAAAAGATCAGCCCAAAGACAAAAGAAGTTAGTGGCAAAGATGAGAATTAAATTGAGTTTTATCTGCTCTCAGTTCAGGGCTCACACATCATACAAAAACTCAATGCAGAAGTCTCTCTGTTGACTTGAACTGTCTCCATGTCACCAATGATCTTTTTCTTTCTAAATCCAGTGGTTGTTCCAAATTCTTTTTGACCTCTCTGCAATACTTGACACAGCTTATCACCCTGTCTCTTTCTCCTCGATACTACCTCCTACCTGGGTTTTGGGGACACTGATCTTTCAGGGTTCTCTTCTACCTTATCAGTTGCATCTTTCTCTTTCGCTGTTGCAGGATTACTATCTATTTCCCCTACCCTGCTATGGAAGAGTGTATTTCAAGGCTCTGTCTTGGGTGCTTTCCATTTTTCTGTATTTTCTCTTACTTATGTCATCACTCCAAATATGTTCTGCTATTTCCTCTATGTAGATGACTCCCAAATCTACATAACCAGTCCTCCTATTTCCCTTCTCAGCTCAAGGCCTACATCTCCAACTACCTGCTGGACATCTTCACGTGGATGGTGAAATAGGCATTTCAGACGCATTATGTCTCAAACAGAATTCATTTTCATTCTCCCTAAACTCACCCCTCCTCCTAACTTACTTATTTTTGACCAGACACTACCATTTTTCTAGTTACCCTGTTTCAAACCTAGGAAATCTCTGTATCCACAGTTCCTGGTACCTAGTAGGAGCTTTAAAAACTATTCCTTGATGAGAGAGAGAGAGAGAGAGAGAGAGAGAGAGAGAGAGAGAGAGAGAGAGAGAGAGAGAGAGAGAGAGAGAGATCCTTCCTAGAGAAACCATGCAAGTTGGTTTGAATCCATGCCTCATCTCTTCAAGTGTGGAGATTTGCATCTGAAGGGTTATGATCTCCTCGTAGTGAGACTTGGAGGAGTTAGTGTGAATGAATAAATACATAGTTGCTACATATCAGCAAAACATGACACATGGAAGTTCTCTGTTCTTCCTCTCAGCTTGGCTTCACTTCCATTGAAATGGAATCACAGCCCTAATTTAAAGGTGTATCAAGGAATTTGACCAAGGAAGCAATGAATATCTGTTCCACATTTGTGCAATTCATATACTTGTCCTCTTGGACCAAAGCATCTGAGATGCACTCTGTATCTCAACTGATTTCTTGCCATTTGGTTCATGACCCTTCTCTCCAGGGTCAGTTTCCATAGATTTCTTTCAAATTCTTAGCAATTCCATTTTTATTTTGTCTTTAGACAAATTTTTTATTTGTTTATTCTTTGCTGCTTCTTAGTCAAAATGGATATATTTTTTCCATTTATTTTTGGCATGAATTTTCCTTCTCACTGGGAATGGAACTTTAACTCTGAATCATTAATTATTCACTGTTTTTATTATATGTGATAATGCTGTCCTCAAGTAACAATCAAGAGTTAAAGATATTACTATTTAATAGATTCATTAAATCTCAAGCAATACAGTGAGAGCAATACTCTCAGAATTTGGCATAGTTGTACATGATACTGTTTATATTCTTTAGCATACTTCTAGGAATTCACAGCTAGGTGGCAAAGTGGATAGAGTGCCAGGCCTGGAGTCAGGAAGACCTGAATTCAAATCTGGCCTCAGATACTTACTACCTCTGTGACCCTAGGCAAGTTACTTAACCCTGTTTACCTCAGTTTCCTCATCTGTAAAATGAGCTGGAGAAGAAAATGGCAAGCCACTCCAGTATTTTTGCCAAGAAAACTCCAAATGGGATGATGAAGAGTTGGACAAGACTGAACAACAAATGGAGTTACCAAGATGACTGTGGGGGATAGTTGTTGAAAAGGAGGAGGTCTAGGTTATCCCAATAGTGGCCTAGGTAACAAGGTCCTATTTTCAGTTTCAGGGAATTTTTCAGTGATGATGATAAATATATATCCTTCCTTTATGTTAATAATCACTATAAATCCTTAGGGCAGCCAGATGGCTCAGTGGATAAAGCACAGGGCCTAGAGTCAGGAAGATTCATCTTCTTAAGTTCAAATCTGTTCTCAGACACTTACTAGCTATATAACTGTGGGCAAGTCACTTAACTCTGTTTGCCTCAGTTTCCTCATCTGTACAGCCACAGAAGGAAATGGAAAACCACTCCACTATCTCTGCCAAGAAAACCCCAAATGGAGTAATGAAGAGTTGGACATGACTGAAACAACTGAACAGCGGCAACCAAAATATCTCCAGTGATCAATGCTTTAGAAACTGTATTTGGGATTATTTAGTTGCTAATTATTGCCTTGATTTTATCAATAGGTAGGGCACTGACCTCTAAAGTTATATACTTCCAGGAATTACTTCATACATTGGAGATATGCTTCAGCAGATCTTAGATAACATAAAAGTAGGAGTAAGACATTCTCCCATGACAAAAAAAGTTTCTTCAAAGGTTACAATAAAACAAAAGATTTTGGAGCTGCCTGACTTTAATGAGGTATAGACTCTTGGGTTCTCCATGCCAAATGCTGGGGACCCTAGACTTGTTTACAATAGATAGATAATGATCAATGATAGTGATCCCTGTTGAGTAGGGCTTCCTGTTTTCTAACAAAGACCCAATTAAAAGATCTTAGACAAATGAGGAAATTGGAATAATTCAGATCCCATTACAACTAGTATTTAGAAAGTATGTGATATAACTAACCATGTAGGCCTCTAGGACATGCTTAGTTTCCTTTCACTTAAACTGAATTTTTGGTCCCAGTCTACATAGGATTGACTTTGAAATTATATTTATGTTCAAATCTATGGATTTCTATTTCCTAGAAAAACTAAGAGGTAATATGGAAATAAAAATGGAAAGGAAGTCAAGTCAGCATGCTAGAATTATGTACTAAAGGAGCATGGCAATGCTTAGGTTGTTCCAAAGTATAAATGACTACGGCAGGGGATGCTTCCTCTCTAGCTGGGATCTAGATGCCCCTAAATACCCCTATGTAGTTACTGGCCATCAAGTTAAGAAACCTAGCATATTAGTGTCTAAAGGCAGCCATCTTTAGGGTGAGGAGGAGGGAGGGAAGAAAAAAGTCACATGATAGCTTTAGTGTATATTTAAATGAATAATAGTTGTGCATAATAGATTTGCAGTTTCATGTGCAATAATCTCTTCCTCCTATTCTACTGTTATGAAAATGCTTGTTTTATTTCTTAAATTCAGAACAAGATAAATAATAATAAAAATAAAAATAAACCTGGATCCCCTTCTCATTCTTTCTGCAAAACAGAAATGTGACCTTGGGCAAGATAGTTAACCTCAATGGACTTCAGTTTCTTCATCAGTAAGTTGAAGCAGTCTAGATGAGTATCTCTTTTCCTCTAGGTTGTCTTTATTACCCTTTGAGATAGCACAGTAGGTAGAGTGTGGGGTTTGGAGTCAGGAAGACGTGAGTTCCAATCTAGCCTCAGAGATTTACTATGTGACTCCGGGCAAGTCATTAAATCTCTGCCTCAGTTTTATCAACTGTAAAATGGGTATAATAACATCACCTACCTTCCAGGGTCGTGGTGAGGATCAAATGAGATAATATTTATGAAGGTATTAGTACAGTGCCTGGCACATAGTAAGTTCTTAAGAAGTCCTTCTTTCTTTCCTTCATTGCTTCCTTCCAAAAGTCAATCGCAAAAATGAGAACTTTGATGATTTATTCATATGGTTATAAAAAGATTTATTGTGACTTTAAATCACATTAAACTGCACCCATATTTTTTCAAAATGAATTTTGGGGAAGGTCTGATTCTAGCTTTCACCTAAAAACAGATATAACCCCCTTGTGAGACAAACACCTACAAGCAGTGAGAAAATATCCAGAGATTGGTTGCTTTTGGCCATGTGCTTGCTCAGGTTTGAAGGACATGAGCTTTATGGCACGACAGAGCGATCCATTCACTGGCTGTTGAGCTGGTGGGACCAGTGATTTGGTGGACCATTTAAAAGGGGAGAGAACTTCTGGCCTGGTCCCCTTGTTTTGACTCTCTTGTGTGGTAAATAGGAGTGTACTCTATCTAGTTTACTAGCCTAGAGCAGAGGAAGGAAATCCTTGTATCTGGTTAGTTTTGATACTTGGGATTTTATTTAAAATTTACTAACAATTCAGAACAATAGGATTCTCCCTCAGTTTATCTCAGCTCCCAACTAGGATAATGACTAGCTTGCGGGGGAGGGGAAGGGAGGACTGGGGCTCAAACTACTTAAAGAGAAATTAGAAAAAAATTACTTAATAGAATAAAATAAACTTTGTAGTTGTCTTTGGCCCTACAGAGGTAGTGAGGAGGGCATTGGAAAGGAAGACTCTATATCATAGTCAGATACCTATTTTCCTTAATGGAAAGTCAGCAAATATTGTCCACTTTTGGCCATTGAAAGCAGGGGCAACTGCAGCATGTAAGACTCCAACCAGCGTCAGCCCACAAACTCTGTTGTACCTCCAATGCTCAGTTGCCCGGTCATTCGTCTCCTACATGAATTTCAGTTCCATCTTAGAGCCTTGCTCCTGCTTCTTTTGCAGCGACCAACAACTCACTCCTTACTCTAACCTAATCAACCCCTTCTCCTATTCAGCAGCCAATGAAGGGATTGCTTCATCATTTCAAAGTGCCCATATCCTTCTGCAAAGAAAGCAGCCCATGGTCAGATGCAATCAAGTTCCTAACACCTTTCCTGTCTGTGGGAGTACGTCTCAAAAGCCAGTTATAAATGTACTGAAGTACCAGAGAAAACATACAAGTTTCTGTTCTCATTGAAATATACTACTAGTCATAAACTCAATTATCAAATACCCCCAAGCTCACAAAAAAAAAAAAACCTTTTTGTAAAGCACTGTATAACAATTTTAATGTAAAAAGTTGGTGTCATCCCTATCATGTCACCACTGATAGAATAAATATTCCATCTGCCTAGTATTTCTTTGGTTGACTGAGAGTTTCCAGCACACAGAGCACTTGATGGTGAGTTGTCTGTTACGGGATAAGGAAATAACTTTGGGGCCCTTTTGTATTTATCACCATTTAGGAGATTTAAGGTTCAAGAGGCCAAAACTCTGCTGTACCAGTTTCATCCAAAATACTTGTCTAAATGAAGGTGAAAGGGGGTGGGAAAAAGGGAAACAGAAAGAAGCAGCTTTTTTTTTTCTTTTCCCAGGGAAAAAAAGCTTTCCATTCAGCTCAGATATAAATATTAACCCTGTCTTTCATGTATATAAATATAGTTTAGAGACCATTCATTTGGCATGAGAATCAAAGCAAATAGATTTTAAAATCAATAAGTTTCGATTTATTAAGTAATTCAGAGACTGAAAGCATAGCTACTGGTCCACAAAACCCCTCATTCAGATAAATGGATAAAATATCTATTTAAATACACATTTTAAAAAAATCAAACTCCAGTATTAGCAGTCAAGATTAATAAGCTTATTAGGCTCATCTATTTAGCTTTATTTTTATATGTTTGGGGGTATACTGGAATTTTATGTTTGTTTTTTAAATAGAATAAATTGCTTATTGATATTTTCTTCTGAATGACTGGTAATAAATCTCTATATTCCATCTCTTGAAATTATAGTATATGGCCATTAAACTGGTTCCTGAAAATAAGAAGCCTTCAGTTTAACAAAGATGAATTTTCTGATCCAGCTTTCTCTCTGTTAGCTTGATTAAACAAATTAATTTTTCTGTAATTATAAATTAGTTCTCAATTTTGTAGGGATTTACTGAGCTTCAAATATAGACTAGAATTATCTTTGAGATCTCTTTTCTCTAAAAAGGAAGATTACTGTGTATAACATGAATATTTGTGGGAACATCAGATTTCGTCTTCATACCTACTCAAATATCTAAATGAGTCTGTGATCTCATTACTGTGGAAGTCCCTTCAAAAGTAGAGATTGCAATTCACCCATTACTGTCCATCTCATGGCGCTCATGACCATATACTTTCATTTATACACAGAACAAACACATACATATATGGATACACATACAAACACATGCAAAAATAGCTTTGGTTATTTTTTTCTTTATTCTTAATACTCATCTTTTTAAAATTTTGAGTTCCAAACTCTCCCTCTCCCTCCCAACTTTCCTCCATCCATTGAGAGGGTAAACAATATGGTGTCAAATATATCTGTGAAGTCATAAAAAATATATTTAAATATTTGTTATATTACAAGAAGCATACATTTTAAAAAATGCTTCAATCTGTACTCAGAGTTTTTCAGATCTCTCTCTGGATGTGGATAGTATTTTTCATCATGGGTCCTTTGGAACTGTCTTGGATCACTTATTGATCAGAGTAGCTAAGTCATTCACATTTGATCACTGTTATAATACTGCTCTTACTGGCACGCAACTTTTCAATCAACTAATCCTGAGCATAACTTTACAAATGATAAAAAATTTAACCCAGATCCTAGAATCATACATGTAGAGCTGGAAGATACCTCAATTATGCAACCCAACCTTTCTCATTTTAAAGGTGGGCAAACAGAAGCCTAAGAGGTTAAGGGACTTGCCCAAGGTTTTGTCAATAGTAAAGTAAGAGGTGGAATTAAAACCTAAGTCTTTGACTTTAGAGTAATGATCTTTCTATTTTATCATATTCTGTCTCTTCATATCTGCTTAAAATTAGTGTTAAATTTTTACATAAGCAAATCTATAAGTAAAATAGTATTTTGTGTATGTATTTATATCTACCAATAAAAATAAAGAATTTGTTATTTCATTGCTGGGGTCTACCTGGCTATTATTTAGTTGATAAGAGAGTTACTTGAGGAGCAGAGAGATTGAGAGACTTGTCCATGGTCACACAGCTAGTAAGAGTCAGAGTCAGGTTGCAAACCTTTTTTTTCTGACCCAAGTACAGAATTTCACTTTATCACTCTATCATTATATAACTTAAAATTCAAATTTTTATTATCACAGAAGGTTAAGAGAAATAATATACTATATATAAATTTTTAAAATGTTTTTTTTTCTTTTGAAAAGTTACTCATAAAACCCCAAAACTTTAGGAAAATATAGGGTCAAAAAACAGGTCATTTTTTAAAAGTATTTGAGCAGATTTTCTCTCAGTCTGGAAGGTTGTGTATTTGGTTCATAATATCATCTTTTCTTTCCTTTTTACTAGTTCCTACTTAGTTCCCATTCCTTTGTGCTGAATTCCATTTAAGAGAGCAATGGAATCTCCTGGAATCTCTAGAGAATGTGCAGTGTGTGATGTTAAACATATCTCAAGAACTATTTCTGTGGCTGCATGGATTGTTTGCTTCAGACAGGTGGAACAAGTGATAATTGTGGGCACCTGACTTTGAATCTTTCTGACAATAGAAATCCAAGGAGACGCATATATGTTCGCTATTTATAACTTTCCTTAAAATAAATTTGTGCAACAAAACTTATGATAATGGATCAAGAACACAGGTATCTATACCTTTGTGAATTCATCTAGGTCTGTTGTTGTTTAGTCATTTTTCGGCCATGTCTGACTCTTCTTGACTCTGAGGTTTCTTTGCAAAGATACTGGAGTAGTTTACCATTTCCTTTTCCAACTTATTTTACAGATGAGGAAACTGAGGTAAACAGGGTTAAGTGACTTGCCCAGGGTCATATAGCTGTCTGAAGCCTCATTTGAACTCAGGTAGATGAGTCTTCCTGACTCCAGGTGCTCTTATCCATTGTGTTAACTTAGTTACCCCAATCTAGAATCTAGGTCTACTCACTGCAAACATTTCCAGGAGCATTCATCAATTAAGCACTTACTTAAATCCTTAAATAGCAAATATTGTGGTAAAAAAATAAATTTAAACTATGTAAGCCTTGTAAGGAAACATATTACAGAAACTTAGATAATATCTCTTTCCCAGGCCATGAATAAGAATCATTTTGGGGGCAAAATTCTAATTCCTACAAAGCTATATACTGAGTTTTCTCAGGTAAATTGTGGTGAAAAGTTGTTTTTTAATTATTTTCCATCATGCACATTAACTAAGCATGTTTCTTCCATACTATAGATGCAGTTTCATTATTCTTGTCAGCAAGCTCCTCCTGCATACAAATAAAAATAACTTGAAGTGAAGATCCATGGCCAGGCAATGGGGAAGGAGGTGGGGGGAGGTAGAGAGGACCAAAGATATGCTTATTGAGATCTGCAAGAATCAGCTTTACTTACTGGAGGGTTATAATGCTGTTTTAATGTATTTTTTCTTTGCAAATTAAATTAGATGTTTTTTTAGGGGAGAAAAACTCATAAAGGAAACAGCCTTGGAGATGTAATATGCTATACCATATTTAAATAATTAGACTTCTGTCTCATTGAAATGTATGTGCTCTAGGTTCGATGGTGATAAAAGCAGGAATATTAGTATGATTAGGAAATTACATCATGTCACAGTGTAATTGATTGATTGATAGCTGAATGAAAACTAACCAGAAAGCGCAGGGAAAGAGATGCCTTTTCTGCAGTTACTCAGGCAGAATTTTTGCAACTAACCTAGTTACAAGATTAGTAACTTCAATTCTCATCTTCCATATAAATTGAAACTGATATTGCTTCCCTTTGCTCTGGTGTGTGCATGTATTTGTGTGTGTCTGAGCATGTACACACCCATGTGATCCCGTGTAGTCATTATTGCAGAGGGGGAAGGAGGAAGTAAGAAGTTATTGAAATACATTTTGCAATATCTGATTGTTTCTGAAGATCTAGCAAATGAGAGTTGGTGACTAAGTGCCTGTTAGCAATTAGAATTTTGGGATCCACTTTTTAGGGTTTGGGGTTTTAAATTGATCGCATCAACATAAGAGTTTTAATACTCTCATTTGTCCCTGAATACACAGATTTTCTACACATTTACACTTTTAAAAAACATAATCGTCATGGTTTGTGTTTTTAATGTTGGTCATTCATTATGCTGCCCTTTTAAGGATTCCTGTTCACACAAGTCTTTGGTGACATACGCTGCTGAAGAAGGGCTATAGCGGAGAGACCACTGCAGGATTCCCCATTTCAAAGCTGAACCAATATTCACCATTGACATATTCATTCATCTGTGCAGGGTCATTGGAAATCCTCTCTCTCTAGTTTTTTCCTTCCCTTCAGGGAGCAATGCTTAAAAGAGCAAACCCCTGGTGTGAAGAGATAGGAGAATTCTGAGCACGCCCAATGGTGCCAAGAATCGAATTAAAGTTGTCCATTTGCAGATGACTGTATATTGGAGCTCCCAGCCCACAGAAGCAGTGTTTTCTGTTGAGGCTTTGTTTACTTGAAATTCTGTCAGTCTCACTTCAATTTATTTATTTTTTTTATGGCAAAAGTCACATCACGCCAAAATGTGCCGGGAGGGTAAAAACACAAAGATATGTGTTGGTCTGTGGAACTAAAGCATTTTATTAGATTCCTAAGGTTTGCTCAAGGAGAAATAAAAATTTTAAAGCTCTATGTGTGCGTCTTTGAAAGGCTTGGTGCACTATGATCTAGTTGCAGAAAGGTAAATAATTACTGAATTGACTGCTCTTTCTGGGAGTTTAAAACTTGTCACTTACGTTGCTGTTGTTGACACCACCAGATCTGTTTTGGCACAAATCAAATTTTGACATGACTGAACCTACAATTTTGTCTATTTTCACATGCATTATCTCTTCTAAGTAAGAGGCACTAGAAAGACGTGAGTTGCCATTAAATCTTAAATGCCTGAAGTCAACACTCAAGATGATTTCTTTCTCTGACTTGATTTCCTTTGTTTCATAGGAGACACTGGTTGAATTTATCTGGAAAACTTAAAATGTGTCAGAATGAGATCTTTGAGGAAAGATTTGAAAAACTCTAGAACAGAAGGGGGAAACCTGTGGCCTCGAGGCCACATGTGGCCCTCTAGATCTTCAAGTGTGGCCTTTTGACTTGGATTAAAGGATCTACATTAAAGGATCACTCAAGGACAAGTGGCCTTGAGGTCACATGTTCCTCATCCCACTCTAGAAGAATACATCTTAGGGGATGAAAATGCAAGAATACGAACCCTTTACTACAATTTTTTGAATTGTAATTATGGCTTAGTTACTTGCCAACTCTACCTATCTTATATATACCTCATTGTTTGAATGTTGTCTTATCCATTAGAATACCAGTTCTTTGAAGACAGGAACCATGTTTTTGCCCCCTTTTTGTGTCTCTAGTGCTTAACACAGTGCATGACCCATAGAAAGGCTTAATAAATTTTTGTTGACTGTCTGAGCTGAAGATGATCTTAGTTGGTTCCCTCTGCTTTCCAACTAGAATTGAGGGAAAAAAAAAGACTATCCCTTTAAATGATCAAGTGTTAACTGGTATTTCCAATATTACATTTTATTTTATTAATTGATTTTCTTTCTACAAAGTTTGCATACATACATAAAAGTATGTCATGCCAGGTGAAAAGATGTAGATAAAAATTTTATCATCATTCCACATTCACTGGGTGCCTATTTTTTGGAGGTCTCCTGGTACGGCAAGCTCATACTACCTTCATTATAATATTGTTCTTGAGAGCCTGGAAAGCAGGCATTTGAGGGTATTAAAGAGATGTGGTGGTAAAGCAAGCAGTTTAATCTAGCTGAGTGACCTTACACAAAAGGAAGCATGTACGGTAACAGCCAAGCTTGTAATAAAGGTAAGGTCTACTCTCAAACAAACCAGAGCTGGTCTTAACCTATGAACCACAACCAGTATTCTGAGTATGCATGGCACTGGTGCCTTTGCTAGGCAGTATATCATTTAAAGTACAGTGAGAAATTGTTTGATCATTAAAAGAGTATGCTATGTAATTGAGCTTGGAAGGACCTAGTTCTCACTTGAAATTTATTGAAAACAATTTTTAGCATAACTTTCTTTTTCTCAAAAATGCTATATAAATATATATGTGTGTATGTATACACATATATGCATGCATATTTCCATTTATTTATATTCATCTATAAGCATATGCATGTATAAGAATATATATACTACATATACACACACACATATGTTTTCTTACTTAGCAGTAGTTCCCGTTAATGCACTCTTAAGACATTCCCTCTCTTTAGTAATACAGACCTTTATAAAAAATGTCATATCTGGTTACCCTCAATAGAAAGTGGCCCTTCAAAGCCACCTTGGTGCAACCTTACCTCTTAAATATCAGTCAGTGCCCTCTAGCCATTTGTTATCAAGTATCTTTTAGTTCAGTCATGACAAATTCTCTATTAATCCTGCTGCAAATAGAATGAAAATGACATGGTTTCAACCTCATAGGTGTTCAAAATATATTGTACCTTGTACATATTTTGTAATATTTAGAAAGGGTCTTTTATTTCATATTTGAAAACAAACTTTTTTTAAAAATGAAGGCTATCGTGTCTTTTACAGTAGAAGTCAAATAAACACCTTATTCATTAATGTGCCATCTTCTGATGGAGCTCAATTCTCCATCTTTAGATACTATTTTTATGACTGCAACAGCAAAAATACCTTGAATATGTGCTAGAAATACCTATGTATTTCTAACTGAGGATCTAAGACCTTCATCTTCACAGTAGCTATCTCAAGTGGTCAGGAACAAGTATTATCTAACTATTGTCTAGACAGAAACTAAAGCATATTCTAATATATGTAGAGGACCTTATGTGATGGAACTTCCCAAATCACTTTGAGTTTCCTCATCTGGAACAGTCCCTGTAGTGCCAAGGTGATATTCATAGCTGCCATAGGCACCTATGGCAGCTATGAATATGCCAACACAATTCTGAATCATTAAATATAACAGATCCTCCACATGGAAGACAGAACCAAAAGATTTAATCAAAAACCAGAAATCTGACTCCATTATAGCAACAAAGAAATCCATCAAAGCAACTAACCAAGAAGTGTATACACGTTATCATGCCTTCCCACAAACAGACTCTCCTAAACAAAATGCCCTTCTCTCACTCACAGCCAGCTGCCTGCTTCCTCTGTCCTTCCCAGTTCTAGCTAGTCTGACCAACTTCCTCTCAGCTCTGCTCCAGCTCCGCCTCTTCCTGTTCCACCCTTTGTGCTCTACTCTTTCCTATTAGGGGCAGCTAGGTGGTACAGTGGATAGAGCACCAGTGCAGGAGTCAGGAGGACCTGAGTTCAAATCTCACCTCAGACACTTGACACTCACTAGCTATGTGACCTTGAGCAAGTCACTTAACCCCAATTGCCTCATTCTGGGTCATCTCCAGTCATCCTGATGAATCACTGGATCCAGATGGCTCTAGAGGAGAGGTGAGGCTGGTGACCTGCACAGCCCTCCCTTACTCAAAACAAAGTCAAGTGCAAGTCATGTCATTATTTCTCTGATGGCATGGCCTTCTTCATCAACAAAGGGCTAACACACTCTTTCCTATTCAGCAAGCTCATCCCGCCACATGTGACGTAGGCTTCCATTGGATTTAAACAGGTCACATGGGCCTATTAATGGATGGGAAAGATCTTCCCATTTAAATTAACATTACAGTCCCTTACCCCTAAAAGATTACAGGGTAGCATCATGATCAGTCACATATGGCTGCTTCATTCTCCTTTATTATATACATTGCATGAGGGCAATTGGCAGATCCAAATGAGATGCACTTTAATACTAGTTGTCCCATGCCTCATATATCCCTGAAATGTATAATATAGAAATAGTTCTGCTTTGTTGGTACTAATCCTCTTTGGTTGACTGACCATGATCTTTCATGTCCATAGCAGTGAAGACAAAGAGAAATGTGTACTTTGCTTTTGGGACTCAAAGCATAGGATTAGCATGATCAATATATATCATCTGATTAAACCCAAAACTTTAACATCAGTACTTAGAACTGAGAAAAAATATTGGTCATATCAGACAAGGTCACCTCCAAGATCTCCTCCATCTTTAAAACTATAGTCCTATGATCCTGAAAGAAATTCAAAATATATTCAAGCTCGTGTGTGTGTGTGTGTGTGTGTGCGTGTGTGTGTGTGCGTGTGTGTAGTATGTATAGAACTGGGTGGATTTTATTGATTTTCTCAACCCCACCTTACTGAAAGTAAGTGATAGGATGCCCAATCAATCAATTTCATTTTTAGGCCTTAGATTACGCATGAAAAATCTTTGAAAGTCATTTGATATGAAATGGTGCCTGCCAGACAAGAGGTATGTTCTAATTAGTCCATCTTGCCTCTAAGTCCTATATAAAAAGTTATGGCTGAAACTGGGGAATTCCGTAGAGCTAAGAGCCAGAAAGAAGAGAGCTTTCCAGCAAAAGTAAGACTAAGGTTTGACAGTGAAGAGAGAGATAGGCATACCTCTGAGATATTATGGGTTTAGTTCCATACCACCTCAATAAAATAAGTATTGCAATAAAATGAGATACATAAGTTTTATTTGTTTTGGTTTCCTAGTGTATATATTACACTTTACTATAGTCTTTTAAGTATACATTTGTATTATATCTAAAAAAATTAATGTACATACCTTAATTAAAATGTATTTTTTTAATAAAAAAATACTACTAACTCTGAGCCTTTAGCAAGCCATAATCTTTTTCCTTGTGGAGAGTCTTGTCTCATTGTTGACAGCTGCTGACTGATCAGGGTGGTGGTTGCTGAAGATTGGAGTGTCTGTGGCAATTTCTTAAATTAAGACAACAGTGAAGTTTATTGCGTTGACTGACTCTTCCTTTCACTTGAACACTTACAGGCCATTATGCGGTTGTTAATTGGTCTAATTTCAATATTGTTGTGTCTCAAGGAATAGGGAGGCTGGAGGAAAAAGAGAAAGATGGTGGACTACTGATCACTGGAGCAGTCAGAAACATACAACAATTATTGATTAAGTTGACTATCTTATGTAGGCACAGTTTGTGGTACCCAAAACAATTGCAATAGTAATGTCAAAAATCACTTATCACAGATCACCATCAAAGATATCATGATAATAGTGAGAATGATCCGAACATGACACAGAGACACAACGTGAGCACATGCTGCTTGAAAAATGGCACCTATGGATTTGCTGAATTCAGGGTTGCTGCAAACTTTCAATTAAAAAAAAAATACATCTATGAAGCCCAATAAATAAGGTATGTCTCTATTAAGGAAAGCTTCTACAAGCATGCAACAGCCATGCTGAGCAAAGTCTTGGAAAAGGTCACATTCTTTCCACAGTTTCCTCTCTCAGTGCCTGTCTGTCCACTGATACCTGTTTGGGTTTTTTTTTTGTTTGTTTGTTTGTTTTTTAACCCCAGTGTTTCCAGCCTTGTTCCTTTTGGATCTTATTCTTCCACTTCGAAATTTATCATTACCCCTAACTTTTTTCGCAAGCTAGCTCCATGGATCACTTAATGGACAGTGTTGTTGTCAATGCTACAACTAAGAATAGTTTTTTTGGTTCACGGAATTTTATTAGAGACCTCCATTGCTACATAGTCCAAACCATACACATACTCACAAAAGAATCCTCATTATGACATACCTATAAGTGGTCATCCAGACTCAGAATCTCTAAGAAGGAGGACCCTATCACCTCTTGAGGGAAGCCATTTTGGAATTTGTTAGGAAGTTTATCCTTACATCAAAGCTAATTTTTCCTCTTTGTACCTTCCACTCATTACTGGTAAAATGATGATGAAGGATTCTGCCTCCCCTGAAGGGGCCAAGCAAAACAAATCAGATTCATCCTCTACTTAACAGTCCTTCAAACACTTAAAGATAACTACCAATCAGTTTTTCCCTAGAGTCTTCTCTTTTCCAAGTGCAACATACTTTCTTCAATCAATTTTCATTGTGATATGAATCTCCCCCATCCTGGTTACCCTTCTGAGCATTCACTCCCTTGCTCATCAATGTCCTTCTTAAACTGTGCTCCCTAGAACTGAGTGCAATACTCAGTTCTATCTATGTTGTGTTGCATTCATTTATTCTGACAAGAGCAGAGTACAGTAGGACAATCACCTTCCTATTCCTGGAACTATGCCTCTCTCAACGTAGTTCAGGATTTCATTAGCTTTTGTTAGCAACCAACATTAAACTGCTTTCTCATTTTAAACTCATGGTACACTAAAACCTCCAGATCTTTTTCAGAACAATTACCTCTCCCATTTTATATTTGTGAAATTGACTTTTTTTCATTCTACCCAATTGCAAGACTTTATAGTTATCCCTACTGAATTCCATCTTATTAGTTCAGCCCAGTACTCTAATCTGTTAAAATCCTGTTAGTTTCTGACTCCTTGTATTAGCTATTCCCCTTAGCTTTGTATCATCTGCAAATTTGGTGAGTATGTTTTATCTAAATCACTGATTAAAAATGTTTAATGGCCTGGGATAAAGCACAGATCCCTGGAGTACGCTATTGGGAAACTCCTGCCAAATTGACATTAGCCATTAATAACCTATTCTACCAGTCTGACCACCCTACCAATTTTAAATCCATCTGATTATATTACTGGGTAGTCCACATTTCTCTGTCTTTTCCCCAAAGCTTTCCTAAAATCCAGACAAATTACATGTATGCCAGAAATGTCAAACTCAGTGGTCCAGGGTACAAAGTTCCCAAGCTATATATAACAGGAGTCTGATTAAAATGTAATTGGGAATTGTTTAACAAAATAAATGAATGCAATACAACATATATAGTGTTAATTTGTGGTTTTCTGAGTCAATACACTTCCCACAAAAATCTTTCTTTCTATTTGAATTTCTTGCCATTGCTCTATAACATTCTTTCCTCTATTTGCTTAGGGAAACTGTCAAAAAAAAAAAAAAGGAAAGGTGGTTTGTCTCAGTTTCAGTACCAGTTCTGGATGAAGCCATGCTGCCTCTTAGTAATTATCTCTT
Organism: Notamacropus eugenii; assembly: GCF_028372415.1. NCBI lineage: Eukaryota > Metazoa > Chordata > Mammalia > Diprotodontia > Macropodidae > Notamacropus > Notamacropus eugenii. The sequence goes on along the minus strand of NC_092876.1, from coordinate 223,683,417 downwards.
CCCTTTCTAAAAATTTTCTCCTTGAGAACAAGAACCATCTCACTTTTTCAGATCATATCCTGAGTGCTTAGTATAGTACTTGGCATCTAACAAACAATAACTGCTTTTTTCATTCATTCACAGCTTATACATCTCTTCTAGAACTTTCCCAAGATTCAAAGCCAGCTCAGTGCCCCATAGTTTACAGACACTGTTCTCTTTCTTTTTTTCTAAATCAGGGCATTTGCCCTATTCTAATCTTGTTGTATATCTCCCATTTTCCATGATCTTTCAAATATCACTGGGCAGGGGCTCAGCAATTACATCTGCCAGTTTCTTCCGGACCTGAGGATGTTATTCATGGAGACCAGGTGACCTGAATTCATCAAGGGTTGTTAGGTATTCTCTTAGTATCTCCTTAGCACCTATCTTGAATATCATCTCCCAGTTAGTCATTTTTGTTTTATTATTTCCAATATAAAGGTTGTTCTCCTTTGCAATTAAAAGAGGGGGGAAAAGCAGAAGCATTGAGTAGTTCTTCCTTCTCTCTGTTATCAGTTATCATTGTTCTATTTTGGCCCAATCCCATCTTTTGCCCTTGTTTCTCTGCCAATATAACCTAAATAAAAAAAACTCCTGATTTCCTCTTGTGTTCTATTTAGACTTTGTCAAGAGAACCTAATGAATCATAACTCTCAAAATCCTGGAATTAGTGGAGTGTAGTAGAAAAATCCAAAGACCTGAGTCCAGATCTCAACTTTCCCATTTTCCTATCTATAAAATGAAGAGGATGACGTAGATAATCTCTAAGATCCCTTCCAATTCTAAAATCTAACACTAAAATTATACTGTATTGCTGTGTAGTTCGCATTTCTCTATCTTTTCCCCAAAGCTTTCCTAAAATCCAGATAAATTACATGTATACCAGAAATGTCAAACTCAGTGGTCCAGGGTACATTATGGGTCTATGGGTTTATTTGATCCTCAAAGTATTGTTATAAGGCTACTTTGATGCTCATATTTATTAAATGGTAAATAACTTGAACATCTGTATATATCATAAAATCTTAGAATTGCAATTTATTTCTTAGTTTATCTTGTCCAATACAGCCTGTGAAAGAATCCTATCTAAGACATTCCTGACAGAAGTAGAGTTTTAATTTACACAAATATCTTATGCTGTCACCTGTTCCATCACTGGAAAATTCTAGTCCAAAATATTTTTCTGATGGCCCAAATCTGCTTCCCTTTAACTTTTTCCCCATTGGTCCTAATTCTATATCCTTCTGGAATAATGTAGAGTAAATGTTCATTAAATTCAGTTGATTTTTCTTCCTAATGAGGAGCTCAAGTTTGGCTAACATTAAAATGTCATATTCAATTCTATTTTTAAAAAAACAATGAATTTAGAACTAAAAGACCTGTGTTATAATCCATGATCTTCCATTTGTTAGTCATGTGACTAAGGGCAAGTTGATTGACCTTTTTTAGCCTTAGTTTCTCATGTATAAAATAGAGACAAAAAATGCCACATGTGATTGTTTTAAAACTCAAGTGAGATGATGAAATTTTTATATTTTTAAAAATTTAAATGAAATTTTAAAATTCAACATAAAAATGTGAGATATTATGTTTGATGTGGCCATGCCAACATTGTATATATATCCCTGATACTTGCCACAATTTTGAGGACACATTATTAAGTACTTAATAAATATTCTTCATTTATAAAGGAGTAGTTTTATTTTTTTGTCTTTGTAGTCCCAATTTCTAATACAGTATCTTTTGCATGGTAGTTGTTAAGTAAATTGCTTGTTGAATTTGTTAGGAAAAGGGGAAAAAGTTTTTTCTTGCCAGAGTCTCACCCTCTACTGGTAGTTTTTGTTTTGTTTTGTTTTTGTGTCCCTTTTTATCTCTTCTAGGACTTTCCCCCTTATACATCAAGGTACCAGCAGTGTTATATCTATCTGTGGGTGACATTGGATAGCCATCCCCTGCTATGTAGAGGTCTCAGTACCTCTCACCTGGGCTTAGTGACATCTGCTTACTCTCTGGGTTGACTCCTTTATTCTAATTTCCCCTCATACTGGCAGGTCTAGGTTCTAACAGTTGTAACTTTGTTGAAGTGAAATGCACTCTCTCTACTCACCACTCTCATTCTTAAACCCCGACTTATATATTTCTATACTTATTAACAATAATGACACTCCAGATCCTCAGCATAACCATTTTACTTAATGATATGACAAAATTAATAGCATTATAAGTTTTATTAAGGGAAGTGCATAAATAATAAGATACATCACAGCCTATACATTAATCTGGGTCTAACTCTCAACAATGAACTCAGAATCTGCAAAGGAAAATGGGAACACACAGTAACCTGGCAAGGGAGGATATTTGACTGAAGTATCCATATTCTTGAGGTAACTCACAACTAAGGACTACAGGCTTTGATATAAAACTATACCATACAAAGCTGTTTCCCTCCTCGCTGTTAATCTGTAGTCCATCACTGTTCTTTAGTTGGGCAAATCCTCCTCATTCCTTTAACTGTAGCTTTTATAAGTTCTTTCAACCTCTGATCACCAGGAAAAGGTCATTTAGAAAGTATTACCTCTTAATGTGAATAGCAGTTCACTTTGAATCAGAAAACTGCAAAGCTCATCACACTGGCTAGTCAATTCAGCCAATTGTTCACTCGCCTAGGGTTATTTCATCAGAACTGAGCTCACCGTGACACAACTCAGTCTGAATTTTTTTAAATTAAGTTTTATTTCATTTTTTCCTAATTAACCAAAAACTTGGGTTACTTGACAAGGCAAATAAACCTAACCAATTCTCTAATATGTAAAGTAGTTGAAAAGCCTATCTTTATTCCTTCTCCAACTAGAGGGGGCCACAGACAATAGTCTACTGTGAAAAGTTTCAACTCTCAGTGTAAAACAAATATTATCAATGAAGTACTTTGCTAATGAAATAAATTATCACTCCCATCAGTCAGACATCATAAGTAAATCCTTTTTCAACAATTCTCCTTATCTCATGCTGATATTCTCATATTTCATTTTCAGTGGATTAAATGAGAGCCTCCTTACTTTCTGAGTCACTTTTCACTGAAACAGTAAAACTCCCCAAATTTCCCTTTCAAAATTAGTAGTTTTTGTGAATCATGCCTCAGTTTTCAAATATTTGTTATCTCTGTTTCTCTTCCCCTGTCTCTGCCTCCCCCCCCTTTTGTTTTGTCATCTTTAGGTATTAAAAAGTTATATGAAAATGAGCTGAGGTAACATAATTCTTTAAAGCCAAAAGACCTCAACATGGTCCAATATCTCATTGTGTGTCCTGGAAACTGTTTCTTCTTATTTATATCTTTCTATTGTTTATAAGTAGAAATTCATTCTCTACTTAAAAAAATTCAAACCATACCAATGCAAGTGAGTCTACCATCTACATGGTTTCTAGAGTGATTTGAATTTTTATGCCTGAATTTGTTCTCAGTCTAAAAATGCTTAACCCCTATCTCAAAGCACACATTTATTCTCATCTTACCAGTGTTTATTAAACAAGGTCCTTTGCCTGCTCCTCTTAGTAACAAAATGTTTATCTATATAAAAGCAGCAATATCTTATATCTTTTGGCAGTTGTTATAACTCTTTCCTTTATGTAAAAATAATTCTGTCCCTTTCACCAACAAACTGTTCCATGTGAATGGAACAGTATCTTAAAGGCACATTGTCCTTACCTTCTCTCTTTCTTTCATCTTCAATCTGTCTTTCTATCTCTGTGATCTTTGTGTGTCTGTCTCTCTGTCTCTGTCTGTGTGTCTGGTCTTCTCTGCTGGTTTCTTCTCTGCTATAGGTAAACATGCTCAGTTCCCCCCATCTCGCAAAACAAAACAAAATGTCATGCTAACCCTCAATCTTTCCTCACTTTTGCAGTCAGACTACCTCCTAGATAAAAGATATCTTTACTTTTTCATTCTCTCTGCTTCCTCACCTTCCACTCACTTCTCTGTTCCCTACAGTATGACTTCGCAATCCACAAAACTACTGAAATTACTCTGCAAGGTTGCCAATGGTTTCTTAATTACTATATCCAACAGCCTTTTCTTTTCTTCATTCTTAATTCCATGTCTTCTTCTTCTCAACTTCTGACACTTTATCACATAGACACTCTCTCCTCCCTTGATTATTGTAACTCTTCTCTCTCCTGGCTCTCCTCCCTGTCTGGATATTCTTTTTCATTCTCTTTTTTTTTTCAGATAATAATCTCTCTCTTCACCCCAATCTGTGGATATCCCTGAAAGCTCTGTTCATGTCTCAATTCACTCTCTACCCCATCATCCTTTGTGATTAAATCACTCTTCAAAGATTCAGTTGTCATTTCTACAGAGATAACTCCCACATCTGCATATTTAGTGCTAGAATTTCCCCTAACCACCAATCAAACATCACCAGTGTCTGTCAGACATCTCCCTCATTAGGTTTATTAACAGCCTCAACTCTCCACTGTCTAATCAGTTGTCAAACCTCACCAATTCTACCTTTATATTTTGTCACATTTGTCCCCTTTAGGGCAGCCACATGGTGTAGGGATAGAGCACTGAGCCTGAAGTCAGAAAATGTGTGACCCTGAGCAAGTCACTTCACCTCTGATTGCTTTAGTTTCCTCAAGTCTCAAATGGGGATAGTAACAGCACCTACCTCCCAGGGCTGTTGTGAGGGACAAAGGAGATAACATTTGTCAAGTATTTACCACAGCTCCTGCCACATAGTAGATGCTATATACATTTTTGTTCCCCCTTCCCCTTTTCCTCTTCTTTCCACTAACTTAGCTACCAACCTAGTTCAGGTTTTAGTGATCTCTTCCTTATAGCTTCTTAGTTGTTTTTCCCATTTTCTGTCCCCTCTCTTCCTAATCATTCTCCATACAGCTATCAAAATAATCTTCATTAAGCACAGACCTGCCCTGCTTCTCTTCTTCTCAGCAGTCTTCTGTGGCTCCCTACTATTTCAAGGATTAAATGTTAACTCCATATCTCTGCATAATCTGACTTTAGCCTACTTATCAAGACATTTCAAATTATGTTTTTATACATTCTTTGTTCTAGTCAAACTTGCTTATTTCCCTGTATTCAATTTTCAGTCTCCTTTCTCTATGTCAGTCTTTGGATTTGACTGTGCAACATGGGAGACACTGGCACGGGACAGCTCAGCATGGTGTGCCCACATCAGAAAGCGTACTGTGCTCTATGAGCAAAGCAGAATTGAGACAGCACAAAGCAAATGCAGGATGCACAAATTTGGAGTAATCACCCCAAATATTCACACAGATTATCTGTGCCCAATCTGTGGCAGAGCATTCCAAGTTCATATTGGTCTTATCAGCCACAGTCAGACACACTGAAACTTCACTTTATCATGGTGATGTCATTTTGGTCCTCTTTGAAAATGAAAGACAACAACCAACCAACCACCAACCAATCTTCCATGACTGGAAAGTAGCTCCTCTTCACCCCCAACTCTTAGAATCTTTAGCATCTTCAAGGCTTAGATCAATTACCACTTCTTCTCAGAAGCGTCTCCTGATCACCCTTGTTATTAGTGCTCTCTTCTCTCCTTCCCCCTTCCCCCCATTTGTTTTCTATTTACTTATCTCTTTAATTTTTATATCTCTCTGTAAAATATAAGGTCCTTGAGAGTAGGTAATGTCCTTTGATTTTGGTCATTGTATATCCAGATCCTAGCATAGTGCATCTCACATAATAGGTGCTTAGTAATTGTTTCTTTGGAAAAAGAAGTGGCAAATCATTCCAGTCATCTTTGCAAGAAAATCCCAAGCACAGTTGGGAAGAGTCAGACATGGTCAAAAAAACTAAACGATAATACTGTTTCTTGTTTAAATGATTTAGAATACTTTCCTCCTTGTTACCTTGCTTATTTATATAATATGTATGACAGGTTTCTTATATAAAAAAACTCAAACAAAAAGCACCTTAAACTACATAAGACAAAGCAACAAAATTTGAAATGAAAGTAAACAATAGACACGGATTGAGTCTTGTTTATTCCCTTGGAGAATCTCCCATCATGTAAATTTTATTCTGTCTCTGAGTTTCACTTTTAAGATTCAAGAAACCATTTTTTAGCTTAGTCATTTATAAGATAAAGTTGGATTAGATGATTTTTATGGTTTCTTCCAGATCTAAATCCTGTGTACAAAAGTAATTACAATTCACCCAAATTAAGCAGGTGTTCCTTAAGATCCCTAATATTTTGGTTTGCAAAAAAATCCTCTTTAATTTATTAGGTCCTATTTTCACAATCAGTAAGACTTTATTCTTGATCTTGCTACTGGCAACATTAATCTCCAAAAAATCTTCTTAGTGTGGGTCATATTGAATATATCTAGAAATGAATAATCAATCAGTTGAAAAACATTCATTTGTCACTTACTATATTTCAGGGACTCTGTTAACCAATGAAGGATACAAGTCAGAAGAAAAAAAAATCCCTGTCCTTACATTCCAATAGGTGATACATACACATTTACAGCCCTCTCTCCGTCAAGCATGTCCATAAGTAGTCTCCCAAGCTTCCATGTACTTCATAATATCAACTGAGTATTCTTTAAAGGGGAGGCTAAAAGGAAGGAAGAGCGAGTCCTGTACATAAATTGATGCCTACAAGTTAATGTAAATGGTAACCAGAGGGGAAGGCACCAGTAACTTTGGAGGACAGAGGTGAGGGGTGAGAGGAAAAGTCTCCTGCAGGAGATAATGCTTGAACTGAGTCTTAGGGAAAGTCAGAGACTCTTAAGAGTTGGAATTTGAAAGGTGGAACCTTCTAGGCATAGAGGACAGCCTCTTCAAAGGCAGGAGGGAAGAGAAGAAGATTTGTGTTTGAGGAGGAACAAATAGACCAGAATTCCTGGTTCAAAAAGTATGTGAAAGGGAGTAGTAATATTAAAAATAAAACAAAAAACAAACACAAAAACCCGGAAAGACAGGGAGGAATTAAGTTGCTAAGAACTTTGAATGCCAGATAATGGGGTTTATAATTGATCTTAAAGATAATAGGGATGTACAGGGTTTGTTGAGAAAGAGAGGAGTTATGTGATTAGAACTGTATTTTGAGAAAATCACTTTGGTGGCTATGTGAAGGATGGATTGGTGTGAGGAGAGACTTAAGATAGGACTTCAAATCTAGGTCCCCATTTTCAGGGATTTGTATATTGATCTCCTCATTCTTTATAACTAGGGCTAGGAAAGGAAAGAAACTTTTCAAATTGCCAAATATCAATTTTTTTCTGAAGTGATCAATAAAGTTCTGGTCTGCTAAAAAATTTTTTTAGAATAAGTCCCTCTCCAGCCCATTCCCCAGAAATAGCCCCATAATGCTTGGCGGGAGACTTTATTTTTCTGTAGAGGCTTCTAAGAACTGTAAGGACTACATCGTTAATCCGTGGAATTCTCAAATTCTTCTTATTAACCTATGGGCTTAAATTTTGTAGGAAAGATAAATGAAAACATGCTCACTTTGATGAAAATACATAAGGTTTGGGTCAACTCACCCACGAAAACATCCCTTGGGCCACATGGCAAAGTCTAAAAGAAATAAGTGTTGACTAGAAAGGAATAAGGATCAAAGGAAATATTTACTTGTATATAAAATGATTCTCATTGTTTTATGTGTTCAGTTGAAAATATTGAGGGTTTTTGATATCTTGGAACCTCTAAGACTTCCTTAGATAATCAGCAGTATAGAACATGCATTCATTCTTTTAGAGCATTAAGTTGTCAATCAATCATAAGTATTTAATAAGTGCCTACTATGTGCTAGGCAGGAGGCACCTAGATAGAACGCTGGACCTGAAGTCAGGAAGACTTGAGTTCCATTCTAGTCTAAGGTATTTATTTGTTATGTGACCCTGGGCAAGTCACATCACTTAATCTCCGTCTGCCTCAATCCTTTGGAGAAGTAACCATATCAGTATCAGTGCCAAGAAAACCCTCTGGGCAGTATGCAACACTGGATCACAAAGGATGGGACATGACTGAGGGAACAATAACAACATTGTGTCAGGTACTGTGTTCAGTACTGAAAATACGAAGAGGCAAGAGAGTCCCTGCCCTCCAAGAGCTTACAGACTAACGAAGGACCCCATAAGCAAACAAGTATGTACAAAACAAGCTACATCCAGGATTAATAGGAAATAGTGAACAAAGGGAAGGGACTAGGGGAGGTGAATAAGGGTTCCAATAAAAGGAAGAATTTTATTTGGACTTTAAAGTAAGTTAGGTAGATCATACAGAAATTATGTGCTATTCGATGCACTGTTGTAGACCAGTCTCAATTCAGACTGGTCTGATGGTTTAGATTCAGAAAGAGAATGAAGTGAGATTCCTAGACTATCAAAAACTTAAGAAAAGGATGTTTTCTTAGCTGTAGGAAGGAAAGGCTATTTAGTGAAGATATAACAGTGACTCAGTTGAGACCCATTTCTAAACCTCCATGTTAGCCATGTGGATATACTAGCCGTTTCTATGAGGAAGTGACTTCTGCCTACTCCTGTGCTGGCTTTTGTCCTTAGATCATTAGAAAGCTACATGAATAGCCTGAATGGTAGTCCCCTGGAGGCAATTAAGTCTTGAGGACAGTTTCAGTACTTTTAAAGGAAAAAGTAGCCTAGCATATGGAAAGGTTTAGGGGTCCATTCAATCAATCACCACGACTACAAATGAATAAGTTAAATAAGATGTTATTTCCTGGTATTTTTATCAGGCAAGAACACATTTCTATTAAATCAGTTAGTCAAAAGCTTTAAAATAAGTGTAAAAAAGAAAAAAAATTCTTTGATCAATTTAGAAGTCTTTGAAAAAATTTGCACAGTAAATTTATTGGGATAAATACTTTTGAGAGTTTTGCATACTACTAGAGAAAGATTAGTTGTTACCAAGGCCAGAGAAAGGAAAGCTTTTTCCTGTGAACTACAAATCCCAAGATACCTGTCAATTCTCAAGCCCTTATTACATCTATGAGGTAAATATTCAGTATCTGCACAAATTCAGTATCACAAATTCAGTATTAAAAAAAAGAATTTGTGAAAGTACTCTAAAACAAATGAAGGACCTCTGTTGACCTGCCTCTAAACAGTATAACCATGACAAATTTAAATGTGTAGATATTTGGGATTTTACAAAGGTTTTTTTTTTTTTTTCTCATTGGATCTGAGTACGAATTCACTTAAGGAACGAGAAGATATTTTGATCGGGTAGCTATAAGAATTCACAAGGGAATGAGTTCAGTTTTTTCTCTACTTTGTAATGCAAAGGAGTACATACCACAAAATCAGATGAAACTGCCATTAATTTGACAGTCTCAGTTCTCATAGCCCTATTGATTCAGAAAGCTGAAAACAGATACGGAAGCTTACTGGCTCCAATTAGGAATGTTGAAGCTGGAGGTTAGGAGAAATGTAAAAGGTATTTTGAGAGGAATCAATCAGTAATGGAATCCTTCTTAACATTTTATCATGATCTGGTATAAAATCCAAGATCAAAAACATTATTCTCCGGTAATTTTTGCACTTGTTCACTTATTGATTACTTTTATGGACTTGCTTCAAAAATGTCCTGAATGTTATATAACTTCAAAGCTCACAATACTATTTCTATGAGTCATTTCTAGCGAATGTGGTATTATTTACTTTATCAAATGAGATACATCATGAGTATGGGCCCAAAGTCTTTAACATATCATTTTAGTTAGATATTAAAAAGGAGAATGTCTCTGTGACTACTAAGAAGGAATAAAAACCATGTACAAACCTCAAAGGCACTTTGTAGATGGGTTAATTAGTATAATCCATTGACATTATATGTACATGTTTTGACACCTGCATCATCTGGGATAATAACTACTGAACTAGAAGTACATAATCTGTTTCTATCAATAAGACACCTATGTGTCTCTTGTCTTGACTATCACTGGTACTTTATAAATAATATATGTCCATAATACTCTCCTGTGTTTTTCCATGAGCTTCATAAGTTCCTAGTAAATTTTTTAAAAAAAAAGGTATATATTAGAAAAATAAAGAATGAAAATAAATAAATCATGCAAATTAAAATCTGATGTTATAAAAAAAAGAAAATATAAAACACTGCTTCAAATTTTCTTTATTTTGGAATGTCAACCTAATGATTGAACTGTGAATTTTTTTCTAATGAGTAGAAATTTTACAGTGAGGATGCATTTTTATAACATATCTCACATGAAATCAAATAAAATGCTGATGTATTTTCATGTGGCGCCCAGAGAAGATGATGAAGTAAAGGGTGACAAGTGACATGGAGTCCTGTATACTATCCCAGTTCCGTATTCTATTTATTATCATTTGTATAGGTGTCTGTGGCTGAAAATTTTTTTGAACAGTTTTGCATCAGCCTAAAATTTGCTATTGAAATAAAGTATCCTGTTTTGAGCTAAATTATATTTCCAAATACACTTGAAATGAGAAAAAATATTATTGCAGTAAATCTAACATCACAGCTACCAATTCCTGGAGCTTAATTATGACACTACTAAATGTGAAAATCTATTCAGCGCTAGGAACACTTTTCACATTACATTCACGCTAAAGATTGGCTGTTAAGAGCTCATTACTGGTATTTTTCTAAAGAGCGGTTTATTAAACACAGTTACCTAATAAGCATCTTTGGTGGTGCAAATTGCTGAAAACAGTAATGAGTCTGATTAGACTTCATTTCAATTACGACAGCTTGTCTAGCAAAAAAAAAAAAAAAATCCTTGGTGCTTTGGAATTTGACTACAAGGCATTACAGAGTTTAAAAGGAAAAAAGCTACTTCTGTGTTTCCTTTCCGCAGTTCAGTAATGAACGGAGAATTGTCCAAGTCATCGTCCAATTTACACACTGGAAAACTGGGTGGACAAAGTGGAGGCATGATCATGTTTTCTTGACAAACAGCAAAGGGTGCCTGACTAATATATCTAAATAGGGTCATGTTTAGGGTCCTACTATGTCTTTCCTTAGGCATATCAAACCATCAATGAGAAAGAAACTTAAAATTATTTACTCCTGTTTGGTATGTGGAGGTTAGTCCTCTGATTAATGGACTCACCTTTCAATTATGTTTTATCCATTGATCTCCTACTTGTAATCACAACAATACATGAGGCTGTCAGACCAGGCATGTTAATTATAATGCCAAATCTTTCAAAATACATATAGAGAGGGGAACACATAAAAGAAACCAAGCCTCATAAATTTATACTGGGATTTCAGAAGATACAAGTGAATGGTCGATCATTAGCTGCTAAACTCATTTTGGGTGTAAAACGTGTGTTATTTAACTGTATTTAATGGCTAACCCTCTATTAAATCATGCTTGAATATTACTACTTAAATTGGGGGGAAAAACAGTGTTAATGTAAAAAGCCTTTAAGTGATTAAGCTGTCAGTGCTGTCATGTAGTTACTCTAGTAACATTTTAATGCTTCTGGATGCTCTGGGCAGTAGAGGCATTTCACAGTTTAATGCTGGATTCTGTGAGTGGGTGCTTTAAAAAAAAGATAATACCATTTGACACTGAACTATATAAAGGAATTTCTGAAGTTAAATATAAAAACAATGACTGACTGAAAAGGCATGATAAAAGAGGAACATAAAGACATGAACTCACAAGAAAGATTTTTTTTTTTAAGTGCAATGCAGCTAGCTAAAATAATGGTTATGGAACTGCAGGCTGACTCTGAAACTAAACCACTATGATGTATGGATTGGAATTCCTTTCAGAAAATTTGCATTATTAGGGAGAGTGGCCATGTATACACGTATATGACATATGGTAAATTTCTACATACTTATAGGTGAGAGATGAGTCTTTCTTTAAGCCTTTGTTATATTTTTTTTACATGGCACATTCTAGAGCTTTCTAACAGGATGTATAATTATAAACGTTAAAACCGAGAGAATTCCTTCATTTGATAGATGTCAAAGAAATATCTTTATATTGTCCAGTATAGGTTTCTAAAAGGTCTTCAATGCTTGCAAAAATAAATTTGCTTTTTCTTGTTAACTATGGACTTGCATCTGTGAGCATCTGTGAAGACCTAGTACAGTGTTACTAGTTTCTTTTTTGGAAAAAAAAAAGTCTTTATGTACATGGACCAAAGACCTACCAAACTAGCCCTGAACTATGCTAATGTGAGCTCGTGGGGAACTCTGAGATACTAATTAGTGTAATTTGAATTTTGCAACCTGGAGCAAAATTTTAAAGTATTTCATTATTAGTTCAACCCATGAACAATGAAAGCCTGATCAAAATAAAAGCTAGAATAATGATGCTCATTGTTGCCTGAATTAGCCATGGTGACCTAGGAGTTCGTTATATGAGATTTATACTGTTTAGAGGTAGCTCTGGATCCAGAGCCTGTTCAGAGAAAGGTTAGCTAAGAACAGATAATTCCAGAGTCAATAATGACAACAATTTCAAGGGAGAAAAATGCCATTCTTTCTTCTCCCTTTCCACCTTTTACTTCCTATTTCCCCTTTTTTTCTTTCCCCACTCCTCATCCCTTTTGAATAAGTACACTGAAACAAATATAAGCAAGCCACTATTTATTAAACCCTTCCATCATCTGCTGTTTCACCCCCAAAAGAAACCAGCATGGAACCAAGAAGGCTTTGCCTCGTAGCCACCTGAGGAGGGATTCTTCTTCCTCTAAACAAGTTACGGGAATTCTGCCCCCTCATCTCCAAGTCCTGTATTGGCTTCTGCTGCTGTGTTGCATAACTGACAAGGGGTTGCCAACCATTGTACTGAGAGCCCTCTCCTAAGGCCTTCAACCCTGTGGATGGACTCCCTAGGGGATGGACTTCCTAGGGTATGGGCTGTCCCCTCTGTTAGCATGACTGTACCCAAAGTCAAACTTCCTTTTGTTCTACCATGTCCCCCTTCCAAGGTACAGAAGCTTCTAGTTATAGCTTAGTTTTCATGTCTCCAGACAGGCCTTTTATTTTTTCTGTTGTAATTGAATATTGCAGTTATGGCAAAGAGAGCATCGGTTATGACAAGGTAGGTTGTAGATTCAGTTTTTAAGCACAAGTGAGCTAAAGATTGGCATGTTCAGAGTTAAATTTTTTCCAGGGGACATTTAATAAAAATGATTCCATCTAATCCATTTTCTCTTTAATATTAGTAACACAATCATTGCTTACAACTGAGGAGAAAAAAAATCATTTTTTTTAATCTTCTCATACGCTAGACATAATTTAGAAAATATTACAGTTTATAAAAATGACACCTTTATGGTGTTTGCCACTTTAGAGGAAACATTATGGAATATTTGATATACTTATTTTTAGAAAACAGGCTAGATTATAAGTAAAGCTCATTTATTCACGAGTAAGAGAGTTTAGGGTATTTGAAAGAGAAATAGAAGCCAAAGAAAAGGTAAGCTACATTTCATCGAGTATGTCTATACATGACTGGATCAACCATTTTGATACTCAAATCAGCAGAACAGAAAAGGAGCACTTTCACACACCTGTGCGTGTGTGTGTGTGTGTGTGTGTGTGTGTGTGTGTGTGTTTAAAACATGATAAATAGTAAATCCAGTTGTACAGGTAGGCATGACCATAGAGCAAAATTTCAAAATTAAACCTGAACAAGCAGTTTCTTTTAAATTTGCTGCTCTTTTTTTGTGCTGGTGCTATTCCAGAGATTAAGCAGATGGGCACCCACACTCACTGAAAAGGAGAATGTCAGATTTCCCCCTAGATGCCAATATCCTGTCTTCGGCCTCTGTCTCTCACTATCCAACATTCATTACTGCTGCAAATGGAAAAGGCAACAGTGTTAATACATGTATTGTCATTCACATTACACTTTAGCAATGTTCCCTTTATCTGAAATCAGAGCAGCTTCATTATGATTGGTACTCAGGTTGACTCCACTAGAATTTTGGGCTGTTTCTGTGGTGAGCAAACAATAGGTGGAGGGGAGAAGGATGGAGAAACTCCAATTGAGCTTTGCTAATAGCCCTTTGCTTTTAATCCAGTGCCACACTGGAAGTGTTCTAAAGCAGTTTATCTTTATATGTTGTCTTATATGAAAGAAACAACACTAAACCCACCAAAACTCATTTCATATGTAGCTTTTTTCCACTGCCTTCAGATCAAAGTTATTTTCTTCAGGCTGGACTAAATTATACGCAGGTCCCAGGAGTGAAGGACGCTGAATTAATGCACTATGTCACCCAGTCCTGGCTATAGAATATTTTTATCGAAGTCCAAGATGCTACATCTCTTTGCTATTGCATTAAAAATTAATGCATGAATTGCCCAAAAGAGCAAAATGCTTAAATAACCTAAACAAATTTTGTCCAGGCTTCCTTGTGCTTTGGTGTCAACTTAAAGAGAGGGGTTTTAGGAGGGTATCAGATTATATCTATACTTTAAAAGTGAGCAATATTTGTATCCCTTTATCTAATTAGCAGAGAGGTGCTTGATTTTAAATAAGAATTCTTATTTTTCTCTCTTACTTTACATATCTCCAATGGAGAAAAGCATAGGGAACTACTTTAAAGGTTATGACTACAGGGTTTGTAGTTTCAGTTGTAATCTAATCTAATCCCCCATCATAATTTGGTAGATTAGGTACAAAGATCCATACTTCATAAAATGTTTGAATTAAAATCATTACAAATAAATTATTATAATTAACTATTTGTACCTGTTGCTACTAGTTTATTTACTTAGGGCTTATGCTTTCTCTACTTTCAAAGAGGTTTTGAAGCACAATTCAAAATTACATTGTTACCATTTGCATTGTAGGATTGTGAATAGGATCTCAACCTCCCATCTGTCATCAATCTAGGTCTGTAGTGTGTTAAACTTGTTCCATTCACGAGAAGTGTAAAAACAGGATCCTGAAGAGTCCATTGGCTTGATTTTGTTCGACTGAATCTTGACATTTGAAAGAAAAATTCAAAATATCTAGAAAACATTTTAGGTTTTGTAGCTTTCCTTCTAGATTTATGACGTAGTCTAGTAATCTATGATTTTGGTGAATCCAGACTGGTTTCCAGGTTGTGTTAACCCCATTTATCCCTGTGCTCTTTAGTTCACCTGTTATTTACACACTTAGAAGGTTGATACTGCAGAACAAGGGGAGTGCCCTGTTGTGACACAGAATATACATATTCATTAGCTTTGCCATTCCCCGTGGATATATGTGGTATGTCCTGATGATCTCTGTATGACAAAAAGACTGGGGGTGGGGAAGATGGAGGGAGTTGGTGGCCTTAATGGATTGAAAGTAACATATGGGGGAAAAAAGTAAGAGGCGGCATAAAAAATGAAGGGTCGTCAAACAACTTTAAAGGTTAACTGCAAAGGCTTATTTAAACTGATTATAAAGTGTCTCGAATCCCTCATAGGGTAAACTAAACAAATTAACATTTGGCTGAACATATGAAAATCAGATATTCCTTTTCCTACTGAGATTTGAATCCAGATTCTTTTTCCTCTTACAAGAGTTGATGATATCTAACAGTGAAAAATAAAATTCAGGATGCAGATTTCTATAATAATTTAAGTAGTATATGTGCATGCTTACATATGTACAACTGTCTGTGTGTGTAGGAGTATAGATTTGTGTGTGAGTTTAAGAAACATTACACAGAACTTCAGCTCTCACTTTTGTCAGATGTTAATTTATTCATCAAGTATACTTGCATGCAAACATTTGTATGCATGCAAGTATACTTGCATGCAAACATTTGTAATTTTTTAAAAAGAATTATACATTATACTTATAAATTATATAGATTTGGGTGTGAATGTAATTACCTATCATTCACTCACATTGATTTAAGGACCAAAATTCTGACAGGTTGAATGAGTAAAACTATCAAAAGCTATCGTCATGAAAAGGCTAGTTTTTATGTATTCTGCAAATTGATGTGGAGTTCTAGTTACACTGTCCCTTGTGTGGATAGTGATAAACCATTATTGGAAAGGGGGAACTTTAAATGATGTGCTGTCTGTCATGGCCACGGATTGAACATGAGATCAGTGGGCTAAAAGTGATATTCCTTTCATCAGTATAATTGCTTTGCATGAGCACTTAAGCATTCATCCTCATAAATGCAAGCTCTCCTTTTATATATGTCTTGCATATTAAAAATGCTGACCGGTCAGACCCATGCATACAGAGTTTCACCTTCAGTAGGTAATAATGGCAAAATAGTCATCTTTACAGTTTAATATACAAATCCATCCACAGTTTGATGAGTGAGTTTTTTGTCGTCTGAATAAAATGTGCTGCATTCTAGGAAAGCTCCCATAGAATGGAGGGCAAATAGCAAAGGGTATATTTATTCTTTCCCTAACCCTAAAGGAGGAATGAACACACACACACACACACACACACACACACACACACACACCTCTTACATGAGAGGCATTGTGGCATAGTGGATCTAAAGCTAGCTTCCAAATCAGGAAAAAAAATTATATTCATGTCCTACTTGTGACACATTGTGACTCTGTGACTAAGTCATTCAACCTTTCAATGCCCCCCCCCCCCCACACACACAGCTTTCTCAGGCTACATATAGAACATTTGCTCATCTGTATTAGTAGAGGAAATTTCTTCCAGGAGTTCCTCCCACTGATGAAATTATGGGACCAGATAAGATAGATACAAAGTAGCTGACATGAATATAGTATTCATGCATCTATGTCTGTGTATGTATATATTTAATCTCATTCAAGCACAACAGCATCCCTCTGATTTAGTTCTTTAGTTATTATACCTATTTTACAGAAAAAGAAACTAAGGCCCAGAGAAGTTGAATGAATTGCCCAAAGTCACACAGCTAGTATCAGAGGGAGGATCTGAACCTGACTTCCTGCTGTGCCTGTACTGCACTACTTTTCATATTTAGACAGCCATCTAGCCTTCATGGCATATCCTTTGAAGTACTCTCTTTTATTGTAGTGCCATGTCACTATCAATACAAGAAACACATACTAATAACATTCAAATTTGTAAGCTATAGATGGTGAGCTTGACTTAGTTTCTTGGCAAAAGTCTAGAATGTGTTTTTCAAGACATGGTTATGGAACATATCGGAAAGCAAACAGAGAGCCAGCAAAAAAGAGAGCCAGAGGGAACTAAAAAAGAGCCAGTATGGCTTCATGAAGAATAGTCATACTGTAAAGCAATTAATATGGACAAGTATTTAGCGGTTTTTTTTAAACCTGAAAGGACCTTAATGAATTAGTGCAAATTGAAAAAACATAGAATAAGATGAATTTAATAAAAATGACCTATGATCATGTGAGGATAAGAGAATGAGAATTGGAGAATCCCTGAAATGAGAACCTGAAAAAATGTTATAGTATTTTATGCATTATGAGTTCCCTTTCCTAGGAGTATTCAAGCCAAGTCTAGACTGCCACTGGTCCCATCTGTTGTAGGAAGGATTGTAACCCAGTTATGGATTTGACTAAATGGACTCTGAAAAGGAATTCAGCATTCAACAACCAATTAGCGGGCCCAAGGTACTATGAAGGTATCTAAAATACAAGACAAACAAAGACAATGTTGATCCTCAAGGTGCTTCTTAGTTACTGGGGGGAATAAAGCATAAAATCACTGCTAAGTACATACAAGATAACTTGAGGAGGAAGTGAATACTTACAACTAGGAGGATGACAAATAAGTTTATAGAGGAAGCAGGTCCTGAGGACACTTGACTGGTGGTCCAGTAAATAGTGTGCCAGGCTTGGAGTCAGGAAGATTCATCTTCCTGAGTTCAAATCTGGCCAAAGACACACACACACACACACACACACACACACACACACACACACACACACACACACACCTTGCTGTGTGACCCTGGGCAAGTCACTTAAACCTGTTTGCCTCGGTTTCCTCATCTGCAAAATGAACTGGAGAAGAAAATGATAAACTATTCCCATATCTCTATCAAGAAAACCGCAAGTAGAGTCATGAAGACTTGGACATAACTGATAAATGACTGAACAAAAGCAAAATTGAATTTAAGAGTCTAAGAATCCTACATAGGTCAGGGGGAAGGTTTCCCAAATATGGGGAACACTCTGTGCAAAGGCACGATTGGAGGCCTGGGTTTGGGGAAATGCAAATAGGCTGGTTCTGAGGAGAATATTATGTACAAGAAAGCGAGTAATAAGAACTAAGTCTGGAAAGTAAGGCTGAAACCAGCTGTTAAATGGCTTTGAATTTCAAGGGGAAAAGTTTGTATTTTATCTTAAAGGGAGTAAGAAGCCACTGGAGATTTGGGAGAAAGGGTGTAACATGGTCAGACATGAAATTGAGGAAGGTTATTTTAGCAGCTATGTGGAAGCTGGATAGGAAAGAAGAGAAATGAAACACGAGAATGATTTGGGGCTCTAGGGTAGGGGTGGGGAGGTATAACTAATCTAAACTTCAATGGTAAACATAATTTTAATATCTAAAGATCACTTATCCACCAACTTCAACTAGCTGTAGGTATGTACCAGCAATTCAGAAACAAAATATGATGAAATATAGTGGAAAGAGGACAGGACTTAGAATCAGGCAAGACCTGAGTTCGAATCCTGACTCTGACACTTAATAACTGTATGACTAAGGGCACATAACTTCTCTGAAGTTCAGTAGTCTTATATCTGATGCAGATATTATTCTTGTACTACATACTATTGTGAAGAAGGAAATTTGGGAATCTTAAGGTACTCTGAATTGTAATTATGATAGTATTAATAATTATATAATATACTAATGATCTCAACGATTATTATTAGAATCTTTTAAAATATACATGTATGCATAATAATAAAGGGAAAAAAGACTTCCAAAAGTCATCACAAAATCCAGATGACTTCTTCAAGGTCTCACTAGAAGTCTATTAAATTTATTTAGAATTATAGATTAGGTAGATAAAGTACTTATCCACTGTTTACTGTGTTCCAGGCACTGTGCAAAGCTATGGAAGGAAGAAAATAAGTGTTTGTTAAATGCCTACTATGTAGGCATTTACAAATATCATTCATTAAATCCTCACAAAGACCTTGAAAAGTAGGTACTATGAATATCCTCATGTTATAACTGAAAAAACTGAGGCAAAGGAGATATTAAGGGACTTGTCCAGGGGCACAGAGTTCATATGTGTCTGAGGCTAGATCTGAATGCAGGTCTTCCTTATGCTAGGTCCATTGCTCAATCCACTAAAGACACAAATGCAAATAAATAAGACAGTTCCCACCTCAAGGAGCTCCTTCTTATAGGGAAGACAACATATAGAGGGGAGATGAAAAGGAAAGGGGTAGAGATACTTGTATTGGGGTATGGCGTGGAAATGACCTACCATGGATCCAAACAAGATAAGGCAGCTAGTTGATGCAGTGGATAGAATACCCAGAGTTCAAACGTGTCCTCAGATAATTACTACCTGTGTGACCCTGGGTAAGTCACTTAACCTCTGTTTGCCTCACTTTCTTTATCTACAAAGTGGGGATTCTTATAACACCTACCTCCAAGGTTGTTTTGAGGATCAAATGAGATGATAATTGTTACATTTATGTAACACTGTGTGCAAGGCATTGTGTTACATAAATGTTAACTGTGATGATGAGGATGCCCAAACCGACTTCTCAGAGCCCTGGTGATTCTAAAGGCAGAGTCCAAGATTCAGATGGGTATTGATCAATCAAGTCATTGCTTGAGTTCAGGGCTCCTGAGCTCCAGTAGGATTAAAGGCTGGTGCCTGCACTAAGTGTGTCACCAATGTGATAACGAACCCTTGGTAGTAGAGGGTTGTCCCGCTGCCCAAGAGGGAGTGAACTACCTTAGGTTGAAAAAAGGGAACAGGTTAAAACTTTGGTGCTGGTAAATATTGAAATCTGCCATGCTGCCATTCTGGTTAGGCTAGGACTACCCATTCCTCCCACCAAAAATAAGAATAAATTAATTGAAAGAGAGAGAGGGAGAGACAAAGATAAAGAGACAGAGAGAGACACACGGGGGACAGGATGGGAGAGATAGAGACAGAAATAGATACAGACAGAGAAAAACTAGTGTGGAACACTGAATAACTGAGATACTTAGTTTTCCTTTGTGTGGGAATGTAGATATTGTACAAGTTCAGTGTGTCTGTTTTGCTGTGTTTGGAGTTTTTGAGTTTTAGACATCTGAACTGTACCTGCAAAGAGCTTTTAGCCTAAATGGTTGCTAAAAGTACTGCTTTATGTAAATGAGGTGGAACGTGTTGGGGGGAGGGGAGTAATTTGCTGCCAATGTATTGTAATTTGCAGTCATAAGGTATGAAAATGTGATTTAAAAGGAATAATCATTTGACAGTATTTAAATTAGATAATTGGGGTGTGTTTGTTTGAAACTGAAGGTTTTAAGATTATTCTTCACTGGTTCCATACTTACCCATATTTTACTTCTTATTTTTGGTTGGTGATAGTAAGATGTGCAAACTGCCTATAAAATAAGAGGTGTTTCTGTTTCAATTATAGAACATTTGAGTTTTTTGACCCTTTTTTACTAGAAAAATTTGGACAAAAACTACTATTATATAAGTGAATCTAAGCCCCTGGGTTTGAAGCTTGTTTGTTGAAATGTGATCTAGAACTGTCTCATTTTTATCATGCCAACATTACAACTATAAATTTCTTTAGAGATTACCTGAGGCTGCAGAGAAATTGATCTTGGCAGTTTGAAAATGGTTATTCTTTTTTCTTCCTAGTCACCTAAATGTTCAGAATACATCTCTTGTTTTTGTTTGTTTGTTTTCTTTTGTATTTTCAAAATCAACATTGTCTTTATAGGCTTTTATTAGAAATTCAAAACCTTTACACTTTCTCTTTTTATTAAAACTTTTAACTAAATAGTGACTTTAATTAATGTCTGTGCTTAGGATAACTAGAGCAAGTAGTATCCTTTTTTCTTCCTGTGCACACAGTAAGTTAGCTTTGATGAAATGAAAAGAGTAGTGAAGTAAGAGTACAGGAGATCTGTGATATAATCCCAACCCTGTACTGGACTGCCCATGTGACCTTAGACAAGTCACCACCTTTCTGGTCCTATTTTTTCATTTATAAAATGAAGGGCTTGAGTAGATGATATGTTAGATTTCTTCCAGCTCTAAAATTATATGATCCTAATTAATTTTTAGGGTTCAGACTCAGCCTGTGAAAGTATGTAGCATAGTAGAGTGTTGGGCTTGCAATTAATTAATTGGACCTGAGTTCAAATCCAGCTGTAGACATCTACTAGCTGTCTGATCCTAGATAAATCACAACCTCCCTTTACTTTAGTTTCCTCAGCTGTAAAGTGGAGATAATAGTAATATCTACTTCCCAGATTGTTTTAAGGATCAAATGAGATATTTAGCACAGTGCCTGGCCATACAGCATTAATAAATGCTTGTTCCTTCCCTCATGATTAGAAAGCTTTTCATACCACATTTTGAAAAAACATAACTAAATAGTATCTGGTGCTCTGTGAAAATAGCTTTGAGAAATAAACTCCCTTTTGTCCTTTTGAGGTTCATTTTTTTTTCAATTAGCAGTATTTTTCTCTCCCAACCATCCTTCTTCCCCCCAACTCACTACAAAGAAAAATAGAAAAAGCTACACCCTTGTACCAAATACGTTTAGTTAAGAGAAACAAATACTCACAATGGGCACATCCAAAAATGCATATCTCATTTTGCACTTTGAATCTATCACTTTTTTGGCAGGATATGGGTGAAACTGGGCATCATAGATCCTCTAAAATCGTGATTGCCTCTTATATTGATCAGAGTTCCTAAGTGTTCCAAAGTTTTTCTTTTATAGTGTTCTTGCTGTTTTATAAATCATTTTTCTGGTTCCCCACTTGATTATGCATCAGTTCATAGAAATCTTCCCAGGTTTCTCAGAAACCATCACTTTAGTTATTTCTTACTACACAGTATTCCCTCATATTTACATACTATATTTTGTTCAGTCACTCCCCAGTGGATCTTGGTTCCTAAGTCTTGGTCGCCACAAAAAGAGCTGCTACAAAAAAATGAATGAATGAATGAATACACACAGACCCAGACATATACACATATTTTTATGTGTGTGTATGTGTTTCTGTGTATGCATACGTATATGTGTATTTATATATATGTATGGCTCTTTTCTTCATTCTTTGATCTCTTTGAAGTGTAGGCTCTGGGTCCGAGGGTAGACATAGTTTAGTAACTATGGAGACGTAGTTCCAAATTACTGTCAAGAACAGCCATACTAATTCACAGCTCCACCAGCTGTTTGTCATTGTGCCTGTTTTCCCACAGCAGTTCCCTCATTTACCATTTAAAAAAAATCAGCTTTGACTTTTTGATAGGCATGAGGTAGAACTGAGAATTGTTTCGATTTGAATATTTGTAATGGTTAGTGATTTGGATCTTTATTTCATATGACTGTCAATAGCTTGGAATTCTTCCTCTGAAAACTGCCTGTTATAGTCTCTGACCATTTATCATTTAAGGAATGTTTCTTAGTCTTATGATTTTGAAACACTTTGGAAATGAAACCTTTATCAGAGAAATTTGCTGCAAATATTTTTTTTTTCCTCAGTTAAATGTTTCCCTTCTAATCTTATATTCCTCTTTTTATTTAACTCTACTCGTAATCCTCAGTGCCTTGCAATTAGCAAATAGATAGCTAATTGGTATTTATAGAACTGTTGATGATAAAGTAGTGGGGAATTATAGAGGTCATCTATTATACAATGACATATATAGTACATAATATAATAATAGTAAATTGTATAATGTATCATTTCACTGGTGAAAATTAAGAGCCAGCAACATTCAGGGATTTGCCCAAGGTGAAACAGAAAAGTGTCAGAGCTGAGATTCAAACTTACGCCCTGGGGCTCTGAATTCAGCTTTCACTCCACTGTACCATGGTGTTGAATAGTACTCACATAACCTAAGTAGTTGGTGTTCTGAAAATGAGATTAAATTTAATAGATAGAATTCAATTAAATAAATATCAAGTGCTATCTAGGCATAAGACATTGTACTGGGCACTGGATATGTACAGAGACAAAAAGATACAGTCTCAGTCCTCATAAAGCTTACACTCTAATGGTGGTTGGAGAGAAGGAAGGTACACAAGGGAGAATAATATCAGGTAATAATCACTAACATTTATATAGCGCTTACTATGTGTCAGGCATTGTGCTAAGTACTCTACAATTTTTGTCTCCTTTGATCCTCGCAACAACTCTGGGAGGTAGGTGGTACTATTATTCTGATTTTACATTTGAGGAAACTGAGGTAAACAAGTAACTTTCCCAGCGTAGCACAGGTAGTAAGTGTCTGAGGCCAGGTTTGAACTCATCTTCCTGATTTCAGGACAACTAGTTGGTACGATAGATAGAGTGCCAAGTCTGGAGTCAGGAAGACTCCTCTTCCTGAGTTCAAATCTGTCCTCAGACACTTACTAACTGTGTGACCCTGGGCAATCATTTGACCCACTTTGCCTCACTTTCCACATCTGTAAAATGAGGAGAAAGAAATGGCAAACCACTTCAGTATCTCTGCCAAGAAATAAATCTCAAATGGGGTCATGAAGGATCAGACATGACTGAAAAACCACTAAACTAAACAGCCTCCTGACTCTAAGTCCAGTGCTTGACATAAGGTAAAGCTGCACAAATTGCTTTATGACTGTTGAGGAGGAAAAAAAAGTTTTAATTGAGCCTTGAAAGGAAAACAATACTTAAAGAAAGACTAAGAACAATTATATTTCAAGGCAGGAGGTGGCATGTTTTTGACACCTCTCCCCACTCTGTTACCAATAAGTTCACCTCATCTTGCTTTTAGATCCAAACCAGATGATGGAGAAGAGGTCATGAGGAAACATGTCGATAGAGGGTTCCAGATCAAATAATGTCAGAGATTCTACTTCTCCTCTTAGTGACCTGGGTAATGCCATTCTAGACCTTTGTTTATGTCATCTGCCTCTGACTTAACCTTCACTTACCAATGAAGCGTAGAGTCAAGGACAAAAGCTGCTCAGAGTCTCTGCAAATTGTATTTGGTCATAGCCCAACTTGAAAACTGATTATTAGGAAGACCAGGGCCACAGTTTTCAGGACTAGGAGGGAGCTTCATGGAATTCCTCTGAAGTATCTTTGCAACACAAACCTAACACTTGGATCTAGTGAACTTTCTAGTCTACCTTTGAAAGTGTCTGTGCTTCTCAGTATTTGCCCTGCTGTATTCTTCGAGGAAATGATGAATTTGTTGCATTAGGCTGAGAGAGCTATACCAGCATTATAATTCCTATGCTTTTCTTGTCTTGATAGTTATTGTTTCCAGGCATATGCCTTGCTAAATATTGTAATAAAATATTTTCAATATTAAAAAATAATAACAAAAGGTTTGGAGGTACAATAGCCCAAAGGAATGTGGAAGGTGTGGTATTTTTCTGCATTTTGTTGTATATCTGTGTGTATAGTGCTGCTGCCCTGTTGCATACCTGTGCCTGCAGGTTTTTGCCTCCAGGTCCCTGCCCTTAGGAAGTCTCTGTAACGCTGTGCAAATCAAGGCAGCTTCCCTAGCAGCCAAAATTAACCTACAGCAACCTTCTTGGAACAAGTAGCTTTTTAGGACTACAAAAGTGTCTGGAGGTGCCCTAGGTGCCAAAAATGGCTATTTTAAGGAATGTGTTCTATGTACAGATCACATACTGCTAGGAAACTGCTAACCTTTAATTTTAAGTTCCCTTTGATTCAGAGAATTGGTTCAAAACTTTGGTGCGTTTTTTCCCCCTCACAATGTTATTTCCTTTCTCTTCATCCATCATTTATTTGTAAAATTGAAGGTGTGGAAGTATTTTCAGACTATAACACATTTCTGATTTTTTATTTGTTTGTTTGTTTCAAATAAATTCAACCTTTAGAGAATTTAGAGAGAAAGGCATAATGGGTAAACATTTTAGGAATGAAAAAAAATAATAAAATGTTCAGTGATAACTATTTAAAAGATCTAAGAGAGCCAACCTCTCAGTACTATTGAAAAGCATGTAGCATTGTATTATAACAATATTATAACAATATCAGATAAGAATAGATCACTCACGCTTTTTAGTATGGAGTCTGCCTTTTGCATGTAACACTTGTGCTAAATTATCTTAAAAGCAAGTTTCTCTTGCATACCATTCTGTATATAAAGACTAAACACTTTACATTATGCAATTTGTCATTTATACCATTTGACAATTCCCTTTTATGAATGTTTATGAGAGAATTTTCTGATTAGTGTAAGAACTATTTTTTCTTCTTTTTTTGCTTTGTTTTCTAAATGTTCACTGTAGCTAAAAAGCAATTTCCTAACACTAGTGAGGTTTTTTTTCAGTCATGCTTCTAATACTGATAAAATAATATTATTTCTAAAGTTTTATACATATTTCTGGTAGAAAATATATTAAAACTGTTGTGAAGTTCTACTCTCTATATTATATATGTATACATGTATACATATATATGAAGAAAAATTAGACACACACACCTACTTCACAGCTACCAATTCAAATAGAACTTTTTTTTTTTTTATTATTGTTACATTTTTCCCCCACTTGGTATCTGAGATATCAGTAGCAATAAACAGAACAACAACAACAAAAAAACCAAGTTTGGTGCTACTTCAAATTAGTGTCAAAATGCAAGGAATTGATGAAAAGGCTCTTTATGCCCTCAAGGCCCAAGCAGTCTTATGTGTAAATACTAGCTTCTTTAGCCCATACTAATATGAAGAACTCACTTGTGGTTAACTGTTAACTTAGGTTTCCAAATAACACTAGTCATTACAAAGTATGGGAATAAATGCTTATGTTACAGGGGATAAGGACAGGCCTGTTCCCTTAAGGTTATTTAATCAAATCTCAGTCCTGCCATTTGGAATCACTGTAAGGCTATTGGTATTTAATATGCATCAATAAATAAACTTTCAATTATCTTGGCGAGTGCAACCAAAGATAGCATGACAATCAGAAAGCAATGATCTTTCTACTAATTCTTCCAAATAAATAATTTTGATGGATATGATCTTTGCTTAATTTCAGGTGAAATTGAAATCTTATGAAATTTAAATAGCTTTCCTGCTTAAAGATAAACTATGCAGAAATTTGGAATCTCTCATCTTGAAAAAAGACTTTTCTTATCCAGTGAAAAACAGCTAATTATTTTATTTCCAATTATACCCCTGTTTTTCTTTTTATGGCAATTGGGATTACTATTACATCATGGGAAAAACTGAATTTTCTTTAAAGAGAAGAAAATTGCTTTAAACTTAGAGCCAGAGTTTGTAACAAGATATTTAATGCCCTATCTACAGTGGCTTACAATAGTTTGTCCTGCACTAATCACTTAATAGATTTATAAAAGCAAAATGGTTACCATAAAATCTAAATTCACCCAGTATATGTTTCTTAATTAAAATGCTAGAGCTGGCATAATTCAGTTAAATGTAATAGCAGAAGCCATGTCCATTCTAATTTCTTTGTTGTAATTTCCTTTGCTAGATTCTTTTCTGAAATCATTTGCATTGCATTTATTTATGTATACCTACCCAAGAATCTACCTAATCACATTCTTCTATGTGGAATATCTAAGTTCTTATTTAAGGCCTAACTGTGTTTGGGTAATCCTTGAAGAGAAAAATCTCAAGACAGAAATACCCCAGATATAATTTATAGGACTAATGAATTTGTATGTCTTTTAGGCAGTTCTACATTACAGACACATCAGTATTTTCTCCTTTTTATAAGGTTGAAGTAAATCTCATGGCACCAGAAGAATTTCGATACTGATTACTTGCGATTGGTTCCTGGTGATTTGCTCTTAATAATTTCTAGTTGAATTTAATGAATGTATGATTCCTGAAATATTGTTTCATTAAAACTGCGTCTTTCCTCTTCAAGTGTGATTTGGGCCATTTCATCTATTTTTTGTGGTGTGTTTTCTCTCCTTAAAGAGTACAGGATGAGACATCAGGAACAATTAAGGACATGGCTTTAGTTTTCCTGTGCGCATCTTTCAAGAACTCACCTCCTGATAGTATCTCTGAATAAAATGATACCTGCTGATCCTTAGAAATAGCATTGTTATTTTTTAAAATATCACTTCTCCAGTTGACCTGAATATTTGACAAATAGAGATAGGGAAAGGGAAATAGACTTTTTAAAGGGGGGAAAGAAACCTAGAAAAATAAAAGAAACGAGGAAGAGCTTTGTGACAGGCCAGTGTGAAACAGAAGCTTCGGTATTATACTAATAAAATATAAGGCTCGATTAAGTTGTACTTTGCAGCTTTCAGGCTTAATTTAACTGAGATGGTGATTTGCAAATGAATATCTGCATGAATCCTTTAAAAAAATCCAAATGCAAATGAGTACAACTGCAATAAAATATATTTGCAAATGAATCCTGTTGCTTTATTCATTTATTGTGTAATTACTGCAATCCTTCCCACCTTGTTTTCAGTATTTCTTAATCATTAAGTCGGAAGCATGACAGCAGTGCCAGCCCTGGCATGATTCTCTTTGACTAAAACCTTGTAAATTAACACAATTAGCACAGCATCATCCTGCTAATTAACTTCCAGTGTCTGGTGCAGCGGTTTTGCAAACAAGGAAGAGGGAGTCAGAAGGGAATCAACACGCCATTCTGTTACCAAACTGTGTGCTATGTTAGGTTTAGCTCAGGGAGGCTAAGCTGGCCATGTCAGATGCCAGAGTCAGGCAATGAGGAGCTAAAGGGGCTGGGGGAGGAGAAGAGAAGGGGGTAGGAGCTGTCAAAATAGACTGGAATAATTCAGAAGGGAACTCGTGCCACAGATGCTTCATTTAGACTAGGCCTCCTTATCAAGGAATCTGTGCTGGAGGGCACTATACAGTTTGCAAGAACCATTTTTGGTCATACAAGAGAGATTAAGAAAGTCTGTTTAATATAGCTGTACCCAAATATGCAACAATCCTGCCATGCATGCAGGCACTGTAGTGGGAAGAACACTGAACTCGAAGATAGGTATTTTGCCCCCCAGTTCTGCCAGTAAGCAGCAGTGTGACCTTTGGCAAGTCACTTACCAAATCTGGGCCTCAATTTCCTCATTGGTAAAATGAAGGGGTTTGATCAAGTGATCTCTAGGGAAACTTCCAGTTCTAAAAATTGATGATTCTGTAGTTCTTTTAAGAGCTACGAATTCTCTTAAGTGGAAGAAAAAAAGCTTTTTGGCCTGGATCACAGGGAGTCCTATTCACCAATTAGTCTAGCAAATGAAAGAATGTTAACCACATCATCTTGTCACCTAGTTATCCTCTAATAGCTAATGTCATGCATTGTTTCCTATGGAACTTTGAAGTGTTAGATTGCTGTACATTCTCCATTTGTCCTTCCGTTCCCCTCTCCTCTCCCCTCCCCCCTTCCTCTTTTCTTTCTTCCTTTCTCTCTCTCTCTCTTTCTCTCTCTCTCTCTCATTCCCTTCCCCCCTTTCTTAGTACCCTGGAGGCTGTAAAGGAGAAAAATAATAATAAAAGAGAGCAAGAGAGAGAAAGAGAGAACGCAAGAAGACCGACAGACAAGTGATGCTTGTTTTTTTTTTCCAGAGACTCAACAACAGAACTGAAAAGCAGAAAGGAGCCAGTTGTAATTCATACCGAGTTGTAGGCTTTGTGTGATGAAAGCGATGGAGCGCTGCCTGGGAGATTGCTTTGCTGCACTCCACGAAGCAGATTTGAAACTGTCGTGGACCACTTTAGATGAGAGTTGGATTATGGAATGACCTGCTCGGTCTGTGTCATATTGTTCTGCGCAGGGTGCATTATACTGTGCTAACTAGGTGTTCAGTACCAAATAAGAGAGGTATCCTAGATGGGATCTGTCAGCTGTGTCTCATATTTTTATATTGGTTAAAATATAAAACAGAAACTGTGATATGAAAAGACAGAGCAGTTAGGTATCTTACATGTTAATAACATTCACATTCTAGGTATTTTAAATCTGTGCATATTTTATTTTTAAACTCACCATGAATGTATTTTAATTTGACAGGAAAAGGTGTGTGTATTGTGTGTGCGTGTATGTGCATGCATGTATACAATGCAAATCACTTTTTTTTTCTTTTTTGTGAAAAAAATGGACAATTTTGTACTTTGCTTAATATGAACACATTTTAGGTTCTTTCTGAGGTATGTGTAATATATCATATGAAGCTATTTATTTTTAAGCTGAATTTAATTTTAGCCTGCTTTAAATTGTACGGGTTGTACAGGTAACTTATAACCACTAAAGCTTTTACAAGGTCAAAGTATCAATATGAAATTATTCTTGACGATACAGGACAAGAGTAACTAAATATTGTTTTGTTTTGCTTTTCAATATTCCATTTGCATGATGCTCTTAAGAGTCTAAAGAATGTCTAAGCATACAGTTAACTTTATTTTTTCTCCAACAACCATAGGCTTGAAGATGCAGTGGACGCCGGAGCATGCCCAGTGGCCAGAACAGCACTTTGACATCACCTCAACCACTCGGTCTCCTGCCCACAAAGTTGAAGCATACCGTGGTCATCTGCAGCGCACCTATCAGTATGCCTGGGCCAATGATGACATATCTGCTTTGACTGCCTCCAATCTGTTAAAAAAGTATGCAGAGAAGTATTCTGGAATTCTTGAAGGCCCAGCTGAGCGGCCTGTTCTCAGCAACTACACAGATGCACCTTCGGGGTTGGTGAATGGTCGGAAGAATGAAAGTGAACCTTGGCAGCCTTCATTGAACTCAGAAAGTGTGTATCCCATGAACTGTGTTCCAGATGTCATCACCGCCAGCAAAGCTGGTGTAAGTACAGCTCTCCCTCCTGCAGATGTCTCTGCCAGTATAGGGAGCTCTCCTGGGGTGGCCAGCAACCTGACAGAACCTAGTTACTCTAGCAGTACCTGTGGAAGTCACACGGTACCTAGTCTCCATTCAGGGCTACCATCTCAGGAATATGCCACAGGATACAATGGATCATATTTGCATTCTACATACAGCAGCCAGCCAGCACCTGCACTTCCTTCCCCTCATCCATCCCCTTTACATAGCTCCGGCCTCTTACAGCCACCGCCACCTCCTCCTCCACCGCCAGCCCTGGTTCCAGGCTACAATGGGACCTCTAACCTCTCCAGTTATAGCTACCCCTCTGCTAGCTATCCTCCTCAAACCTCTGTGGGACCTGGGTACAGCCCAGGTGGTGCACCTCCTCCTTCAGCATACCTGCCTTCAGGAATTCCTGCTCCCACTCCTCTGCCCCCTACTACTGTACCTGGCTACACCTACCAGAGTCATGGTTTGACACCTATTGCCCCCTCGGCTCTGGCAAACAGTTCAGCAAGTTCTCTCAAACGGAAAGCCTTCTATATGGCAGGGCAAGGAGAGATGGACTCCACTTATGGGAATTACAGCTACGGCCAACAGAGATCTACACAGAGTCCTATGTACAGAATGCCCGACAACAGCATTTCAAACACAAACAGGGGGAATGGCTTTGACAGAAGTGCTGAAACATCATCCTTAGCATTTAAGCCAACAAAGCAGCTAATGTCCTCTGAACAGCAAAGAAAATTCAGCAGCCAGTCCAGCAGGGCTTTGACACCCCCTTCATATAGTACTGCTAAAAATTCCTTGGGATCCAGAACCAGTGAATCCTTTGGGAAGTACACATCCCCAGTAATGAATGAGCATGGGGACGAGCACAGACAGCTCCTCCCTCACCCAATGCAAGGTCCGGGACTCCGTGCAGCTACCTCATCCAACCACTCTGTGGACGAGCAACTGAAGAATACTGACACACACCTCATTGACCTTGTAACCAATGAGATTATCAACCAAGGACCTCCAGTGGACTGGAATGACATCGCTGGCCTCGACCTGGTAAAGGCTGTCATTAAAGAGGAGGTTTTATGGCCTGTGTTGAGGTCAGATGCTTTCAATGGACTGACTGCCCTACCTCGGAGCATCCTTTTATTTGGGCCTCGGGGAACAGGCAAAACATTATTAGGTAGATGCATAGCTAGTCAGCTGGGGGCTACATTTTTCAAAATTGCTGGCTCCAGTCTAGTCACCAAATGGTTAGGGGAAGGAGAGAAAATCGTCCACGCCTCCTTCCTTGTGGCCAGGTGCCGCCAGCCCTCGGTGATTTTTGTTAGTGACATTGACATGCTTCTCTCTTCTCAAGTGAGTGAAGAGCACAGTCCGGTCAATAGGATGAGAACCGAGTTCCTTATGCAGCTGGACACTGTACTAACTTCTGCTGAGGACCAAATAGTAGTAATTTGCGCCACCAGTAAACCAGAAGAAATAGATGAATCCCTTCGGAGGTACTTCATAAAACGACTTTTAATCCCGCTTCCTGACAGCACAGGGAGGCACCAGATAATAGGACAACTGCTCTCACAGCACAATTACTGTCTCAATGACAAGGAGTTTGCACTGCTTGTCCAGCGCACAGAAGGCTTCTCTGGACTAGATGTGGCTCATTTGTGTCAGGAAGCAGCAGTGGGCCCTCTCCATGCCATGCCAGCCACAGACCTTTCAGCCATTATGCCCAGCCAATTGAGGCCAGTTACATATCAAGACTTTGAAAACGCTTTCTGCAAGATTCAGCCTAGCATATCTCAGAAAGAGCTCGACACATATGTTGAATGGAATAAAATGTTCGGTTGCAGTCAGTGATAATTTTTCTTTTTCTTTTTTTTCTTTTTTTTTAATGTAATGAATGTCGGCGCACACACACACAAAACCTGCTACGTAGGGTAGACAGCCCCTTTCCAGTAGTGCTGAAATTGCAAAGGGTCCTGGGGGAGATGACAATGATGTTGCATCTTTAGAGTCAGGGTAGACTTGGAGGAAAAGTGCATCAACCAAGAGCTGCTGATCTGAAAAGCCCCCGACGACAGGAAGCGTGTGTTGGTGCTCAGTTCTGTTCAAGCCAGACACCACTCACCAAGGAGCAAGGTGCAAGTGGGTTGATTTCAGAAGGACATGAACCCCGTGTGTTGAATCCA
The DNA here is from genome assembly GCF_028372415.1 of Notamacropus eugenii. Taxonomy (NCBI): domain Eukaryota; kingdom Metazoa; phylum Chordata; class Mammalia; order Diprotodontia; family Macropodidae; genus Notamacropus; species Notamacropus eugenii. Next base: position 223,651,284 of record NC_092876.1, on the reverse strand, counting down.
TTCTGCTGTTCTCAAGATTTAGTTGCTGTCAAGTGCCTGGAGTGGTGCTTTTTTTTTGTTTGCCTCACAATTACATTGGTGGCATGTGCTAATATAAAGAGCTTTAACTTCAAACATTATTGGACTAAAGAGATGAACGGTTGTGTTGCGACAGAGAACCAGATTTTTGCCATTCTAAGAGCAACAGTATTCCTCAATCCTGTCTGTTCTGCGGTATTAAGCTAAGAACAGGTAAAACAGGGTAACGGTAATCTGGACCTTAATTTCTGCAGTTCATTTCTTTTAATGTTCTGTCTGCAAAAACTCAGGAAAGTGATTGTGATTTGTACAGTACCTCAAAGGAATGTGTTGAAAGCACTATGTACTGCTGAGAGTTATAGGCTAGGCTTCAATGTTACTTTATATTAAATATGTATGTTTACCTCAACAATTGGAAAATGGAAAGGAAAATTATTTTGAATGTATCCAGGAAAATAATGAAGTGTGATATGACTGAATCTTTGCAGTTTAAAGTAGAAAATAGAAGGGTTTCTTCAAAAAAAAAAAAAAGATTCTTTTACCAATCTGGGAATCAAACCAGAGCAGAATGATTCTCTTTATGTCAGTAAACTATAAGAGTTCTTAGTACATTGCTTCTTGATAATTAAGTGATATGGTTCTTAAAAGATAACACTGGTGAAGGAAAGCCACTTACTCCGTTTATGTTAGCATCTGGAAACAATCAACTACGAGATCTGTTAGGATTTTAAAAGGCATATTACCTAAAAACTATGACTGCCTTTTACTGCGTAAGTGGTGGTCGTGGTAGTTTTGAGGTTATTTGTTAAAACTGTTGGGAATGGTGACATTCTAGCTCACGGACATAGCTTATGGGGTTGCAGGGCTGCTTAAGGAATGCAGTCTATAGCGGTCAAAACCAGAAACATCTCCCCCTCAACCCCCACAAACAAATGCAGATAAAATGACCCCATACAAACCCTCAAAGTTATGGGGATTTGCCCCCCTCCCCCCACAGACATTTTGACTTCAGTTTTGGTCAATATATTCTCATTATGCTTTTGAAATCTCTCCTGGGCTGGAGTGTTCCCGCCATTATTTCTACCTCAGTTTTGTTACATTTCTCTTTTAAGATAAGTAGAAAATTATACCTGGACATGTGCATGTGTGAAAATGCACATATAACCTGCCAAACAAATTAATTTCTATTTCCTCCTGCACTTCTTTCCCCATAAGCCAAGTTTCCAGAAAGATCCATTTCCGCTCTTCAAATCCACCTCAACCACACTCTCCATGGAGTCTTTCCTCATGGCAAGACCAGCTGGCACATGTGGCATTTTGCTCAGTTCCTTACTCCTTCCCTCTAGCCCACAGTGCCATTCTCTTTATCCTTTAATGGTTTATATGCAGCAGACTGCTGACTGATGCTGGGCAATGCCTCTGAACAGGAGCAGTGTAGGCTATAACTTTTCCAAACCCACTGCCACTACATGAGCAGAAAAGCTTGGCTTTTTGAATGTAATTTGGAGAGTTGTTTTAAAGAGACAGTAACAAAACTGTTGCAAAGCACTGGCATTTGATGTTTTTATTAAGTAATGTACCTTCAAAAATAAATAAATGCACTAAAAAAGCCCCAAGAAGATAAATATCTGTTACTAGATTTTTTTTTTTTGTCATTTCAAAATTTATGTCAAGATCTTATTTGGAGTGTTAAATTCTCTGAGACATTTAACATTTAGAAAGCTAATGAGGGATTTCATGAGATTTCTGGAATTTTATGATGCTTGATCGTTGCTTTCCTTTTTCTTTTCTCATATTACTAAAAAACAGAGCAAATGAACCAAAATTTAATTTACTATGACATTTTGTCAATTAAAACTGTGTTTAAACATGATAATTCCATATTGAAAACAGTGCCTTTCATTAAGGGTAGAGCAAATACCATTTAAATAGATCATCTGCTTTTCTGCAAGTGACTCAACTATACAATCGTGTTCTGGCTCCACACTGCGCTTCCTTCATAGAAGGGAAATTCCAACATCCCCATTAGTTTCTAGGTTCATATTGATCTCACTGACAAGTTTACTATTGCAGAGTGCTGACCTATTTTCTGTCTTTTAGACATTGCGTTTCATTTCTGTCATCACGCTGTGCTCACTTGAAAGGTTCTGCCAAGTTTTGACAAACCTCCTCTGATTTAAACCACTTTGGAAAAATCTGTAATACTGACCCCTTTTGTGACTAGTAAGAGTTAATGCCAAATATGGGACTGAACTATGGTATTTTTTGCTTTTCTTCAAAAACTGAAATGAAGTTACAGGCAGGCATTTGGGCTTCTAGCTTTAAATTTCTCCCTTAGAAATCTGAATCTGAAATCTTATTGGTCAAAATCTATCTCTTTCAGCAAAAGCTGAAATAATTTGTAAGTTCCAGCTAGCCTCAGAATTCCAGGGTTTAAACTCTTAGGAAATTCAATATGCTTTAGAAATGACTATCTTGGGGAGGAGGGGGTGAAATAGCTGACCTGTGAACTGTCTTATACAGTTCTTATTCTTGATGCGATCCATAGATGGACTTCATAGTTTTCTGCCCATCCTTTCTGGAAGTAGGTATATTACCAATACAGAAGTGATTAGGAACAATCAGTGGTAGTCAAATCACAATATTCAGACTGCACAGAGTTGGTTTCCTTTTTGGCTGCTACGGACTTGAAGAAGGCTGTTAATGAATGTAAGGTAATGAGCCAGTCCATGTAACAGCTCTGCCTATGCTGAATGGCCAAGTGATTGAGCCAGTCTGATTATCTGATTAATAACCCCTAATAATGTTCTTCTTCACAAATACAATAGCAATTCCAAAAATCACACACACACACACACACACACACACACACACACACACACACACACACACACACACACACCACATCCCAAAACCAAAAGAGAAGTGGAAGATCATTGGTTCAGATTCTGATTTAAGAGGCAGTTGATAATGACCTTATACGTGACATAGATGAAAACATTCTACACTTTTAGCATACTTCTCTCCAAAATATTTAGAACCTTAGTGACAATATTGAAAACTTTGCTGACTGAGCTGATCAATGGGATGTGAAGGCAGTTTACTTTAAGGCTATTTACTTTCACACAGAATGTTTATCTATTAGTCAGTTTGTATTCCACTCAAATGCAGATAGAAGGGTATAATGTTTTCTTGTGCGTTTCAAACCCATCAAGGAGAAAATAAACCATTCTACTAAAATACATAGGCCAAACACCATCTGGGCAAGTGATAGCAGCTATCCAGGGGCTATGCTATGTGAGACAGTATAAGGTCATTTTACATGGGTTTGCATAGTACTTGGCTGTGCAGTTTTTAAAATAAGATAATCCATTCTCAAAAACCAAATTAGTTCCTGTGATAGGTTTTTGTAAATTTATATATATATATGCTTATATATATATGCTTTCATATATATATACATATATATATGTATATATATACACATACACACACACACACACACACACATATGATTTTAGGGCCCAGTTTGGGGGAAGCAGTTAGCAATTCCATTCTTTGAAAACACACATAACTTTAAGCAAAAAGTGATTCTCTTAATTACATTTCCATATGTTTCCTCTGAGCCAGAATTGAGGTGTCATGATCACTGAATCTATATTCTGAAAAATGAAAGGGAACACAGTTTATCGAGCTGTTGAGGTCACCAAAATAAAGTTCTAATATATAATCAATCTGTGTGTATGTTTGCGTGAGTATGTGTGCCAGTCTGCACCACCACCACTTTGAATTTGAAAACCTACATTTTACATTATTCACAAGCACCAGGTATACTCTTTCATTGTTTGTGTGTGTATGCACATGTGTGTGTAATGTATTCTAGCTACACATAAACACACTTCACAAGTCAAAGTATTTTAATACATTTTTTTCTTTTGAAATGTAAACGCCTTCCATTGTTGAATCACCTGCCGATTTTTATATGAAGCACATTAGCAAACATGGAGCTATTAGTATTTCAGAATTCAAAACCAGCTGTACTTGTGACTAACCAACACATGAACTGAAGCTCACACTCTGCTAAGACCTTTGGTTGACATTCGATTTTGAACCTGCCAGATGCATTTGTGTGAACCAGGGATACTGCATCTTTAATGAACAAGTCTCTCCTCTTTCCCCTGTTTTTAAATACAACACAAGCAGTGTAGCACTAGGCACTGCAATTGTCAAAGACAATTAGACTGAAAGCAGGAAAATTTCACCTCCCTGTCTCAGTGATATGTAGAATGTCGGCAGCATGGGTCAGCCTTGCCACAGAGTTGTGGGAGAATATATGAATCAGTCCTATAGAATGTTAAATATTTATAAAATGGTTCTGTAGTACACCAAGGTTGGGAGCACATTCATTCCTTCTTGTTGTCTTATGATATAAAAAGCAAAAGTTTATTTCCAGACTTAAAACTTTGTGTGTGTGTGTGTGTGTGTGTCTGTGTGCATGCGCATGAGTGTGTGCACATAAGTATGTGTGGGTGTGTAATTTTTCTTGTGATTTATATACAGTTGTTAGGGAATTTTTGCATTTCTTTTTTTCTTTTATTTTTTCCCCATTGGATGTATATTCAAACATTGTTCTTTATAACCATTTCTACCTCATTGCTACATATTGTACATGTAGTATTTATTTGTTGTCTTTTTTTGAATGTCATGCATTTCGTAAGAAAAAGACTTGTCCTTGAACT